>NC_090888.1:31786135-31806135 GCF_036669925.1 Montipora capricornis | reverse complement strand
TTTGACGTGAAGAAACAGAGGACCGAACAGGTTTTTTCGGAGTCACAACCTCCGCCATTTTTTTTTCCCGCGCTGCTCGGGTGCGGCAATTAATTTGCATAAAAAGCGGATGTGACGTCACGGACAAGCTCTACGGACCAGTGATCCAGCCGTAGTTGGGAGGAGGACAACCGCACTCACCAAACAGCTGGAAATCGAGCCTAGGGTTGGAGGTGCTACACACAACTCGAGAAGCAGAGGGTACCATGGCTGAGACTGCCAGACTGGTGCGACTAGAACAAGATGTGACACATGCTGGTCTAGTAACTGTCTGAGGCAGCAGCCTACTAGAGCAGAGGGAGGGAATGCATATCCCCTCACTTTGCTCCAGTCCTGGGAAAAAGGTCCACTGCCTAATAATAATAATTGTCGCTGCTAATCGCTGTCGCAAAGTACAGCAACGACGCAGGTCAACAAGGTCGAACCGAAAGGATACAATGGCACCTCTGGCAGCCGCTATATGGTCCATGTGTGACCGAGCAAGGTCACACATGGACCTGGCAAGGGTCTGGTCCCCAACTGTAAAACTGTGGAAGTTGAGTTGAGAGCCGAGAGGCAAACAGGTCTACCTCTAAGAGGCCCAGACCTGATTTAGCTCTGCAAACAAGGGGTCCAGTTTCCAATCGTGATGGTCTAAAAATAGTCGAGATTCCCGGTCTGCTCGGATATTTAGTACCCCTGGTAAATATTGAGCCTCAATGAGGATATTGTGGTGAAGGCACCACTCCCATAGATCTAATGCCAGACATGCCAGAACAGGGGATTTTATGCCCCCCATAATGAGCGGCAAATTGTCCATTAATAAGCGGACTCGCATTTGAACTTTGCCTTTCACAAAGGTCTTGACAGCAAATGCCCCAGCCAGAAGTTTGAGACAATTTATGTGGAAAAGAGATTCCCCTTGAGACCATCGACCCCCTGTGGACACTCCGTTGCAAAATGCTCCCCAACCTTGTCAGGAGGCATCTGTCTCGATTACTAAGCCTGGAGAACCCGAAACCAGAGCTTTTCCATTCCATGCTTCCAGGTTGCCCCTCCATTACACCAATTCCTCTTTGGCCCGAGGAGACAGGGGAGTAGCGGAGTCATAGGTTTGAGAATGTGCTAAGGCCCTGTTTTTCTCGTTTTGCAAGTGGCGGAAGTGGAGGGGCCCTGGAAAGGCAGCGTGAATGGTAGAGGTAAGGTGGCCCAGTAACTTTGCTAGTTGTCTCACCGTTACTAATGGCGAATCCTGTAAGGTCTGACACTCCTTTCTTACATTCCTTATTTTGTCTCGAGGGAGTGCGAGGGACAGAGTGATGGAGTCTACCACAAATCCTAAAAATTCCATTTTTGTGGAAGGCACTAGGACTGACTTCAGAAAGTTTATCATGAAGCCCAACCATTGCAAAAGATCTAGAGCGGTTGAGGCATGTTGGAGGGCAATGTCCCGGGATTGAGCCATGATAAGCATGTCATCTAAATAGACTATCAGCCTGATGCCCAGTTGTCATAACATGCCTACGACAGGTTTCATAAGTTTCGTGAAGACTCTGGGAGCACTTGCCAGCCTGAAGGGCAGGCAGGCAAACTCGTACATTGTTTCTTTCCAAACAAGCCTCAAAAACTTTTGGTGGTTCTGCCAGACTGGCAGGCATCCTTCAGGTCTATCTTGACCATAAAGTTGCCTTTCTTAAAAGATCCTTCAACATGTGAATCCCCTCCATTTTGAAATGTTTGTAAGGGATAAACTGATTGAGGGGGCAGACATTCACTACGGGCCTCTGGCCACACCCTTTTTTGGGGACTAGAAAAATTGAACTCACAAACCCTTGGTGTAACTCTCCCGGAGGAACCATATGGATAGCCTCTTTCTCTAGCATTTGTTGTATTTCCAGGTCTATGAGAGTCATATTCTCCTTTGTGTGAGGAACAGTTAGCTGGTTGGATAGTTGGTGCGGGGTACTCACGAGGTCCAGATGAAACCCCTGAACAGTTCCTAAGACCCAGGAGTCTTTGCTTATAACAACCCAGTTTGAAATGCAATGTTTCAGGCGTCCTGCTAAGGGGATGTGATTTACGGCTAACTGATTTAAATGTAACATCATACCTGGGGGCAAGTGAGAAGGCCTCTCTACTGCTGGGTGGCTGGACGGATTTGCTGCAGGGCTCGTCTGGTAGGTCTGCCTCTTCCTCTGAATGAACCCCGAAACTGACTGAAGTTGCTGGCATTTGGAAACCTTTCACTGGCACCACCCCAGCGGTTCCCTCGTCTCCTGAAGGGGGTGGTGCGGCCGCAGAAAAACGGAGCTGGTTGTGAATTCTGCCCCACAGAAGCAGCTGCAAGTAAGGTTTTTGCTGTCTCTGATCTGGTCTTGATCCTGGCTTCGAATCCTTCTCCAAACAAACTTTTTCCAGCTTGCGGAAACTCTTCTGCAGCAAGAGATGTTAGAGTTCCCTTTGAATTGATTTTGCTAAGGACAGCCTTGTGTCGCTCCGTAGACAAAAGTGCAGAGGCATTGCCCAATAGACGTATAGCATTTGATGTGACTGCTCCAAGATCCTTCATCTGCTCATAACTGAGGATCACGTTTTCACCGGGCTTAGTTTCAGCAAGGAAGGTGTAAACATGCTCAAATAACATTGCTACCGCGCCAATGGTGTCTAACACACGATCTTGCAAAAATTTATTGTCCCTGTCGACAGTTTTGACGTCAGGCAAGTGTGATGGGAGATAGCTATCCAATGTTGCAGTGTAAACACCATCAACATCTGGACATGGGTACTTTTTAGTAATCGCTTTTCTCTCGAAGGCAGACAATGGCTTATGCAATGTGCCCAAGAATGCTGGTAATTGTTCACTTGCTTGCCAGCGAGCGCTATGGCAAAGTTCATCGTCTTTGTTATCCTCTCCTGTAGAATGAGAAGTGCTTGGGTTTGTCCCATCGGGCTCTATAAGAACTACCTCGTCAGAGTAGTTTTCTGCCCCTCTTGGCCTTTTAGTCGCCGGGGTATGCATAGCAGTGTCATTTTGATTTGCCGAGTGAGCCTTGGGCGCTTCGTGGACACCATCATCGTGTGAAGAACTATTAAAAACTTGCCGAAGCAAATTTAGAGCTTCGGGATCACTAAAAATCTGCTGAACGAGGGAGACACGAGGTACATTACCTTCCCCTTCCTTCGGGTCAGCTCGTTGAAGTGAGATGGCTGTATTATCCGAAGGATTGTTATCAACACATTCAGTAGCGGACATCTAGCTTCAGAGCGGATTGGTGTGGTGTGGCGCAAGGACTTATGGGCTGTTTGAATTATGTTATGTTAATTATTCAAGTTTGCTTTCAATGCGCTGTATTTCAGAACCAAATAAAGTTGGTAACAAATTGTTATATGAGACGACTGTTACTGTTACTGTTACTGTTACTGAATCAAATTTTTTTGTAAATCATGCGAGCCTGGGAAAGTGAAGGAATGCCTCAGGCAAACCAGCCATGAAGCTCTCTTTTTTAATTCAACTTTTTTCCAGCCCAGTGCAATAAGAATACATGTAATAGCTGCTTTCAAGAATGCTTCTTGGCAGAAAACTGCCTACTTTTGGTATCGAGCAAACAATAATATTATGTAGGCAATTTTGGCTCATTGTTGCCTGGAACTGGTAGCTTGTATGTTATTTGTGACAAACAAACAAACAAAATAAAGCTTCTCTGATGATACTTACATACACTTTTGACAAAGACGGAGCCAACCACTGCAGTGCCTGATAAATTGATTTTAACGATACTCTGCATTCAAAGAACAGGTAGTGCCGCAAGTTCACAAAACCCAAGTCAAAGGCCACTTGAGGTTGTTTAGGTGTGGATGGCAATGTCACACTGAAGCCAACAGTGAAATACTTACATGTGTACCAACCAGATACTTAACAAGAAGGGAGGTAGGGTGAGGAAACCTAAAATTTCCAGAGGCAAATAATGAAAAATGGCCATGCCAGTAGTAAGCAAGCAAAATAATGCAAATGCGACCACGAGGAGTTCCTGTAATTTAACTTTTGAGGGTCGCCCCATCTGACTGGCTATACTTATTATATTTTCAATGTCTTCGTAATCAGGCTTCTAGATATTTAAATACATCGAAGCTCTTTTTTTTCAGCAGTTGGGTTTCATAGTTCAGTCTAATATCCTTAATATATAATTTGTTAAGAGCACTTGCAACAAAGTCAAATGCAATTCACTAACTATAGAATCAATACCATTTTTTGACAATGACACTTTGACAATGACACAATGACCATATGACACTTTAAGTCTTATCACCACTACAATAAAGTTATTATTTTAATATGTTCACTAATACATAGATTTAGCCAAGCCTAAAAGCGGAGCTCCCGGCTTGTTTATTCTTACTCGCTGTAGGATTAGTGAAAGTAAAAGGCTTTGCAACTGTCCGCCTTTTGGTTTTCCCGGATATTGCTTAATTATGTCATTTTCTTTGCTACCTAACAAGTGAATTCCACAGTTAATTTCACCTGAAAAACTGACTGATCGCATGAATCATAAAGGGATGAGTGTGATATCGGTTTTTCCAGCGAAATCTACTGTCGATTTCACCAGTTAGGCAATTAATTTTTCTTCAATCGCAATAGTTTTAAAAGAAAACAAGCAAATCCTCAGCAAGTGAACGGAAAAGGAAAGAAGGCATTTTAGAGCAGACTGTCAAAAGCCAGTGAATAGGAATCACGCTAAAATTAGAAATCACAGACGTACTATGGCTCGTGATGTGACAGATCATACTTTATTTATTCCACTTTATCTCTGAAAACGAGATCATATACATTTTGATGTACTTCATTGAAACACACCAGCTTGGCTTAGAACCAGAATCGGGTAGAAAGGACAAACTTCAAACAAGATCTGCAACAAATTACCTGTACGTGCTCTAACGTCATGGCTATAAAACCAAATTTTCTCACATCGATGGGTTACCATATTTTCTTATCTATGGTGCTTGGTGCGTGCTGAGCTCCGCTATTATATTTTAAGCAAAAAATTATAGCCAAGTAACTCGCCTAAAATAATCTTCTACAGTGTGACAAGCCTTACAGTGGCCACCTGACAAAGTTTTTTACAAATTGTCCGCCAATCAGGATGTGTGAATTTGATTGACAGTCATGTTCGCACAGTTGTAAGTTGAACACTGATGCATGGGTTGTTGGGTCGACGTATTCACAGGCAATAATTGTACCAAATGTGAAAGTTTGTTGGGTGGCCACGGTAAGGCGTGTTGCACTGTAAGTAGAATAAACCATGTTTTAAGACTGAGTTTCTCAAGAAAACATTCAACTTGCTTGTTTTGAAGGGGCCATGTGTGATGATATAATAAAGGTAATAGTGATAATTACAGTAACAACAATAATAATACTTTATTTAATCACATTAGTGGGATTCTGAATTACAGTGAAGTAATAAGTAGTATTGTATTATAATAATTATTATTAGGTATAATCACAGAATCTAGCGGAAACAAGTGTGTTCCGAGTTTGAATGTTTTTGAGGACAGGTAGCTTGCAAACTAAACTGAATGCAGGGTTGTCGGAACAACAACAAAAAGGGTTATTCCAAAATGAATGTAGTTTCCACAAGGTAAAACTCTAAACAGCACGTACTTGATAAACTTACAGGGCCTCCGCCAACTTGAATAAACACTGCTTCTGTCACATTTGACTACACACTAACTCTTCGGTTGTGAAAAACTAGTTAAAACCATCGCTCAGACTTATATACTTTCACAATGAGATTCTACAACTTTCTAAAACAGTAAACAATCTAATTATAGAAAGATTACAACACCGATTTAGAAACGCTTAATAATAATAATAATAATAATAAATAGGTGCTTATAGGGCGCATTTCAAACCTCAATGTGCCTAAGAAGGGATCATTCATTAAAAAGAAACAAAAAGAAACAAAAATGTCTTAAGCCTAGTTTTAAATGTTTCTACCGTTTCTGCTCGGCTTGATGATCTCAGTGTTCTTAATGCGTGATATTCTTGTATACTAGGTTCTAAATAACTGGTAGATTGCCCATTTAAGATCTTATACGTTATAAGTAAAATCTTAAAATTAATTCTTGCTTCGACTGGCAGCCAATGCAGATTCTTTAAAATAGGTGTTATATGGTCAGTGCTTCGTGTTCCAGTTATCATTCGAGGAGCGATATTCTGGATTCTCTATAATTTGTCCCTTTGATACTTTGGTATCCCATATAAAACGCTATTACAATAGTCCAGTCTGGAAATCACAAGGGAGTTGACTAGCATCTTCAACCCATCATACGGAAGGTATCTACGGATGTGTCCAATGGATGTTATAGCAAAACTGGCTTACGCACAAACCTAAAATAAACAAACTACCAACTGTGGTGAAGTAACGCTAGTCACGCAATGCTATTTTTCGTAACATAACCCCCTTTCAGAAGAAATTTCCTAAATTTATCCTAAACAAGAAAAATTGCCAAATAAGGGACAGTTCAATGTCAATAAACTTATTCCTCAGCACGACTCAAGTAATTTGCTCCAACGTTTTCAGAGCCCTTAATGGCTTCAACTGTGAATGAATAACTTTGCAAAAACATAGCCCAACGCATAGGACGTCGGTTGGCAAACTTAGCACTGTTCATGTACTTTAAGGGTTCATGGTCCGTCTGAAGAACAAAAGAAACTCGATACAAATATAGATGAAATCTCTTGATACTCCATACAATCGCTAGGCATTCCTTCTCAATTGTGGAGTAGTTACTTTATGCACTTGTCAATTTCTTGCTTGCGTAGCAAACGGGAAACAACTTCTCATCATGTTTCTGCATTAATATTGCACCAATTCCACTGTTGCAGGCGTCTGTCCTTAGGAAATAGGTTTCAGCTGAATCAGGGAGTCGTAGAATAGGCTCACTTGTTAGTAGTCCAGGCATTTTATCGCCAAAAGTCGGTCAACCTGCCACTAATTGCAAAAGAAGGATTTTTAACGGTCTTTGGTTCAGGGACATGTCCTCTATAACATATCAAAAAACAAATTTTTTAGAGCCCTATATTGCTCAGCATGCAAACGATGTTTTGCTTCAGTTTAAAGCCACGTACAGCATAGGCTAGTTAAGTGCATTTATTCTTTATAAGTAAGTGAAACCTCTAGAAATGTCGTCGATAGATGGCTATCTGAGTGAATTATTTAGCGAAGAACATGGTCTTCCACAAGCGATGTTAGAACGTAAACAGGACAATTTTACACTAAAAGACCTAACACTAATGTCATGTTCCAAGATTATGTAATTCAGGAAAAAGTAATTTGACGTGAGCAGAGACGTCCAAAATGAATTTCAACTTGGTGAAAAACCTGTTTTTCACTCATTGCTTCGCGCTTTACATTGTAATATTCTTTTTTGTCCTAACTCATTCGTAAATTCATCTTTTTTCCCTCATAAGTTAAAGCAAAATGTCCAGGAATCGCATCAAATTTTATGAAATTGGGAAAATTTTTCGAAAAAACCAAAGGAAATGTTTTCACCCAGTTATGAACTAACAGAGAAAGTGTGTGTCCTGCAAATCTTGGGCTTTAGTTCAATTTGAAAACTAAAAAGTCTAGAGTAATTTCCTTCCATTACAGTGAAGGAATTTTGTTTATATTTCAACTTTGAGTTTGGATAGTAAAAACAAAAATACGCGATTGAAGATATCCTAACCATACCAAAAAGAAAGTTTTTCTAATGACTCAACAAGCTTCAGCTATGACAGACCTGCGTACCGACCACCAGGATGTCTACCAAGTCTTCATGTGGCGAGAAGATTTTGGGCTGGATTATCCATAGACCTATGTAGTCGTGGAACAGGTTCTTTTGAGAAGCCTGAAAACCAGTGGAGGCTTGACAAGAGGGAGGGGCCTAACGGACTAGCAACGTCTTATCTGACTATTGTCTATGCCTGCATTTATGCGTGTGCCGAGACAAAGAACATCATGCAAAAGCTGACAGGAGTTAATTTTATTCTGGAGAACAGAACAAAGATATGTCTAAACAAGAGAAATGAAGGAAGCAATGACCATCCTCAGTGGTCTGGCTACTCACAACCCTAAGGAACATCATGAGTGGTGTAAACGCTGATAGTAATGTCAATGCTGACACAGTCAAGAGCATTGGGGAGAAGATGCTAGCGTCAGTGAAGGGAACGTTAACCATAGATTACTCATTCAAACGAAGTGCCCAGACAGTCACTATAGCATCCAAGTCCTCCGTAAAGATTGAGTACAAGTACAAGTTGACGCTTATTTCAGGATGAACTCTGCACATATCCCACAGCTCTTTTCGACTACCCATTTATGTTAAGGCAGCCACCAAAGCCATCATTAGCAGATGCACTATGGGCAAAGGTTACACCAGAGGCTAAGACGAGGCTCTCTTCTCCATCGAGTCCCATGGCCCAGAGGTTCTCGACTTGTATTGCATGCATAGGAAATAAGCATGTCTAATGATGAAGAAGGAGCAATATCTCTTGAATCCCATAAAGAATGCTTTATGTTAATTCTAAATAAGCTTTTAGAATCCCTGTGCGGTGGTCAATTTACATTATCAACTCCGTTGATACAACCAAATTTTTGTCTCCAGAATGTAGGATGCGTAACACACCTCGCAAATGGTGACGCCGACCTACTTGTAGTCAAAACCGCTGTAGAGTCTGCCAGGAAGAATTCCATGGTTCTAGTTGGGGATGACACAGATTTGCCAGTCCTTCTGTGTTATCATGCTTCCGAAGGTGGATGTGGCCTCTATTTTTGACCAGAGACAAAGGCAAACTCGAGATGTGCCCGTGTCTGGCATATGAAGAAAGTAAAAGAACAGCTGGGTAAGGAAGTTTGCAGAAATTTCCTTTTCCTTCACACTGTCACTGGATACAACACAACATCGTGCCTCTAAGGAGTTGGAAAGGCAACAGTCCTGAAGAAACTTGAGAATGTACCTTACTTCAAAGAGCACGCTAACGTTGGTCTTCATCTGTCATTAGAGAGTGTTAGCATTGACAAATGAGTACGAGTACGAGTACGAGTACGAGAACGAGCCATCTCGTACTCATACTCATTGTTGTTCTTGTAAAAAATGTGTAAGCAGGACATACGAGTACGACTTCACAACAGCTTCTCAAGTTTAAAATTTTGACACGATGTTGACAGAAAGGAAGGAGGATTAATGTGCTATTCAAAACAAAAAAATGCCCAAAAATACCATCCTAGGGTTTCGATGAAGAGTTTAAGTGCTTATGGGATACACCTATAGCAGAGATAACCCGCTACAAAAGATAAACTTTACCTTTCAAAAACTCGTTCCTCGCACTTCGAATTTTGGAGGAAATCTCGTCATGGAACGAGTTGCCAGAACAAGTTGAGCACGTGTTCTGAGCAAAACGCATGCACATTATAGTCAATGGTAAAATCTCGTTCTAGTAATCGTACTCGTTGTCAATGCTAACACTGTCTATTCTGCTGTTTCTGGCGTTGTCACTGCAGGTGAAAAACCACTTTTGTCATGTTTCGGTGGTAAACCAGGGGTAGGTTAACTCTATCAGATATCAGCGTTACTTCGAAAAACTTGCAACCAAGACATCTCATATCAAGCCCCAGAATCTGCCCCCAACAGCAGCAGTGGCCCAATTTCACAGCCTACCCGTCTACTTACAGGTAAAGCACTGGTAGGAGAAGTTGCAGGCATGTCAATGGAAGACTGGGGGTGGAAACTCCCTAATTATCAAGTATTTCCTGTTGCAACAGACTTGCCGCCTGCTCCAGAATCTCTTCTCCGGTTAATCAGATGCAACTGTTTGTCTGACTGTAGCAATATACATGACGAGCTTAGCCCAAGAAAAAAATTTACACTAATCCCCTTCGCGGAGACTGAATCTGCGCTAAGGTAATTAAGATCAGTAACATGAATCCTCAGTTTGCACGTCGAGTTGGAGCGAAGCATGAGAAAGCTGTCATTAATAATATTATCCCCGACGCCTTTTTGTGGACTATGCGCATGCTGTGAGAAACTTATAACCACACCGGACATAAAAAGGAACATTTCCCAGACTGTTCGCACGAGGATTTTTAGCGTCATCGCGAGTGTTTAAGGGGTTTCGAGGCCACAAAGAACGCATCCTTATTTCAAATATACTTCTCAGTTTCATCAATGACCTAATACATATCGCTTTCAAGTAAAGTTATAAACCTGTTTACCAAATTTACAATCGAGAATAAATTATAGAACAAATAGTCTTCACGCTTTTTGTGAACAAACTCGAAACATCTTCTTTATCATTATAACAAGAAAAGTATTTTTCGAAGAAACAAAATTAAATGCAAAAATTTAAGAACAAGTAATGAAATAAACTAACACAATTAGATGGTAAAGTGAACAACCTATTTACACAGCTGGATTCATAGCCTCAGTCAGCGAAAAATAACTGAGGGATAATAAAATTCCATAACAAATTGTCGTCACGTTCTTTGGAAAGGAACAGCAATCATCGATTTGAAACAAAAATTTAAGAATAAAATAATGACCCAAAAATGAACGTTTGCAGCACATTAACGTTTTAACCTGCTTACAGAGTTTTGCATTTATAGAGCAGCAGATAGTTCTTGCAATGCTGGACGTTTTCCTGGATCGTCTCATGTCATTTGTTTCGCCTTGCGCAGAGAATAGGCAGTTGCAGTTGGCAATAAGTCCAAAATTGCAAGCGCAATTTTTCCCAGTGAAAACACGTCCGACGCCACAGTCTGACGTCCTGTTCTGTTAACAATTTCGGTGGCGATGTGTGGGTACTGCTTTTTGTAATTTTCCTGTGCAGAAGCAGACAAAGACATCAATGGCTTCGGTTTGCTCATAAATCTCGCCTTCCCAAAATCAATAACAACGGGATTCCATTGTTGCTCACGTTTTTCTAAAACAGTGTTATTTGACCTCAAGTCATTGTGGAGCACTCTAGCCTTGTGTATAATGTTCTTTAGAATCCCATGCCAGGTGACACTTTGGCATTTATGGCTGTGGAACTGCGTGATAAGTCTGAAAGGCATTGTCTTGGTAATGATTCCAAAAAGTAAAGGCAATCCACGGTGATCACCTAAATGATTGATCATACCACAATAATTGAGCTGACTACCCAAGAAAGACAGAACCGAGCCTAACTTAATGTAAAGCTTAAAAAAGGTTACATTCCGCCCTCAGATAACAACTCAAAATTGAACTGACTACCTAAGATAAAGAAAGACAGAACCGAGTCTTAAGGTTACATTCTGTCCTCAGATAACAACAACTCATTGAGCTGACTACCCAAGAAAGACAGAACCGAGTTTAAGTGTGAAGATTAAAAAAGTCTATATTCTGTCCTCAGATAACAACAACTCATCGAGCTGACTACCCAAGAAAGACAGAACCGAGTTTAAGTGTGAAGATTAAAAAAGATTATATTCTGTCCACAGATAACAACAACTCAAAATTGAGCTGACTACCCAAGAAAGACAGAACCGAGTCTAAATGTGAAGATAAAAAAATGTTACATTCTGTCCAGGCTCAGATAACAACAAATCAAAATTAATTGAGCTGCCTACCCAAGAAAGACAGAACCGAGTCTAATTGTGAAAATTACACAGCCCAATTTAGAATCTGTAACATGAGATTTGTTTGGTGCAGGTTCATATCGCAGAAGCGCCACTGAAAGTTCCCAACGCACGAA
Source organism: Montipora capricornis (assembly GCF_036669925.1). Lineage (NCBI taxonomy): Eukaryota > Metazoa > Cnidaria > Anthozoa > Scleractinia > Acroporidae > Montipora > Montipora capricornis. The sequence continues at coordinate 31,794,368 of NC_090888.1, read as the reverse complement.
GAACCCTTTTCAATGAAATCTTTTGCTGCCAAAATTACTCCAATTCCACAGCTTCCAGTCCCAATCATCCTTGAGTCCACAGCAACTTGTGATGGTATTCCAAAACGTTTAAAATTATGACACTCTTGCCAGAACTGAGTTTGGAGTGATAGGTGAGATGGGTGCATTTCAGCAAGCAAGTTTAACAATTCTTTGACAGAAGGAAGTACCATAACTGGGACAGCAGATGTTAGTCCATCATCAAAATATAGCTTCATACTTGACAGGTCAATACAAACAAGACCCTAGTGGTCTGGCATGTGGACTGGTAGCAAGATAAGTTTAAGGTTGCGGAAATTCTTCAATTTGGTAGTTTCTTTTTTGAGCTTGACTAGCTTCAACTCTTTGCAGCACTTCAGCCATTCATAGACTTCTGATGGAAAGTACAGACTGTCATCCTTTCCTCTTTCTCTGGCCTCTTCAATGAACTTGGCTATAGAAATATCTATAACAAAACTATCAATGTACCTCTCTGCCACAAGATCTGAGAAAGAAGAAACGTACTTTACTTGCCAGACGTCAGGATTGCAGTGGTGGGTGAATGGTGCCAAAGAATGTCTTGGAGCCATGCAACATTCTCTGAAGAGCATTTCTGATGGGCCAGCCAGTCTGCTTCAGAAGACACTTTACAGTTTGTATCTACTATGGCACAGAATTTCTTGACAATAGCCAAACCTTTTTCAGAAATTTGTCCCATTCCTGGTATTTTGATACCAGATGGGTTGCTGCCTTTTCTCTTCTCACTGCCAAAAAGTGTTTGAGCTTTATCAACGAGACTCTGACAAGGGCGCAGGGCTAGATCAAAAGGATTATCCAACGCAGAGCTAAAGACGGGATAAGAGGTGTTGCAGAGGTACACGCTGTTGAAACAGGTGGCAGCAACCCACATAATGCTGCTATTTCAGCCCTTGTCGTAGCTTTAGCCATGGCTTCAGCCAAGGCAGAATGACACTTTTCTTTGCTGTCAGCAACATCTGGTGAGTCAGGTTCTATTACTAATAATTCATTGTTCAAAGATTCATCAAAATTTGCACAAACACTTGGATTACACTCCTCTTTCACATCAACTGCAATACCCGGAGAGACAGGTCCCATTACCAATGAATCATCTGACAAAAAGTCATCTGTGTCTTTGCACAACTTTACAGGTCGAAAGACGGAATTAGGTGCCTTTTTAATGAGTGCATCAATTTCTACACAGGGTCTAGGGTTACAAAAGGTGCTGCTTTCACCTTGCAGATCAACTAAATCACTCAGGACTTCGTTATTGATAACGTGTTTGGTATAAAGGTCCTCCCAGTGCTCATGATTGTAATCCAGTAGACTTGATGACACTTCATCACTGATGCTGGTTCCATGATTCTTATTGTATGTATAAGAAAGAAAGTCACCTCCAAACATTTGATGGAACAGGTCATTAATCTTCAAAATCCACTTCTTTGTGTCCACTGACCAAGTACTCACATTTACATTTTTCCAGCCACACCCTTGGTAGGCAAACTTTTTCTTGCCTGGAGATAAAAATAAAAAATAAAAAAAAACAACTCAGCTAGATAACCCCTTCACTTGCAACAGTGTTTCCTTATAAATTCCATAATCAGTCTCTCAAGTACTCTTAACGTCAGAGGTTTCAATAAAAGCTGGTTACCGGCACTCTACTGCCGCCTGTAGTACTGGCTCTCAGTGCCATATTCTGTTCAGTAATTATATGCATTGTGTCATCTACACTTTAAAAATACTAGAAAAACTGTATTAATTTATTATTCATAATGTCACACACCTGAAGTGATGCAGTCTCTTGGCTGATGGAATGCATGGCGTAATGATAACTGTTAGTTTTCAGAAAACTTTTCTCATTTATTCGAATCATCTAGAGTTTGATTACAGCTACGGAACGTGTTAGAATCTCACAAAAACAATTTGCGTACATCGCCCACCAGGGCATAGGAATAATCGTGAGGAAATGTGCAAATACCCAACTTCTTCTACACCTAAACTCGGATCACGTCCTATACGAAATAAATACTAGGCGAATCTCTCATAGTCAAAGAAGAAATTTGCTACTCGTGCTATCAGTAAGGTTATGGAACCTGTTACTGCTACCCTTTTCCCTGTCTCCATTGGTACAAGCGTAAACCGAAGTATGTAAGTTTTTTATCCTTTTATTTGACCTAACCTTTCAAGTGTTGCATTTGTCAAATTCCTTGTCAAAATGATGATCGTTTTCGTCGTTTTCTTACTGTATTATTATCAAAGCTATAGTAATTTAAGTCGTATATCTAGGTATTTTCTTTAGCTTTCGACACAACACTTTTCGATTTAAAATCTCTAGGATATTGTTGTAACCGTCCACTATATATATGCCGTATGCAAGTGGATATGTAACTATGCGCTACACGTCCATATTAAGCCTCATGCAAGGCATGTGTAGCCTTTGTTGTTTCTATTTTTTGTCGTATCATGCCACGCATCAAGCTTATTTTATGTTAAGACAAGTTAGAATCTATAATAATTGTTAGTATCTTAAATATCCTATTTCAGTTCCAACCTACGATCTATCTGAGAACTACAACTTATGAATAACTACAGTTGGCTTCTACATCTGTAAACCTTTATCATCCAGACTACGAACATTATCCTGTACAAACTACAGATTTATTTGTTACCGTTCGATTTCGATTTGTTAACTCCACCATCAGTATTATAGCAATAACACTGTACACAGCCTTGGTTGATTATTTTTCTGATTGTCCGTATATCAAATCACTTTGAATCAATCCGTTGAGTTCGAAATTCTATCTTGTACCAAGAGATCCTGTGACTGTTTGAGAGCTTTGGAATATTGGCAACCTCCGTTAGTTCCGGGCAGTTACGTTAGTTCGAATTCGGCTATATTGTTGAAGAGCCTGGTTCGACCGCATCACGTCTGCAAAGGTACATTGTGTTCAAGGAATACGATTACAACAGTGTGACATCAGATACTTGGACACGACATCCTGTCACCGAACACTATCTTGTCGACAGATTTATTACTTCCGATTCGATAATCCACTGAAGAGTGCTAAATGGAAACCGAATTGCGAAGAGCGCGTGGTCACGCGAAAGCTGCGATTACGAACCGATCAAAGGAAATAATCCACCTCATGAAAAATAAAGAGAATGAAGAACTACTCCATCGAAAATTGGCAGAACTGAATGAAGCCTTCGGAGCCTTTGAAGTCGCCCATGACGCATATCATTGCCACCTTATCAAACAGGGTTTAATCGACGACTCTGTGGCCTATTATGAGTCCCTCAAAGAGCAGGTTGCTTAGGTCTGTGAAAACGTAGACATATGGTCAGCGACATTAGAAGCGTCTAGTCTCGTTCAAAGGATACAAGTAGATGTTAGGCCAGAAGACTCCATCAGTCAGATAGGTTCCAAGGTTACCTCAAATTCCGTGTCGTCTCGGAAGTCATCAAGGTTGAGTTTGATACAAGCGACCGCTGAGAAGTCCATGTTGAAGGCAGAAAGCGATACCCTGGCGAAGCTGCAAGAAATGGAAGTAGAAGAGTTGAAAATTCGCCAACGAAAAGCACAGCTAGAGCTGGAAATTAAGCTGGCCAGGGCAAAGGCTAAAGAAAAGGCCCTAGCCGAAGCGGTAAAGCAGAATTATGAATGTGATACCAACACCACAATGAAGCACGAAGTTAAGTCCGAACCTCCACCTTTGCAAACTCCATTGACAAAAGAACAAGCAATACATAACCGCAACTATTCTATGCCTTCCGTTCAACCAGAACCTGTGCAAGCAGGACCTATAGAAAGTTAATAAGTGCCCTCACACTATCCCAGCCTGAGCTGCAAACCTTTGGTGGGACCCTACAGAATATAATGATTTTATTAGAGCATTCGAGCACCTCATAGAGCAGAAGATTCAAGGTTCGAGCGTGTGGTTGTCTTATCTAGTGCAATACACCACTGGTGAAGTAAGAGACCTGGTCCGGAGCTGCCTTGCCATGCCAGAAACAACTGGTTACGCTAAAGCTAGAGAGCTACTGGCTGAAAGGTACGGTCAGCCGTACCATATTGCTACCGCGTTTGTAGAGCCTGTTACAAATGGGCCACAAATCCCAAAAGAAGACGCTGGAGCCCTCCAGAAATTTTCGATTCTACTGACGAGTTGCAGTAATACACTCAGGGAAATCGGCTACCTGAACAGACTAGTAAATCCAGAAGGCTTGCGCAAAATAATGGAACGCTTGCCATACAATTTAAGGCAAAAATGGCGCGAAGTAGCCGATACGATACAAGTCAAAGAAAACAGAGATGCTAATCTTCCAGATGTGATGGAATTTGTAACAACATGTTCAAGAGTGGCAAGCCATCCCATATTCGGAAAACTGTCAGATCCAAAGCCACACAATACAGCCAATCTGCATCCAACTCGAAGAGGAGGAGCTAAGGCATTTGCTTCTGAAGCCCAGAGGGATTCACCGCAACAACCGCAAACCCTCTCCCCAGCTAAGAACAATGTGAAATGTCCATCCTGTGGAAAACACCACTGGTTATCTCAATGCAACGATTTTCGGATGATGAAAGTAATGGAGCGATTCAAGTTTGTTAGAACTAAGAGATTTTGCATCAACTGCCTTACAAAAGGCCACTATGTGAATGAGTGCCCAAAGAAAAGCTTCTGTAAAGTAGATGGCTGTCTGAAGAAACATTCCACTTTCCTTCATGAAGTGGAACAGACAACATCCTCCCGCATTTCGAGAGAAGATGAAAAGGGAGCCTCCAATTCAAGAAAGGAAGAACCTTCACAGTCCAACGGGTAAGTCCATACAGGTAGCAGCGCATCAGAGCATCCACTCGTCCTGGTTCAGTGGTGGGGCCTCCAATCATCCCTGTGCAAGTCCGCACTATTGGCCGCAGTTATTCGGTACAAACTTATGCCTTTCTCGACCCTGGCTCAAATACCTCCTTCTGCACAGATAGTCTCCTTCGTAAATTACATGTTAAAGGCAAGAAAAGCACTCTCTCGTTGACAACGCTTCATGGCAAGGGTCAACCAATAGAATGCGCTCAAGTACACTTAGAAGTTCTCGATTTGGAAGGTGAAACGTGCGTTAACCTCCCATCAGTGTATTCTCGTCCCAGTCTACCAGTTTCCAAAAATGCTATCGGCCAGCAACAAAACGTAGAGAAATGGTCACACCTTGAAGGGGTCAAGATACGGACAATAGACGCCGAGATCGGTCTCCTAATCGGAAACAACTGCCCAGCAGCACTACAGCCGAGAGAAGTAAAGCAAAGCCATGATGGTGGACCCTACGCCACCCATACCGTATTTGGCTGGGTAATAAACGGACCCTCGGGAAGAGATGAAGGAAATCTTGCACAAGCTAACTTCACTGACTCCAGCGAACAGAGCGACAGTCTCAACAAGCAATTCGAAAACTATTGCAATTTAGAGTTCAATGACTCAACATATGAGTCCAAGCTGTCCCTTTCACAGAACGACAGAAGAGCTTTAGAGATAATGGAAAAAAACTGTCAAGTTAAAAGACGGCCACTATGAAATAGCGCTTTTGTGGAAAGACTACCTGCCACAGTTAGAGAACAACAAAATCCAAGCTGAACACCGTCTGAAATTACTGAGAAGGCGACTGCAAGCAGATTCAGCTCTGCATGGAAAATATACAGAGTTTATGAACGATCTATTTGAAAGTGGGTATGCTCGAAAAATCCCCAAAGAAGAGCGAGACATGGGTAAGCCATCTTTCTATTTGTGTCACCACCCCATTTTGCCCACCCCTGCTAAACCAAAGGTTAGAGTCGTCTACGATTGCCAAGCAAAGTACAAAGGTGCTTCATTGAATGATCAGCTCTTACAGGGGCCGGACCTAACCAATTCACTGGTCGGCGTACTGACTCGATTCCGTAAGGAGCCAATTGCCTTCATGTCGGATATCAAAACCATGTTCGACTAAGTGACTGTAACTATGTTTGATTTCTGTGGTGGCCGGACGGTAACCTAGAAGCTGAGCCAGAAGAATATCAAATGTTAGTCCATCTATTCGGCAGTGTATCGTCTCCAAGTTGTGCTAACTTTGCGCTTAAGAAAACAGCCGAAGACAACAAAGAAAATTATGACAAGTCAGTCATTAATGCAGTCCATAAAAGCTTCTACTTAGATGATTGTCTACACTCTGTTGCAACAGAGACAGAAGCCATCGAGCTTGCTGCCGACCTCCAAGAGATATTAGCGAAAGGAGGATTTTGTCTCACTAAGTGGTTATCAAAGTCTAAAAGGCTACTTAGCTCACTTCCCGAGTCTGAGAGAACACAGTCGGTTAAGAGTCTCGATTTTGACGAAATAGAATCATCAGAGAGAGCGCTCGGGGTACGATGGAACTTCTCTGAAGATACGTTTAGCTTCGATATTATCCCCAAAAACAAGCCTACAAATCGCAGGGGCTTGCTATCGATCATCAGTTCCGTCTACCATCCCCTTGGATTCGTATCTCCATGTATTCTACCAGCCAAAGCGATCCTTCAAGAATTATGTCGCCGTGGTTTGGGCTGGGATGATGAAATCCCCGAAACCGAAAGAGTCAAGTGGACAACTTGGTTGACCGAGCTTCCAAAAATGAAGCAGTTCTCTATACCACGATCTTTTAAGCTACCTGATGAATTTGGAGAGATCAAGATGTACGAGCTACACCACTTTTTGGATGCATCAATCATGGGTTACGGCGCAGTTTCGTATCTTCGCCAAATCTACGCTACCGGCAAAGTACATTGTTCATTAGTCATGGCCAAGTCCAGACTGGCGCCACTTAAGGCAATGACGATACCAAGAATGGAGTTGTCAGCAGCAGTACTAGCGACTAGATTGGATCGAATGATCACTCAAGAGATCGACCTCCCTCTCGCCAAATCAACCTTCTGGACGGACAGCACATGTGTAATCCGCTATATAGAGAACCAAGATAAAAGATTTCAAGTATTTGTGGCCAACCGAGTGTCAGCAATATTAAACCAATCTGACCGGTCTCAATGGAGATGCGACACAGCACAGAAACCCGCAGACGAAGCTTCTAGAGGTATGACGGTAAAGGAGTTTCTAAGCAATGAGAGGTGGTCAAAGGGGACGGCGTTCCTACAGCAACCGCAGGACACATGGCCTCAACGACCCGCGAGTATAGGTGTCGTACCACCCGATGACCGGGAACTAAAGAAAGAGTCAGTTGCTTATGCCAACGAAACTACAGAAGATGACGCAGTCAACCAGATGTTCGACAAATTCTCATCTTGGACACGTCTTAGAAGAGTGATAGCATGGACATTGCGCTACAAGGACAACTTGCTAAACCAGGCCAAGAAGCGCAAGTTTAAAGAAGAAACGAAATATAGTTCTGATATTGAGCCTTTGGATTCTAGTAGATTGCAGTTGAGTTGGTTGGACGCCAGAAGGTTGTAAGAGAACACTTGAGTGATCTGATAATCCAACTGGTGGTAAAATCAAAGCGCCATCGCAATACTTAGAAAGTGACGAGTATATTTGGTCGAGGGTATTGTTCCCTCTAGTTGGTAGAGAGACAAGTTTCTTTAATTTAAAAGAGGAGCACAAGTTTCCTGGGACAAAGTGGTTAAAATCACCAAGAACTAAGATTCCTGAGTTCGGATAAGCAGCAAGTGAGGAATCAATGCTGTGAAATAGGTGTGCCCGAAGTTTATTGTTGCCATTTTGAGGTGGGTGGTACACAGTTCCAAAAATGATGGAATTAATACCTAAGCGATGAGGGTGAAGGACAAACCATTGGCTCTCGATATCAGGATCATTAAGGTTAGAAAGTTCTTTGAAGTTGAAGGTAGATTTAATAAATGTACAGATGCCTCCGCCACGTTGGTGGTTGAGTCGATCGCGTCGACAGGTTGCATATCCCGGAATTGATATTAACTGGTTGGTCACGTTGGGTGTTAACCACGATTCAGTGATAACGGCGATATCACAATTGTTGCTAGTTATTGAACAAGCAATGTCAAATATACATACATTAATTACATACATTAATGTCATTACACACATTAATGTCAAATATACATACATTAATTACAATTCTAAAACAGCTACTTACTCTACTTACAGTACTACATTACTTTTTTTTAAAAAACATATAGTAAAATAAAATCACACAGAAAGTCATA
>NC_090888.1:31753635-31778635 GCF_036669925.1 Montipora capricornis | reverse complement strand
AGAGAACATCAACTACACCCATGTTTGCTCTTTCCAAATGTAATTATGTGTGACTGAATGTCGCCTGTAGAAAGTAAACGAACAGGACGTTGTAAATAATAATGGGATAATCTATGTACAGGTAAAACTCAACACTAACAATAGAATATCGAGACTCATCAACTCACAGTTGCAGTCACTGCTGTGCAGTTAAGCGCATCGAGTTACAATAAAAAGGGATCATGTATTTTACTTCGTAAAAGCACAATTCATAACTCAACAAAAGCAGTCTGATACAGCTGAAATATTACAACAAATAACCCCTAATGTCACAGCTGTCGTGGAGAACTCACACAAGTCTTTGCCCTCTTGCTGATATCTTTGTGAGGCATCAGTGCTTTCAGCTAAGAATTTTGGAACTGTTCTAAAATTTGCGGCAGTCGCCAATCCTCCTTCACACCCCATTTAGGAACTCAATTGTTCAGTGCCCTTTGAAGGGCAAGTAAATCACGATCCAACTGAAGACGTTTCCCACTTGCGTATTTGAAAGAATAGTCTGCACTGATGTTTACAAAGTCTCAGTCTTCGTCTTTATAGCGAAGTCTGATAGAATCTTGACCAAGGTGAGCAAGAGGAGAACAATTCCTCTGTATAGTCTGAAGCAGGGTTTTGTATGTAACATTTCTCAATAGAAATGTCGCAAATCTTTCGCCACCGAAATCAACTTTTACCTGTAACGCCATTATTTTGCAACTGAACTGAACAAAGAAGCACAGCTTTGATATTCCGACTTCACTTTTTAAGGCACCTGATTGGTAGTCTATAGCAACCGAAAGCCTTAAAACACATCAAACTAATCAAAAACCTGTCAAAAAGATGTCAAAAACTTAGTCGGGTGGCCACGGTTCGATGCTCTTGATTGTAATGGCATAGTTGTGTAGCAGGCGTCCACTGTAGTTAAAGCAAATTGAAATTTACTCACCTTATAGTCTCCTCCCAAGTAGAATTTCAGGCGTTCTATTTTTCCTTCAACAGTTATATAACTCTTTATCTTCTATTAGGCTGTTGACATCCTTGATGACATTTCCGAGAGACCTTTTCAAGGTTTCATGCTCCTCCTCCTTTAATAAGGGCAACAGTGTGGTTGCCTGGCAGAATAATAATAATTGTTATTAATCAAAAGTGCATCAGACTTCCAAATTAATATTAGCTAGCACTGGTAGCTTTTTTGTTCTTAATCCTTCATCAATCTCTGAGCCTGGACATTAGGACATTTTATCTACCTGCATTAGACAAACAGCTGTCATCCTCATCAACTAGAGTAAAAGAAAAGACGAAGAAGCTACTGTTGTGGGACATCTTAGTACCATCTCCAGATATCTTGACTTTGATTTTTGTCACATCTTTCTTTTTTGCCATCTAGCAAAATAAATAAATAAACAAATAAAACGATAATATTACCTTAATTGATGCCTTGAAATTGCATGAGGTGTTGCACTTTCTAAGCAGTCTTTGAGCTTATGAATAACTTTCTGAGCCCGAGTCACTAAAACCTAACCCTAAGCCTAAGCCTTACCCTACTTAAATTTTCTACACATTACGTGTTTGTCTGTTTCCTCTGCTTCCCATGGCATCACTGTAGCAGTTGCTTTTAATTAACAAAAATTGCATTTGGACTTACATAATTGCGGATTTCACTTTGGAGGAGGAGCACAAATGGCAGCTCTGCACCCTGAGCTTCACCTGGAGTCCTTTTCATTGTCCATTGGTTGTCTAGCAGCTTTGCATAATTTTGAACCACATGGGCTCGGGGAAGTGACTGCTCCATCTGACTCACCTCATGATACCCTTCCAGGGACATGGAAAACTTGTCCATAATGAACAAGATGGATTTCACGTTTTCTTTTTCATCCTAAGGAACTCTCATATGGCTCATGTGAGTGACCTAGGGGATTGCATCAGTTAATGCAACGGCACATTGATAGTAAGCAGTAATTATTTGAATTATTATGAATATTATGTTTAGTCGTAGTAAATCTATATCTTTTTCATCTGCCTATAGTTTAATCTGAGCCAGCTGTGCTGCTCTCTGAATATAAATTGAAATAAAAAAGACCCAAGTCATGAACTGTGAAATCCTCACTGATGTTGTAAACCTTGATAAGATTAAATATGAATGAAGAGTATACTTGCTATCACTGAATGAGTTGTGTTACCTTGAGAATGACAGTCTTGTCTCTCAGCAAAAGAGACTGTGGTGTGAGGCCATGGGTCTCGGTAAACCAGCTTGCAGTTTCTGCCTTCTCTCTGCAAAATAAAGTGTTGTTATGCACTTCTTATCTGCTTCATGGAACTTAAGCTTGAATGAGTTTGTGCGTTGTTTGCTCAATAGAAAAACGTGTCTCTTGCCTTCGTGTGTTATGTCTTTGAGGTGGCACTGTTGTTGCCGACGACCAACTTGGTCAATCGGTTCCCCCTTACGTCCACTTTGGTTCTGGAATTCTTTCAGCTCCATCAAAGTGTTGCACAACTCAGATGCTTTATCTGCAAAAATATCAAATAATACAGTTCAATCGTGTAGTTTGCCTTTAGATAAGTACATCGAAAGTAGCTCCATCTGAGGGTTATTACATGTATTCTTACCTTCAAGTTCTTTTGTTAGTTTTTGGTTTTCGCAAACCAGTTCCTGTTCCATTTCTTTTAGAGTAGCGATGATCTCCTCAGGCCCTCGGTCGACATCATTTTGAGGGAAATCGTACACCAGTAGTTTGATCGCAGAGCGTGGCGGCTTGTGTTGTTGTTTGGAACCTCTTTGGTGACGTAATTCACCTTGCCATAGACGAGGATCCCGACACAAGATCTGCAAGGAAGAGATAACCTGTATACAAGTTGCAGCAAGTTATCCTGGAGCACCTGGAACATGTGCGCAGAGTTCTTGATGGCATGCCATTTCCACAGAGCTTGTCTGTTAATTTGCAGATAAAACATAGGGTCACAGTGTTTTAGCGGTGTGGACATGTGTAAGAAAGCAGGGTTGATCGGGGATTCAATGAGCTCTCAAAAGAGCTCCCCATCAACCTTTTGCATTTCTTGCATGGACGACATCTCTTCACTTATGGTTTTCACATAGAGAACTGACTACCTCCTCGGCGGCAATCGAAAAGTGAATAAAAGCACTGTTGAAACAGTTTGCGTTTAGGTTGTCAATGGTTACACAATACTGCCTTTTGGTACACTTGTGACCGAAATCTCTCTTTTTCAGCAGCCAGCGATTATCATTTAAAGTTATTTGAAATAATAATTGCAAAGCGCTGATTCCTTTTTTATCTTTACATTAATAGTTAAGAAACTTCTCAGGCCGTAGGAATCAGCACTGTTTCAATTTTTAAATTCTTCTTTATTAGCCTTAAAACTGCTTTTTTCTTGTTCAGACTAAACGCTGAATAGTCCCAAAGGGGTCCAATCGTTTGCAGAGGCGGAGCTTTGACTACATTCAAATTCTCGTGGGGGATTCAAAATAGGTTCGGTCTATTCCCGTAGGAGTTTCTAAGGAGAGGGAAAGCAAGAACTTTGGTGGAAAAAGTCTAAAGTTGGAGTTTGCGACCACTTTGAACCATCAGTTTCATTTGAGACTTGGCATAAAGCTGCCTCAAGCAACATACGGTCAAAGCCATATGCAAACTTTTTTGTCAAGCACTCGAGCAATGAAAAATTTGGCTTCGAAGTTTACTCTCATACCAAAAATTCCTTGAAATGGACCAGATTCAAATAAAATTTGCGACTACCTTTAACTGCAGCAAAACTTCAGAAAAGGTCTCGTATCTTCTACTGATGTGTCATCTTCAAAAGCCATATGCAAACTTTTCATAAACTTGACTAATAAGCCCGTAATTGTGTAAAACATACATAGTGTTTACAGATGTCAGCCATTTTTTTTTATTGTTTGGACAGCTGGGATCATTATTCAGTTTGAATTTTCGCGCTGACGTCACATAAAAGCCCTGGATGTGTTGCGGCATTGTGGGCGATGGAGACTTGTTTGCTGAAAACTCTTGGCAGTTCAAGAAAGGCTGGCGGACAGCAACAACGCATGTGATTTGGACCTTTCTTCTTTCCTTATTCACTTCTTCCATGTTCCATAAGCCAAAGCTCCTCAGGACGCTGTAAAAACAGAGGACCATTAAAACCATCTGCCATGTACTTCACCTGTTGAAATACCTTTGGTCAAGTCGTCGGCAACGTTTAGTAAAGTGGGGCAGTGTGACCAATTTTCAGGCGAGGAGTTAGATTGAATCTCAGCAGCACAGCAAGATACGAAGGGCTTAAAGCTGCGTGTTTCCACCTTGATCCAGGCCAGGCGGATGCGGCTATCTGATAAGTAGTGTACTCGTTTGAAGTTGAATCTCGATTCTTCTAGAATAGACTTTCCAAGGCGACTTCCGAGCACAGCAGCTTGTAGTTCAAGCCGAGGGATGGTTAGGTCTTTGAGGGGAGCTACTCTTGTTTTTGCGGCAACAAATCTTGTACCAAACCTTCCATCAAAATCATTTTCATCTCGGCACGTTCTTGTAAGGACATTTCGGTGGCCTCACATGTACATGGTGACACAGACACGCCTATAGATTCAGTTTTTCAAAATTCGGTGAGGTCGACGGGCTTGGCTAGATGGACATGAAGGACTGGTATGGTTTCAGGCTGATCATCGTTTGAATCTGAGCCGAAGATGACCCAACCCAGTTCTCTTCTTCTGGCAATAACACCATCTTTGACCTTCGTGGAACCGAGGGTAATTAATTCCAATCAGAAAATCAATTGGACTTCCTTTACGGAAAAGCTTGTCTGTGGGTATTTCCAGGACACTTGATATGTGATCTATGTTTAATTTGGGGGAGTCTTTGGATATCTGGGAGATTCTCACGGCTTGAATTAACTTCTCGCTGTCAGCATACAATGGCACCTCGTACAGTTTGTGTCAAGTTCTTCTACAACTCCGCCCACTTTGGTTATCACAATCTTGACAGGCTTGTGCTCTTGTCCAAGCTGCTCGGCACGTGCACTTTGGATAAGACTGACTTGAGCTCCGCTATGGTAGAACAACATTACTTCCCACACAGTACTCTACGTGAACAGTTGAAGGAGGTGCGTCCCTTTCCACGCTTTAAACATGAGAAACATCCTCGTTGCTCCTTAACAAATTTGCATCGCTCACTTGGTGTAATGGCTAAGAATCTTGAACATTGATCCACATAGTGCTCACCTTTGCAGACGTAACATTGTTTGTAAAGCCACTTTCATGTCTGCGTTCCTCAAAAGAGTCGTTGGAGCCGATGAGATGTACTGCTGGACGAGACGTTGTACCGCCAGAACGTAGGCATGCTGTCATTTCGTTCTCCATCCAGCAGAGGAGATTGTTCATGGAAGGGTCGAGGTTTTGGTTGTTGATATGTTTGGCCCACATTTTCAAATCATCTCTGGTTAATTTTTTCTCTATGAGGGAGATTACGTGTGTGTTATCGAGCTCCTGTGGGTGCTTTACTTCCTTTAGAATATTAAATGACCGCTTAATCAAATTAACGAGATCACAGAAACGATGATCTTTACCGTGCTGTATTGGTTTGAATATTTCAATGTCTGGTGTGATAGTGTCAGAGATTACTCTCGGATTTCCGTAGTTGTGATCTAAATATTTCCAAGCAGCCTTCAAATCAGAGGTGATGCCTTTAATTAATTTAGCGGGCTCTGGTCCCAAACACGAACGTAGTATTGTGATGGCATCTCTGGCATTACATTGTTTTTCGCCAGTGTGTTTGAAGTCATCTCTAAAAATAATGTATTTCCGGACATCACCATAAAAGCAAGGTAGCTTGGGTTTTTCGTGTTTTAGAACAACGGGTTTTGCAGAGGCTTCTGCTCATTGGACATGTTCTTCTTTCTCATGGCTTATGTTATCTGAATTGTGTGCTTCATTGTCATCCCGAATGACTTCATTTCCTTTGTGTTCACTCGTGTTATCAGTGTAATCATTAACAAGCATTGAAAATGTGATGTACGAGTCCATCCAAACTTCGGCTTCTTTGTATTCTTCGTTGTTTAAGTGCATCATGTACGCTTCATGTTTCGCAACCAAATCATTGTGGGCGGCCTTGACTTCTGCGAATGCTTCCCTTACTTCTTGAACTGGGCGTTTGGCTTCTATCATCATATTTCCAGCGTTCAGCATTCTTGTGAAGTTTCCCTTTGCCGCTCTGCAAACATTTTTGGCCTTTTCCATGGCTTCGACTCCAATTCCCACCAGCGACTTTCAAAACCAATAAATCTTCAGATGATGGACCAATGGGTCAATGGAGCAATCAGTCAACTAGGCTCGGATTTTCAGGATTTTTTTTTAACAATAATGTGGTAATCTGAAGCTGCAATTGCAAAATTAAAGAATATTGGAAACAAATCTCTTTCTAGCAAAAAAGCCAGAAAGAGGGTGACGAAATACAGGTACATAGACTTAAAGTTAGAAACACACGCTTCCAATTGAAAAAAGGCCCTAGTAAACCATGCATTACGAATACTAAAAAAGAAACGTGTTACATATAAAATCATGTGAGCTTAATGGCAGTAGATTAGAGTCCAGTCCGTTGTGATTTGGTAATGCAACAACTTTAACGTCTGTTTTGACTTTCCTCTGATCCGTGTAGCTATAGCTTTAAATATCTGAGAACCAACTGTTGGAGCAACGACAGAGGGAGAGGGGTAAAGGGCTCACCGTCAGCTTCCATTGATACCAGTTTCATAACTGAAGGAACTACGTTACATAAATTGCCTTTAGTTATGTAACAGAGATCAAACTCTTCTTTAATAACGTCTCAAAACAACTACAACAACTGCACAGCCAAAATGGCGGTCTACATTTTCTCAACGAACCGCATGTGATTATTGCCCCTACGTCCTGGGGCGAGGCTAGACTAGTCTCTTAGAAACGTTACACCCCCCCCCCCCCTCCGTAGTGGAGGAAGGGCGTAATCAATGTCCTCCCCTAAAAGAAAGTCCCATCCAGGCAGGGACACGGCGGTCTCTGGTTGAATGTCTCGACTGGGGGTCTGGTTCACGGTTGACAGCTGCGGCATTCTCAGTCAGAGCAGGGCCCCCAGGCAGGGCATCTGTGGCACAAGCCCACAGTAACCCTAACACAGCACGCTCTTCAACATTCAAATCCATAGGTTGGCCAGCATCTCTCTCGACGTCATGCAATGTCGGCTGAAGCTGAGGGCATCTCCGTAGGTACGGTTTAAGAAGGTTAAAGTGTACAACCATTCTCGTTTTCCGTCTTCCCTGCATGGGTGTGACCTCCTTGCACTGTATCCTGTAGGTGACGTCAGATATGACCTTTACTACTCGCCACGGTCCAGACCAGGGGCGATAGAATTTCCAGTGTACCAACCTCGGAATGGCCTTTTCCTCTAACGACACCAGATCACCCACTTGGTACGGCTTTGCGTTTCCCTTGCAGCGCGCGTCATATCTTTCTGGTGACGAAGGTTGACTCGCAGATTTTCCCCTACTCGTCCATACACTCCCTTTAAGAATTTCTTGCTGTCTCTTGACGAAAGATGGGTAATCAGGCGATTGTTCTGAGGGAGGCCCCTCCCTCATTGTGTCAATAGGTAATCTCAGTTCCCTGCCAAACATGAGTATACTGGGGGAGAAGCCGGTCGTCTCATGGGTGGATGCACGCAAAGCCAGGAGGACCTTAGGGAGGTACTGATCAGACTCCTCTTGCTCCTCCGCAACCTTGGCAATAACACCGGTAATCATACGGATAAGTCGTTCCACACCCCCATCACACTGAGGGTGGTATGACGTTGTCCGTTGTTTGATGGACTCAATCAAGCTGCATAAGCCACAGAATATCCGCAAGTACACCTCTGTGTTTCCAGCGCAAAGGGTTCCCTCGTTAAAGTCGACAACACATCCATTTTCCCTTAAAAAGTCTACCCCAAGAAGGGCACTCTGATTGAGGTTGTCACAAATATAGAATAGCTGTTTAGCTCTGATCCCTTTGAAGGCTATGTTTAGTTCCACTGTTCCCAAGATGTTCAGCTGGGAGCCCTTGGCGCCCACGACCTTGGATTCGACCTTCCGTAGGGCCCCATTAAAAGTAATGCACTTAAAAACTATGTCACTCAAAATACAGATTGGGCTACCACAGTCCACTACGGCAGTCACAGGGACCCCTTTTATCTTGCAGTCAAGCAACAAATGGAACTAATGCGTATCACTGGTACTTGGTCTTCGGGTGCCCTGCGGAAGTTTCCCTGCGGGCAGTCCCTCTACAAATGATACACTGACCCACATGTCCAACACCCCCTGCCCCTGCTATTAGCAAGTCCCAACTAAGGGGGAACGTAGTTTCCTCGAGTGCCGCTTGAAGGGATGGCATTAACCACTGCTTCGGCTGCAGCCTTTGCGGTAGCTGACGCAATCATAGTCGAAAGCTCTGGGGCCCAACCTGGTAGAGGTGGATTTTGCACTTGGCAAGCTTTTTTCTCATTGGTTGACACTTCACTCACAACCTTCTCATTCTCACTGCTCTGAGTTCCAATGCTTCGAGCTCTAGAGCTTCTGACAGGGCTTTATCTAGGGTCGAGGGTTTAGAGTGAATTACGTCCTTTGCAAGTGTCGCCCCAATTGCATCAGTGAAATGATCTACACAAGCTTGCTCCAAACTAGCCAAGCTCAAAGTCGGGTAAGCCTCCCCGCACAAGCGTTTAATATCAATTCTTAAATCTAACAAACTTTCTCCCACCTTTCTTCGTCGCGCTTTGAGTGTAGCTTTAGCGGCTTCGGGAACCTGACGCATGCCGATTTTCTTGCGAAGAGCCTCCACCATACATGTGTAAGAGCTCTTTTCACTCGCTGAGAGTTGAGACATAACCACACGAGCTTTTTCTTTCATGCACAGGACCAGTTGATTTGCTTTTTCCTTTTCTTTCCAGCCGTTCATTCTCGCACAAGCGAGAATTGTTTAACACCTTGTCCATGAAAAGTTTGCATTTCAGGGCTGCCTTGTTGATGACTTTGTTTCAAAGAATTTTGTTTTCAATTTTTAATCTGGCTACATTTTTAACAAGCTCCTCCATTTCTAGTTGATCAATGTCCGTTTGACAGGAATTAGATACAGGGAAATAAATAGTCATGATCCTTCAAAGCGACATCAGATGACACACGGGGACTTCTCACTGGAAAATTCAGATCGCTTTCATATCTTAAATTTCTTTTTCCTCTTTGCGAAATCACTCGTTTTTCTCGTTCACTTGGGCCACTTGCAACCTCTTGCGGGTTGAATCTCGTTGGAAGTGCCCTGTTTACTACCTTTTTTTCTGCCACACAGGGTCTTGACGATGCATTTGGTGCTGAAATGCTGAGAACATTTGTGTAGGTTTGCGGTAGACTGAAACTCCTTGTCAGCCCACCGGTAAAAGGTGCTCCATTTGTTTTGAAACTTTTTCCTTGCTCCGAAAATCAAAAAAGTTGAGGTCTGGTCGCTTTTCGGAATTGTTTTGGCACACGGAAACAGGACAGTACCTCATTTTCACTTGCTTTGCTTTCAAAATAAGTGCCTTTGTCTTTTCTTTATTCCCTTGAGCCTCGTCCTGATGCTCTAAAATAGTTATCAGGCTTTCACGCAAACAATTCGAAACTAGGCTATTCTTTGTAAAGGAGGGATGATAGAAGTTGGGATCAACTTGGCAGCCCTGATCATGTTTGTTACCATCGACCAGCCTCCTTGCCACAATGACAGATGCCTCAATTAAGGACACTATTAAACACTCTAAGCCTAAATCCTGCATACTTGATCTGATACCAACGCAGGTTGTGAAACAATCTGCGGAGGCTCTAACTGGTCCTATTAGTATCATCTGGTGCATTTGCTACGCCCTTGAAGAAAGGAGTTATTACACCATCCATAAAAAAAGCAAACAGCCGACCATTCGATTACTAACAATGCATTTCTCTCGAAAACATTGGAACGTGTAGTGGCCACTTAAACTTTGGTTCATTGCAAGTATTTTTCAGTGATTTGAAAATCTTCCTCCAATCCTGTTTGTTCAAAAAACGTTTTTCGCCCCACCGTTTGGGATCTGTTTGTTCTTCAGTATGAGCTTTATCAGTGAGCAGTTTCTAAAAATCCCTTCACTTCACCGTGTATAGATTGATTTGTATCGATTTGCATGGAGGAAACATATCACTTCTGCTAAAGTTTAAGTTGTTGATGTTGTTGGTGCATTTTCCTAGAGACAGTAAGTGTGTTAGAATAGCACTGACCGCTTGATAATAGTGTAAAAAATTAGTTTTAGAAGAGTACTTATTCCTGATCTCCTGGAATGTATACAGTTCGTCACGCTGACTCAACAGGTCTTTAATTGAGTCAAGGCCCTTTTTAAACCATTTGCCTAAAAAAGATCAGTTTCCTGCCCACCAGTATATCCTTACTGTTGAACAATAATATTAGTTCCTGGCCCTTGGTTGTAGGAATAAATAGATAGTTTTTATCGTGATTACACCTCAGCAAGAAGTTTAGGCTTCCCTTTCTGCTAAAAAATCCTTTGGAATGCTACACCAGTGGGTCTCATCGATTTCCCTGAAGTCCTCAACAATTTTCAAGGCCCTCTAAATCGGCATTACTCAAATAGGTATCATCACTCCCGAAGACTTTAATTCCTCTCACCTTACAATCTTGACGGATCCTATTTTTAAGTAACTCAGCAGAAAGAATAAACAGACAGGGTTCAGCAAGAGGGGACAAAACTCCTCTTAGTCTAGTGGCCAAACCAGGATTTTACCAAGTTGGCTGCACCCCAAGGGTGACAAGTTGTTCTTGTTCTCATCGCCAAGGGAACCTGTCAGTGTATTGTTTCCCAAGTGTCGCGGCTCACGAAGAACCTCGTCGCCAAGGGAACCAGTCAGTGCATTGTTTCCCAAGTGTCGCGGCTCACGAGGAACCTCGACTGCAAGGGAACCAGTCAATATATTCTATCCCAAGTGTCGCGGTTCACGAAGAACCTTATCGCCAAGGGAACCAGTCAGTGCATTGTTTCCCAAGTGTCGCGGCTCATGAAGAACCTCGTCGCCAAGGGAATCAAGCAATTTATTGTTTCCCAAGTGTCGCGGCTCACGAAGAACCTCATCGCCAAGGGAACCAGTCAGTGCATCTTTAGTAATAGTTTCCATCATTGTTGCCCACAAGACATCTCAATTGCTTTCTTCTCTTGTTTTGATGTATATTGCATGACTTTGCATTAGATGACCAGGCTTGCTTTTGTGGCTGCATGGTGTTTACTTTCCTTGCTGCATAAGTTGGGCAAAAAGGGAACCAGGACTTATGTGGCTTCTTTATCTGAGTGTATTGCTTGCTAGCTGTCCATGAACGGTCAGCGGTCATCATGGCGGGAAGAAGCAAAATTTTTAGTTCGCCTATACTTTGGTTTCTTTTTGGCTTTTCTCTGTACATATTGGCATGTTCAAGTGGCAAAGATGCACACATCGGATTAAATATGCACCTCGTCAAAGTAAACAAGCAAAGCTGGGATAATCATTGTTTTTGAAACCGATATCATCCATTTTGTATCGACTCAATATCCGCCATATTGGATCCGTGTGGAAAGCTCGAGTCAGATTCAGGAATTCGAGAGTCAACTACTACAGCAACTCCGATGCAAGCTTCAACCTTGAATATTTACAATTATTAAATTCTCAACCTCGGATAATGCAATTCTCGTGCTCTGATTGGTTCACTCAATCTCGGTTATCAGCTCATATACCTTACTTTGACCTTATATGGTAAATGATTGCGCTTAGCGTTGCTAAACTAAAAACGTTTACGCCAGAAAGCGAAATTTCTGTCGGTATAAAGCAAAAGAAAAAGGTTTTTGTGGAAAGTTTGGATCACTTTCGAAGCTTAGAGATACGCGAAAAGGTAAGAAATGTTTTTGTGATGAGCCTGCGTCTGTCTGACCACAAGGTATTACATGTACACAACATCGCATCTTCATCAACTTTTTTCGATTTCGCTAGGATTTTCTCGCTTTTTTCGCTCGTATTTCGTACTTCTAAACTTTTGGAGTTTAAGGAATTTAATAAAACAATTATTCCATTCGCGCTTGTTGGATATGAGAGTGTTTATAGCCAACTCGGCGCTACGCGCCTCGTTGGCTATTTACCATCTCATATCCAACGCGCGCTCATGGAATAATTGTTAATTATGCGGCGACATATGTCCTAACCCGGGGCCTGCTTCCCCTCTGTTTGATGCACTTCACGTGGTGAGAGACAATGGAAAGCAAGGAGTATCCATCGGTCACTCGAACGTGCGAGGCCTCCGTAAGAACCTCCCCGAAGTGAAAATACTTTTACAGCATACCAACCTGGATATCCTAACCATTTCTGAAACGCATCTGACACAAGATATAAGCGATAACGAAGTAAACATCGATGGATACTGAATTCTGAGAAGAGATAGGTCACACAAAGTAGGAGGCGGAGTCGCTATTTACTTTAACATTAGCCTAGATTGGCATTGAAGCTCTCTGGATTGAATTGAAAGCTCACTCGCAAAGATTACTTGTGGGTTGTGTATATAGACCTCCTGACGTTACATCTTTCTTTGATGAATTCAACCAAGTATTGAGTACAATTTGGATGTCTCGCAGGAATGTTGTGATCGCTGGTGACTTCAATTCAGATCAGCTTGCTACTAATGGAAATGGTGCGAAATTCAAACGCATCTTACAATCTTATAACTTTTGTAACATCATAAAAGCACCCACAAGAACCTCAGCACATTCTAACACTTTGATTGATCTGATTTTGACTATCAATACCTCAAAGGTCTCAAAGTCTGATGTGATTGAGTATTGCATAGCTGATCACAAATTCATCTACGTTATCTACAAGCTGAAGATCAGGAATCCAAAGCCTTTTATTAAATATGTCCACAATTTCAAGAATGTGTTGGAAAACCCGAAAGACTTCAAACATGACCTGGAAAGTGCTCCTTGGTGGGTCTGTTCCACCTTTGAGGACCTGGATGACATCACTTGGGCTTGGAATTGCATGTATAATGTTATTGCAAGCAGTCACATTCCCTTACGTAAAGCCAAGGTTAGAAAAAATTCACTACCTTGGATGAACAGTGAGATCCGGAAAGAGATGAATAAGAGATATAAACTTTTGAAAGCCTGTGATGGCACACCCGCTACTAATAAACTCTGGGTTGATTACAAATTCTCTAGGAACAAAGTATCTAAGATCCTACGACGTGCTGAAGCTCAATATTGGAAAAAGAAATTTACAGAGACCAAGGACTCAAAATCTTTCTGGAAAACTGTGAACGAGGCCACTGGAAAACCTAAGAATAAACATATTGGCCCCCTCAGAGATGCTAACAATAAGGAAATCACAAATGACTACGAGAAAGCTGAACTGATTAACTCTTACTTCATAAATATTGGCAAGGAACTAGCTGAAAAATTCCCCGAAGCTGATGAACCCCATCAATTCATGTACAGAGTTACCCCCACTGTGCAGGTCTTGGAGGTCAACATCAACAAACTCAAAACTGATATCAAGACAATTAAAATTAACAAAGCATCTGGTCCTGATGGCATCTCTTCTCGTAGCTTAGCTGTTGCAGGAACATCCGCCTTAGAGGGCATTGTAACTGTTTTCAAGAGCAGCATGACTCAGTCCAGCTTCCCTAACACATGGAAGATTGCAAAAGTTAATGCAATCTTTAAAAAAGGAAACCCAGCAGATGTTTCAAATTATAGGCCAATATCACTTTTAAGTATCCCCAGCAAGCTGCTCGAAAGCCAGATCTGCAACATAATTGATACCCATCTGAACAGCTGTGGCATAAAAAGCTGTAAACAGTGGGGGTTTAGCAAGGGACTATCGACTGAAGGAATGCTTACCTCTATGACTGAAGGATGGAAGACAGCAATTGACAATGGTCTGACAGTTGGAGCAGTCTTTACAGATTTCCAGAAAGCTTTTGACACTGTCCCCCATTATATTTTATCGCATAAATTACACGCCATTGGAATATCAGGATCTCTTCATCAATGGCTAATGAGCTATCTTACTGATAGATGTCAATTTGCTGAAGTTAATAATTGCAGGTCTGTCACTGACTATGTACGATATGGAGTCCCTCAAGGCTCGCTTCTTGGCCCCCGGCTCTACACCATATATGTTAATGATCTCCCTGACCACATCGACTCGGGAGATCTATACATGTATGCAGATGACACTACAGTCTACTGTATTGGACCAAATGTTGACCAGGTTATGTTGTCACTAAATAAAACATTGGAGCAAGTTCTCCTGTGGAGCATTAAGAATCAGCTAACCATCCACCCAATTAAAACTGAAGCAATGATACTAAGTAAAACCTCTTTTGTTGGGCCTATACCTCCCCTCCACTTTAACACTGGCCATATCGACCTGGTTAATTACACCACTTGCCTTGGAGTTAAAATTGACAATAAGCTGACATGGTCTGTGCACATTGACTCAGTGAAGAAATCTTTTACGCAGAAGGTTGGAGCGTTGAAGAGAATGAGAATCCTTCCGAAGAAGGTTCTCGAGGAAATATACTTTAAAACAATTATCCCCAGTGTAACGTATGGAATTTCGGTATGGGGAAATTGTTCTCCTTCCGCACTGAACTCTCTAAACCATATTCATGCAAGAGCAGCTCGTATTGTGAATAACCTCGACTCAACGATGGCAGATGACACATGTCTCATGAAATCCGACTGGCTGCCCATCTCTTACTTCTATAAAAAATCTGTACTGTTTCTCTTGCACAAAGTATATTTTGGAACAACGACCCAATCGATATGTGAACTGTTTTCTAAAAGAGTTTCTTCTAGATCTTCTCGTGTTCCTAACCAATTTAATGTCATTAGATTTAGATCAGAGACCGGCAGGAACTCCCTACGATACAGAGGTCCTGTTATTTGGAATTTTGTAAATAGATTAGTTAAAGTACCTGAAAGTTTTTATTCTTTTAAACAAATTTTACGTAAACATGTTAAGACTATTGACAATTTTTCATTTGAGAAAGAGGCAACAGTAGTCGCCAACAAAAAGGACCATTTCATTTACTTTTAGATTTATATGTTAGTCTTAGTGAATACCATTTTATTTGTATACAGTAGTTCTAAGTTATTATTGCAATTTTTATATATATGTAATTCTTAATATTTAGTATAGTAGGTCCACATCAGCCCTTTGGCTGCCTTTCACACAACCTACGTATCAAATAAAGAATGTATGTATGTATGTATGTATGTATGTATGGGAAATCAGTTAGTTGCCCAAATTTTCTGTGACTTATAAAGGATGGCAGTTTCAGGTCTCCAAATGTAATTCATGAAAGTTGTTATTTAATCAAAATTTGATGTACATGTATGATAAAAATATATATTTGGAAGGCCCTTCCTCTACTTTTACCTAAATCTTAATTAGTATTTTTTTTAGAATTTACATTTCCACTTATTTTAGTATTTTTTATAGTACTTATAGTTTTAACAGTTTTAAAATTTGTTTTGATGACCATGAATTTATGGCTCCTGTATGGAAGTCATTTCCATGAAGTCTGTGACGCCCATGAGTGATGAGGATGATTATTGGTTTTTAAGTAGCATACTTCCCTTACCTCTGAAGCAAGCAGTGCTGCAGCTTCTTCCTTTCCCTGTGAAATGTTGTGTACAAAAATAACTGAGTGACATTGTGTTTTGATGGTGGCCTGAACAGATAAATCACTGTTTATCGCATGTTCCATGTTAAATGATGTCACCAAAGAATTACATGTATCTCACTTACCCTTTCGGTTAAGTGAAGGACAGTGCTCCCCTCAACTTCCTCTTTATGGTGGACTAGGTTTCCTCCTCTATGAAGGGTAAAATAAAGGGGTGTATCCTGCAATGACCCTGCCCAGTCATAAACCTCCTAGAATTGAGAGCAACATAATTATGATAATATAATTATGGTTAATTGTCTGTTATTGATGCTTTGGATCTGTCTTGATAAAAACGCATTTTTTTGTAAAATGCTGTATTTTACTACCACCCACCCCCAGTCATTTAACAAAACATGAAAGTAAATTAATTTTGTACTTGTTCTTGCTTTCAGATGTAGTTAAAAACTTCCAATTGGGGTTCATATACAGTGTACATCCTGATCATCCATACCTGGAACAGAGCACCTTTATCAAAGCTTCTTGTAAGTCTGCTCCCATTGTTCAGACAGATGATTATGCTGATACCACATACTGGCTCCTTCCTTAGTCTTTTTGATCTCCGCTCTCTAATCATGTCCTGAAAAAGAAAGTATGTGTTACAGTGTTATCAGGTTTAGTGTACTTACATAAGTAGTTGTGCAAGAGTTAGGGTTAGAAAAGGAACACAAGACATCAGCAACTCAACATGAATTCATAAGGCTATCCTTTACATGTAAACTGCCAAAGGGAACTAAGTTAGAAAGTTATATGATTTTGTCTACTCGTCATAACAGCAAATAAATTTTATTATATTTATAATTTAACCGGAATTAAAAGACTAGTACAAAAAGGTTGTAGGATGTCGCCTTACCGCCTCACTTTTATCCTCTGGTTGGTCCTGGTGATAAGTATAGTGTAGAAGAGACGTTAGAGCCAGCTTTCTTCACATAATAATGGTTAAGTAATTATTTCCAAGAAAGCTGCACTTGTTATGCTAATGCACTTGACTACAGTCATTATAAAATTATTATTATTGTTGTTTTCGGGTTTGGGGGGGGGGGGGGAGGCGAGGGGGCTCACTGACACTGGCAATGTCACAAAATTAATGTATATCAACCAAAAGTAAAAAAAACAAAAAGTTCACAGCATGTAGTCTTACCGCCTCATTTTAATTCTTTGCTTGTTCCTGTTGACAAATAAAATTATAGTTATATGAGTTATAATTACAGTTATCAATGATGAATTGGTATATGAAATGAATCATATATGAACTGCGGATAGGAAATCAAGTGAAGCTATGATCTTCGCAGTTATGAGAGCAATTTTTGCAATTGCGTAAAGAAGCCTGAAAAATTCAGGACCTCAACGGGGTTTGAACCCGTGACCTCGCGATTCCGGTGCAACGCTATAACCAACTGAGCTATGAAGCCACTGACGTTGGGAGCTGGCCATTTGTGGGTTCTAATGGTTCCGTGAGGAATGAATCAATGATGAAATGGTATATGAAATGAATCATATATGAACTGCGGATAGGAAATCAAGTGAAGCTATGATCTTTGCAGTTATGAGAGCAATTTTTGCAATTGCGTAAAGAAGCCTGCTTGTTCCTGTTGACAAATAAAATTATAGTTATATGAGTTATAATTACAGTTATATGACTGTGTCTAATATTGTCGTAAGAGGAAAAATGATATATTTATAATTTAACCAAAATTAAAAGAGTAGTACACAAAGATTGTAGAATGTCGCCTTACCGCCTCACTTTTATCCTCTGGTTGTCCCTGGTGATAAGTATCGTGTAGAAGAGATGTTAGAGGCAGCTTTCTTCACATAATAGTGGTTAAATAATTATTTCCAAGAAAGCTGCCCTTCTTATGCTAATGCACTTGACTGCAGTCATTATAATTATTATTGTTGTTATGGGTTGGGTGGGGGGGGGGGGGAGACGAGGGGGCTCACTGACACTGGCAATGTCACAAAATTTATGTATATGAACCACAAAATTAATAAAAAAACAAAAAGTTCGCAGGATGTAGTCTTACCGCCTCATTTTGATGCTTCGCTTGTTCCTGTTGACAAGTAAAATTATAGTGTAGACAAGACATTAGAGCCAGCTTTTTTCATATACTTGTGGTTAAACAACGCTACATTTCTTATGCTGATACACACAACTTCATAATAAATGTACACTTGCATGTATGTTGATAATGTCACATTGCAGAGCTTCATGAAGCTCCTTTTCTTGATCCTGCCTTAACTGTCTTGTGCGGGTTAGTTGATCCCTGTAAAGATAACTTTTCATGTCACTATTCATGTGTAATTCAGTGTGGTTGTGCACTTATAACATCTTCTGACATCACATTACTGTGACAAAATTACGACAAAAATTTAATATGCTGGGGTTATAACATGTGTCATAATTATCATTGTTTGCAGTTTGTAAACTGCATTTGGCTCTGTATACTGCCATTAGGTGAACTGCAGAGAAGTACAATTACTCACCTTTCCAAACTCAAGCCTTGAACCATAACTCTCACCCTTTCATACAATCTGCTGGTGTCAAAATCTTGTAATTCTGCACCTGATATTGGACACAAATATAAGAATCAAGATTTTTATCTTGTGTATATTCCTAGTCTGTAGCAATGTGAATATTTATTCACTATTTTGTCATTAGCTATCGGAAACTGTTACTGGCTTTAAATGGAAAATAACTTTTAAATTTGCTCTTATCACAAGTTAACATGCTGGAATAAACTACCGTAGAGTTCCGATAGTAGTGACCCTTGTTGCTTTTGGATTTAGCAGCCTTTGGGAATCGTTACTTTCGTGGGATCGTTACTTTCGCCACCAAAAATCGTTTACAAGTATAGCTGGCACAAGCGTCTTTTCCGAAATAAAAAATAAAAACATAAAATTTGCATTCCATATGTATAGATTGTGTTTCATAGAATGACGATAACAATGAAAAATACACCAAAAAAACTATACAGAAAAGTACATGGATATGTACATGTATACATGTAAATTAAATTGCTTTACCTTGAACAATTTTTGACAATGCATGACCATATGATTTGTACATTATAATTTTGCCTATTTATTGACAAATTAATGATATACGCTGTACTGTTAAAAAAAGGGTCTCGCTATTTCGGGGGACCACATGATTCATTTACAAGTTGGCTTAATAGACTGTCACCTTCCATCCGCTCAACAAAGACAGGGTTTTTCTGTGTTGCTGGGGCCAAGAAGATTATCTGGTCTTCTTGATCGTTCCCATACATTGTGAGCACTGTTTAGGAAAACGAACAGAATGAGTCCTAAGTTAACAGTTCACTGTCTGTATTGGTAGTACAAAAAAGCATAACTTGTAATCAACTGCTATTAATTGGGATGTCATTATTAAACAGCTGGGAGGTGTTACATGTAAATATGACTTGCAACTAACAAGCAGCTAGATTAATACATTGTCAAGTTATTTGTTAGTAGTCTATTCTATACTCCCAGTGTGAAGCCAGGGCCTGTTGCTCTAAAAACTTTAATGTGGCAGATTGAGATGTCATTTAGGTTATTTTACCTTTCCGGCCATTTTTTGATGAAGTTGCGGCAGCCCAGTAAAACCAATCGTCATTGCTACTTTCTGCTTGTACCTTCCGAAGAAACCTTGGCATAATAATTATGAGGAAGATAAAATCCTTGTAAATATTGTGGTTACTCTATACAGCCACCTCAATAATAATTATTTTAAAGTGTTTTATCACTGCCAACTTGAAACAAAATTTGCTTAGTATAATATCTATTGACTGTGTAATTATAAAACTTATCCAAATGCAATATGAAACACTACCTCAACATGCTTTCTCTATACTGACTCTGACCAGTTGGATTCAGGAGGACCACAACTATTGCCCTCTTGGTGTCATATGCCTGCCAGCATACCAAAGAAAAAGAAAATGAGCAAAATTTGACAAATCACAATGATGACTGTAGTAGTTATGAACAATTGGCAGCAGGGTCTATGCAGTGTACTTACAGTGTATAGAAATGTTATATGGGAGGTGTAAGTGCTGAGGAAAATTGACAATTGGGGTAATTGGATCTATGGTAAGTGCACAATTTGAATTTAAAGCAAGTTATGATTCAGATCTATAAACAGCTTAATATGTTATGTTAATTTGGTTGTGATCAGGTTTCTGACTGACAACTTTCTTGATCATCATGAGGACTACCTTTGTGGTGCAAATGTAAGAAATAACCCTGAATTTGGCCAGTAGATCAGATACCTCTTCAAATGTATGGTTCAAGAATGGCAGCAGTGAGGTGTCATCGTTAGTGCATGAAGCTCTGAGAAGACTTTCGCATCTTGACACCTCATCTGTTCTTGACAAAGAAATATAATACATGCAATTTATTTATACCATGCCATACATGGAAAATGCAGCAATCAACTGTAAGTTGTAAATTTGTTGTTATTCCATTCAACCATATCTCAACCTGTACTGTGCTCATGTTGCTTTGATTGTACGAGCCAGCTGTGTATTCACTTTGGCCCCAGTAAATAATCATTGTGTAGTATCTTCAAGGGGAATGTGGTGAAATATCCCACTTTTGCCTACATTTGCGAGTAACAAAAAGTATACGTGCTGCACCAGTTAATGTGTCAAGCCTTTAGGAGAGTCTGGATATAATGATAATAATAATGATGATGATGATGATAATGATAATAATAATAATCTCACAACCGATGGATCAAGGCAGCCTGGAAACAAGAAACAAAGAGAGAGAACATCTCAATTAAGGATGAAGCAGTAATGACAATGCAATCGAAGGAAAGACACTGGAATTTGAAGGGGAAAGCATAATATTAGAAGGGAACATACTCGACAAGCTTGGAAACAAGCTTGAAAATTGGTGAAATCAATAAGCAAGAAATGCAAAGTAAAATTTATAAAAAGCAAGACCAGAGGTGCAGCATATGGCTTGAACAAAATTTGACACCCAGAAAGACATCAGCCTTGATGTCAATGCTGGAGCAAACGATTGAAAATGCTGCAAGGGGACTCAATGAATGCTTTAAGTGCAGATTGTACTGTGGTGAACAAAAAGAAACTGTTCAAAATCGTTTGGCTGGATGCAAAACTATAGCAAGCAGTGAGTACATAACAAGACACAACAGAGCGCAAAATTGTAATGGCTGTATCCTGGGCAAAGACATACAATTTGTTAAAAAAGAATGTGAAATCGTACCAGGAAAAATGGTGAGGGGGACATGTTTTGGAGAATTCTCAAGCAAAGCTGGTGTGGGACTTTGAGTTTACTTTCACAAAGACGACATCTAGAAGACCAGATTTGATACTTGAAGAAAAGGAAAAGAAGAATATGGCATGCTCACAAGAAAATAACTTCGAAAAGAAGAGAATTTAAAAAAACAAAAACAAACTACAGACAGCTTGCATTTAAACTTGGAGAGCAAAGACCTGGTTTCATAGTCAGAGTGGGCCTCTTGTGATCAGTGCACTCGGTGGAGTGATGCAGAAGACAATTTAATGGCCAGTGACAGAAAAATATGAAAAGTGTTATCAGGTCTTGTCCAGAGTGACTTTGAGTGAAATTCATGATAAAAACGAAGTTGTGAAAAGGGCCAACAAAAATCTTGGCGTTCTCTCAATTACAGTAGCTAGGCTATATTGTTTGAATTTGAAATATTGCTATAATAATAATAATAATATTCCTTCTCAACATTGCTCAACATAACAAGGCAATCATAGTGGATATAGTTTGACCTTGGAATCACAGTGTGTATAAAAAGGAAGGTAAAAAGATTGAGAAATATCAGGACCTGAAGAGAGAAATTGGAAGACTGTGGGGGATTAGGCATCTGGAGGTGGTACCGGTAGTGGTTGGTGCAGTCAGAGCAGTAAGGAAAAGGTTGGATGCATGGCTTGAGAAGCTAGATGTTACCATCAGAACGGGAATGTTTTAGAAAACAGCTATGTTGGGCAAAGGTAGGATTCTAAGGAAGCTGTTGAAAAGCTGAAGGAGAAGAAATGACACAAAGGACCTTTGTCCATCGGCTATGGCTCGCTCCTTTAATGTAATAATAACAATAACAATAATAACAACAACAACAACAACAGTAATAATTATAATAATATTAGGTGCATTGGTGCAAGAACATAACTTAGTTCAAACTGTCTTGTCTTGCATGCCTTGCAAGATAATAATTGATTATTACTAGACTACAGTTAAGCCAAACGTTTTTAAAATTTGAATTTTGAAAGAACCAACCCTATTGTTGTAAAGTAAAATTAACAAGTTACAAACTTGTCCAGCTACCATAGTAACAAAAGACCACAAACTGTTACAATGACCTACCATCTAATCCAATGGGAAGCAAGTGTTCCTCAACTGCCCCAGCTATGGTTCAAAATATAAATACAATGTAAGAATATGTGATAGTGTTTTATTCAGAATATACATTAATTGAATAGAGGTCTAAAGTTGTTACAACTATAATTCAGTTGGTGATGCACAAGGGTTTGGAATTTGTTCAATAATAATTGAATGTTTTTTGTCAGGTGACCCACAAGGCACTTTTTAGAAAAAAAGGGGTCTGATACTCAACAATGTTAGTAAGTGGCTACATGTACATTACCCCTGATGCCATCTCCATAGAACGGTGTGCCATAGAATCCTGAAACATTAACCAGGTTGTTAATTCAGTGCTTGAATCTAATGTGCCAAACAAACAACAAATCAAAAACAGATAAAATAAACTTGAGCAGAGATAAGTGTAATGGAGAGTTATTTGATGTTGTCCTAAAAATCTGCTTGCCTAATAAAGTTTAATGTAAGACACTCGCAATTAAATGGAATTTATTAGGCTCAGGTTGTTACTGGTAAATATTATTGAGTGATTTGTGCTTTGTCAAATTTCCTGGTTTTGGTTCCATAAAAGTCAATGTAAGGACACTCGACATGTAAATTTGCACAACTTATTCTAATCTGACATTTTTATACTATTTGTTCTTGTTGCTCATAAATTTGATGTATAGTGTAGTACATGTAGTCTAGTGCACCTGGCCTATTTTTAACCACATGTCATTTCAGTAAAAAAGACCGTTGCCTGTGTTATACGCTAGACAGTTTACCTACACTACAATAAGGCCAGAAATGATTATTTTTACCTACTGTACTTTGGGTCACCACATTTACTGTTCGTATGGTTGTTGATGTCCTCGTGGCAGGATTGAATCTTCTCTGTCTCCTCGCTTGAAAAAAACAAAATCAACAAATTGAAATTACTGTCACTTAACAGGTTATTTTTTGGAATTTGAAATCCCTTTTTTAATGAACAGCTGTGAAGGTGAAGCAATGCATTGAAATATTTCGTTTTAACACATGGCATCAACTGTTGTAATTCAATGATTTTCTTTAGTATCTGGAATGTTGTCTGGCAAATTGCCCATTGAAGGTTGGCACTTTGTAAGAAAATGCACATGCAAAACAACTTACAGCATACTTGTTTTACTCTAATTCTTGATAAATTAGACATTAGTTTCCTTACTTTGAGGAGGTGGATCAATAACAGTGATGTCGTCAAATGGGCTTTGCAACAGTTCATCATCTGTCGAAGAACATACACATAAATGTATTGTTTCATCTCTTGCATAATGCCAACAAGGAAATATTAAAAACAAGGGCATCAATTGCTGAATACATACAAACATACATACACACATACATACATTTATACGTAGATACGTAGTAACATTGAAATTGAAGACTCCCCATAGGGGCTTTTCAGGACCAATGAACACAATCACGACAGAACAGAACATTACAAAACAACTGTTAAAAATCGCAAATGGCCAAAGGTAAGCTAGTAGGCTATTTACAATAGCAGTTGAGAAGTATGAACACATACTACCAGGAACAAATTCAACCAGTGGTCAGAACGTGTCTTGAACCCGGGATCCTCTGAATGTTATCATGCATGAGTCATCTCAGTCCGGCCTATCATAATAATTGTAATTTTGCATCTGTTTCAGGGAATTAACTTTACTTAGCTTACCACCATCATCATCAACAGGAATGCTCAGCTGTGCTGAACCTGAACATTGAAAGTAATTAAAAACATTAGAGTAGCGATTAACTTTCTATAACGGGCCTTCAGTAACTCCTACCAACAATGTAGGAAAGAGATAGCTAGTATGGTCTTTACTTATGTTATTCTTAAAGGATGTGCTTATTAACAGACTTTGACTGGATTTGTTTCTTAAAAAAAAAAGGAAACCTTATGTGGAGCCATTTTTCCCTGCCGATTGTCAACTGATAGTTACATTGTAGCACTGTGCACAATCATACATTATGCCTCAGGCATTAAAAGAAGTATTTACGTTAATTTATTTTGCACCTTTACTGTGAAACACTTATCTTTTGTTTTAATTACTACTTTCAGGTACTCCTTCCTCAGCAAAAACAGACACTGTACTGTACAAAAAAGAAAGAAGAGAGGACAGCACAACTCACCATCTCTATTGCTGGTTTGTGCCAATGCAGTCAGGTATCTTCGTGTTTCACCTTTAAGTTATAAAGATTGTTATTGTATTCCATGTCACTTTTTTTAGTAAAACTAATAGTAATAATTGCACATTTCTTTTTGTACTGTCCTTAACACTTCATTTCCAAATTCTTGTTAATACAACAGTCAACTGTCATACTTACGCCCATTTCTTGGCAACCAATTCTGTGCTGTTGTTACTGGTGTGGACGTGACCATGACTGTCTTAGTGTGCATGTCTGAAGTTGTTAAGAGAGGAGTGTTGTCATTGATGTTTATGATTCCACCTGTGGCGTTGGTAGCAGTTGCTGGGAGTGACAACGAGGGTGCAGATGATACTTGAGTAGACAATTGGATACCAGCTGATGATGAAGGAGTGATTGATGGTGGACAAGTTAATGAGGTGGTGGTTGATGATGAAGTAGTGGATGATAATGTTGAAGTTAGTAAGGGAGTGGTCAACGATGAAGATGACAGGTCAGGAGCAGCAGATGAGGGCATGTTGTCAGTGGGTGGGTTGGAAGAAGAAGTACCTGTATGGTAAAAAATGTTAGAAGAAAATTAATGTTACACAATTTTTTCATTTTTATCGCTAAAAAGGGCACTGCCATAGTGACTCTTACATTTTGTGTCAAAGAGAGAAAAAACCATTAGCATAATTTGGTTTTTTTCCTGCA
>NC_090888.1:31731135-31736135 GCF_036669925.1 Montipora capricornis | reverse complement strand
CTTTCATAGCATAGTGATTTGTTTTCGGCCTCCCTATGATCCACCAACATAGCGTCACTAAGTTTGGTGAAACTGTTCCACATATAATTATAACTGTTCTGTGCCTGCCTCATACGGCCCTGAAAAAAGTAGTACAATGGTACTTGAGCGTAGGCCTTGGCAGAAAATTTAATCTTAGCCAAAAAGTTTAAAAGAAATTGTGGGGATACGGGATATTGGGGGTGGGGAAGGGGGATGAGGAGATACGGGATATTTTAAAAAATAGGAACGCATTGCGTAAGTGTGGTAGTGTAGTAACTTTACAGTGTTTTATTTCCATAACTGTAACTGAGCTGCGTTTTCTTTTTCAGGAGATTCAAGTTGTGATATGTAGCTCTAATAGTACGCGATACTGTTTTGGTATCGTAAGTAATTACAATTCCATAGTAGATGTCTTTGCTATATACCCCCTGAGAAGACATGTGGTTCAGTAAAATACTAAACCCAGAAAGACTGAAAAAAATAAAACGAAATCAAGCAACACGTTGATCATTTTCAACCACAAGCTTAATTAAGCGTGAACTCTGAAAGCTTTCCGAGACAACTGCGCACGATTTTTGCTTCATTAGCGCGCGCACATAAGCCCGTGGGCGTTCAAAATGTAAGAAATTTCCCTCAATCTAAGCCCGATAGCGAAATAAATGCTCCTTTTATCTCAAACGAGCACGGTGACCCCCGAGTTTTTTTTCAGGTATTTGCTAAGAACAGTCTAGTAAAGCACATATTTGAAGAAGAAAAGAAGTTTGATAGTAGAACATGATACTGGGTGTATTTTGGCCAAGGCGAGGAATTCAAGCTAACCATGGAACTGTCCCAAAAAGTGCACTATCCCCACAACAAGGCAATCAAAGACGGCGTGAAGGAAGCAATACTGCTTATGTGAATAAAAGAAGCTTTATTTTCAAAATAAAATTTTGTGTTTTTAAAGTAACCAAGACTTAATTAGGTATGCAGGTGATTCGTATTTTTAACGCGCAACCAGTAAAAATACCCCATTTTAAGAGCCTGCTGACGCGTAAACAAGCACGGTGACCCCATTTTTTTATTGCATTTTTTTAATGTTCATACACTGTATCATGAATGTTAATTATGCCAAGTTTCCAAAAAAGTTTGATAGTAGAACAATTTCAAGGAAATTACCTTACCTCTGTCCGGAGGGGTTAGTATCTGGATGGGAAACACCAAATATGCGATTTCCTGTCAAGAACATACGACCGAAATTTTTATTTTAACGCTGAAAAAGCTGAACTAAATAAATGTTGACGCAAAAGTAAATAAATATTGATATATAGTTTTTAAGAAGAGCAGAAGTAACTTTTTAAGTGTCGATCGTGAATAAAGATTTGCTGTCAGCAACAAAATTTGCGAGATGAAAACATAAATTTTGAGCCAAGAATATAACAATTACCATTTTGGGAGATTTTTGTCACGTTCAACTTTTCTATCGTATTTTGCTTGTACAAGACAAGTAAAATTGCAAAATCATAGTGACATCGATTTTAGCGGACGCCACTGATCAAGTTACCTTGCGTGTTGATACTAACAACTCACGAAACAAAGGATGGATCTGTGACAAAATGATGGGTTTTTGTTAGTTGGCCTTTTTCCTTTCAAGTTACAAAATTCGGCAAGATATATGTGATCACAAAGTAGTTTAAAGTCAAGACCCTTCAGATAGGGTTAGTACTCGGGATGAGGGATCTCTGCGAAGTCCCCGTAACGGCGGTAGCTAATTTTTGGTTAAAAATTGATTTTATTTTTTATTTTGTTTTGCAGTTGAAGGATATTTTCTTATTTTCTTCAAAATGGAAGATGAAATTAAAGATTTGTAAACGACCTTTCAGTAGAATTTTTCTTGTGATTTAATTACTTTTCTGTGAAAAATTTGCATAACCTCCGACAGAGAAAAACACCACGCACACAACAAATGTTATCGCATCTGCTGTGGGCGCATATTGAAACGCAAAGATATGACTGTACATCGGCAGGAAGCAGCCATCTCTCACTTCAATCTACAGCAGGGAGAAATCCAACGACTACGCCGGCTCATACATGAAAAGGTAAAACCATGAAGTTTAGTTTACATTGTCTCGCCGTTTGAAGGGGCAATTATTGTAACGTATTTCGTATTTTTGGGGGTTTTGAAATTTGACATCAATGTACTACTCTGAAAACCTCTTCACACGACAGCAATACTGCCACAACCCTCAAAGAGAGGAATGTTGCATCCTTCGTATGGACCTTGCTAAGCACATTTCATTGTAGTTAGCAGGTTCAGTTACCGTAACCCTAAAACCAATAATTCATCGCAGTGGGGATACTACGACACCACGCCATCAAGAATTCAAGAAAATACGACTAAATAATAAAAGCGCACCACTTAATGAAATTCTTATTTCGTATGTCTTTGTTTTTATCAGGATTGTGGTGATGCCTGAGTCAGAGCGTGAACAAAGTGTTCTGGATCTTGGCCATGCTACCCTGAAACTTGTTTTGTGGACTCTGATGTAAACAGAAACGAGCTTGACGATTTGACATATTCTTTCCGTCAAGCGGTTGACTGTATCAAAGCATATCAGCTACGAAGTTGCAGACAAGACGAGGCTAGAACTTCTATTCTGGATAAGCTCCATGAGAATTCTGTTCATATAACTCAGGATTGGGCCATGAAATTCCTCCCACAGAAGTATAGAGAGTCGCAATCAGATTGGTTCGCTAAGCGGGGAATTTCATGGCACATAGGTGTAGTGGTGCGGAAGGTCCAGGAGCATTTCCAACACCAGGCACTTAACCATATTGTTGAAAACGGTAAACAAGACAGTTTTACTGTCGTGCGGATCATAGAACACACTTTACGCACCCTGAAGAACGAGCATCCCAAGCTGACAACTGCTTCCGTCCGCCAATACAACGGTGGTTGTTACCATTCTGCGGAAATGTTGGCGAGCTGTGCCCAAAGAAAAGCCAAAACAGGAATTGCCGTACAAAGGGTCGACTTCAGTGATCCCCAGGGAGGAAAAGGATCTTATGATAGAAAAACTGCAACTGTCAAAGCCCATGTAAGGAGATATATCAACGGGGGTCATGATGTACTGAATGCTAATGACTTTATGAATGCCATCCTTTCTAATGGTGGAGTACCAAATGTTAGAGTGGTTGTTGTTCATGCCTCTACTACCGAAAAAAATACTCAAGTTCCAGTGAAGTGGGTTGGCATAAACAAGCAAGAGACACAGTAGCGACTCAGAGTTTCATGTTCTTGACACAATCTTCAGGCTACAATGATCTTAATTAATGCACATTACTCGGTATTTATAGAATTCCCTGAAGTGGAAGCTCATTACTTTACATTGCGCAGTAGGAACTTATTTCTGTGACGACATTTAGATATAAATTCAGTTCTTTTGTTTAGCAGGAACTTTGGGTCAGCTCTAACAATGGCGACTTTTTCAGATAGGCAAAGGTCACACTTTCTGGTGCCGCACTTGTAATAATAATAATAATAATATATATAAATTTATATAGCGCTTAAACTATAAAATATTCTAAAGCGCTTTACAATGAAAAAAGACAAGTAAATAATAAATACTATTTACAAAATATATAAACGTAATGCTTACGAACTAAAGTAAACTGATTCATAAGATGTGGATATAAAAACATCAAAAAATATGTACATATAGATACAAAATTATAAATATATAAAGTAAATCTAAATGCATAAAAGAAAAGAAAAAATATATATGTAAACTGAACAAAAAAGTTCATGACAATTATGCAATTAGGAGTCAATATGCAATTGTACGGTGATGCGAATGATGCGATGCTCCACTTGAGGATGAAATTGAAGTAATGACCTGAAATTGAAGTATTGACACCTGAAGTAATGAGCTTCCACTTTAGGGAATTCTATAAATACCGACTAATGCGCATTAATTAAGATCATTGTAGCCTGAAGATTGTGTCGAGAACATGAGACTCTGAGTCGCTACTGTCTCTTGCTTGTTTTATTTTACAGAATTTGCGCTCTACAAAAGTATTGAGCCCTCTTCCACGTCGCTGAACTCCTAATATTCAGGTATACAAATTTACTTTTCAGTTCCAGATTACTCACAGCCGCCAAGCTTTGAGTGCTTTATTTTCCCGGGGGACTTCTCAGAGGTATCTCAGGTGGTCGCTACAGAAAAACCTAGATCGCAAGAGACCGTGAAATAACACCCAGGTGAGGTGGAAGAGGACCAATGCCAGGACGCGCTATTCTCCTGTCCAAACGTGGGTTGTATAAAGGTGTACCAGCGTCACTGTTCTTTAGAAAATCACTTGTTATATGGGAAATGCGAGTTTCTGCCTGTTAGAGAGACTCTCATGGACAAAGCTAAAGTTCTCTACCATGATAAACTAGTGTGTGAGGCCAGTGCTCTGCCTTTTGTTAAAGGTGTGTCACACCTGTGCCCCACAACAACTGAGGTTCTTCCACAAGGGTGGGCTCTTAGATCCAGTAAGAAATCAACACGGTTTAGTGAAGCTCAGCGGTGCTATTTAGAAAGCAAATTTAAAGTTGGACAAAAAACAGGACTGAAACTTGATCCAGTGGATGTGGCGCGCGACATGCGCTATGCACAAAACCAGCTAGGGTCAAAAATGTTCACAGTGGATGAATTCTTGACCGTGCAGCAAATTTAGTCATATTTTTCAAGAAGAGCCTCCAAACTGCAGCACTCACATTCAAAGGACCCAGAGTCTCAACAAGACGAAGACGTTATGGCAGCTGAAGAGGAAATCGCGCACGAAAATGTGCGTACGATGGTCTTAGAAGAGGTGCCACTGAGACATCCAATTGTCTTTGACGTTTTAAATCTATGTGAGATGCATGGTTCAGGTAAACTGCGGCAGCTGAGTGTAGCCATGCTCTGTTCGATTTGTGAACATTTTGATATTGACGTGGGAAACATCAAAGGACG
>NC_090888.1:31698635-31711135 GCF_036669925.1 Montipora capricornis | reverse complement strand
GATTGTAAATGAACATGTACCTAATGGGAAATTAGTAACAGCCATCAAGCAATTGACAAGTAGTCATACAGAACATATTACATGAATCTCCATAATACTTGCCAATTATTTTATCTTTTTCAAAGAATTTCCCCTTTAAATAGACACTCTTCTCTTCCATTTCAGTGTTAAAGGTCCAACCAGAGCGTAGGGAGGGGGTAATGATGGGGGGCACCTTTTCAGCTTTCACAGAATTGTCTTGCTTTGAATTGGCATACCTTAATCTTTCCACAAAGATCGCTTTCACCTGCTCCATGAAATTCTCCAGTGAAATTGGCTCACCACCTCCACCTGCATTATTTCCTTTTGGGTACTCAATCTGCCAAAATACAAATATTTCTGATACGATTATGGCAATAATTTATTATTGGAGTGTCAACATTTATTTTGTAATCTTTTGATCCCAAAAGTAATGGTGTGCATTTTTACACTTATTGCAATTCAGGACATCTACGAACAGACTGGCCAAGGATGTCTTACACAGAGAAACTAAATCAATTTTTAGTAATATTAGTACTCGTAACAACTTTTTTTTTGGAGATGAGGAATTCTGTGTAGGATTCAAACCTGATTAAAACCTGAAGCAACAGTCAATACTGTTAATTTAGAGGCTAAAAAAACATCATCCATTAGTGACCTGTGAATTGGATTTTAATGATCCAAAGTGAAAGCCAGAGTGTTGGCTATCTGTAGCTATTTGTTTTATAATAATAAAGAGGTGGCGACGCAAGGCCATTAAACTTACCAAATCAATATTGCAACAGTTTTTTTCATTTCCATCCCCAAAATGTACTTGCCCAATCACACCACAAATTCCACAAACTACACTGTCATGGGACCGGTTGGATAAAAGTTCAAAAGCATAAAAGCCATTGTATAACAAGCCTGTAATATACTTTGGGTTACTGTCAGTGAGTTGAACCTAATAATAAAAAATACATTATAGGTAAGACTGGAGAGATACTAGCTTAACCCATTGACTCAAAGGGGGTTCCCCATTGACTAGTAAAATCGTCTGGCGTTAGACAGAGTAAAATACTTTAGGTTACTGTCACTGAGTTGAACCTAATAATAAAAAATACATTATAGGTAAGACTGGAGAAATACTTGTTTAACCCATTGACTCACAGGGGTTCCCCATTGACGAGTCAAATCGTCTGGCGTTAGACAGAGTAAAATACTAAGTCTGGCCGATTTAGGCCGGTTTGGACGTCAAAGGGTAAATTAATAGTGGCAAAGTACACGTATCTCGAAAAGTTAATTATAAGAACCCAATGACTGCCTATTTTGTTGCAACCAACTATCACTATTCCATGACTAAATATTGCATGATCTCCTGATTCATTAATTATGTGCTTGATATGACAATATTGACAGTCCTCCCACTCTGCATATGTAATTCCACCTTGTCACCCACAGAGGGATCACATGAGATAGCATTGCGCCTGCGTGAACTCAGTGCGTTGTTGCCTTCGTGGTGAACGGATTGTCTTTTATGTCCTGCGAAAACTTGGTTTTTGCCACGCACAATGCCGCCTGCTTCGCCCACTAAAACATCGAAAGAAATTCATGTAGAGATGCACCCGGTACCAGGAGAGAGACCTTCCAAGTCTTCGAAACGCGGCAATGACAAAGATGGGAAAAAGGTCATAATTGACTCCCGTCAAAACGATGAAGACGTGGCGAGCACTCAGATCAGTGGTTTGCAAAAATCTATGGAACAAGGTTTTTCTCGCATGGCCGAGTCGTTAACCACGGCCCTAACACAAACCTTTGAGAGGTATGTGTGTGAGGAGGTCACCGAGGGTGACTTAAACGACAATATCTTTTCCCATTCCACATCGCCTCGATGGCACGTTTCTCGAGAGCTCCGGTCTTTGGAAGCTTTTTAGTATGTTTATCCTTGTTATTCTCTAGCGCCATTACTCTAAATGAAGACCTAAGAGTAATTGGAGGAATAGATGTTCGTCTTTCCTTGTTTGACTTGTTCAAACAAGCAGAATTTTGCCAAGACGCTGTTTACTCCAGAACGTCATTCCGCCATCTTGAATCTCGTAAATATCGTGGAAAGCGTTTCCTGTCTTCAAGGCTTCGTTATTATTCTAATGCCGTTTCTGGTTATCAACTAACTAGGATTGTGTTTGCTGGTGATGTTTCACCAAACCCTGGGCCTGTATCTAGAGGAAGTAATGCCACAGAAAACTTATTGTTGAGCACTTTCTCTACGATTAAACATCATGGAAGGTATGACATAACAGTGGGCCACACAAACGCTCGAGGACTTCACAAGAATTTGCCGCAAGTAAAATTCCTGTTGTTTCATACTGGCTTAGATGTCCTAGCTGTCTCCGAAACTCATTTGTCTCCGGCCGTAGAGAGCTATGAAATCGCTATTCAAGGATACCAGCTTCAAAGAAAGGATCGTCTCGGCAAAATCGGCGGCGGAGTTGCTGTTTATTTCAAAGATTCCTTAGATTGTATTTCAATTGCAAAATATGATAATTGTGACATTGAAGCAACATGGCTAGAACTCAAAGTCAAATCTCAAAGACTTCTTGTTGGCTGTATATATCGTCCTCCAGATTCCGAGGGTTTCTACGATAAATTTTTTCCAATTCTTGAGAGAATCTCTGCGAACAGAAAAAAAAAATGTCATCATCACTGGGGACTTCAATTCGAATATGCTAGACAACTCTGGAAATGGCAAAAAGTTTAAAGATGTCCTGCAACTCGTTAATTTTAAAAATGTTATTAAGAATCCTACCAGAGTAACAGAACATTCCAGTACAATCATAGATCTAATTTGCACAAACAACATGCCAAAGGTTAATAGTGCTGGTGTTATCGATTTCTGCATTGCTGACCACAAATTTATTTACATTTCATTTAAGTTGGCAAAGTCACGCAATTCCCCGCCAGTGATAAAACAAGTCAAGAACTTCAAAGGAGTTAAGGAAGATCCAAAATCTCTTCAGAGCGACCTTGAAACCGCACCATGGTGGATTTGTTCTATTTTTGATGAAATAGACGACGTAACATGGGCCTGGGAAACAATGTTTAAAGATGTTGTTGATAGCCATGTTACAAAACGTCTAGTTAAAATTAGATGGCATTCACTCCCATGGATGAACAGTGAAATACGCAAAGCCATGAACAAGCGGTATAAACTCTTAAATCTTTGTTATGGTACGCCAAAAACCAAGCAAAACTGGGAGGAATATAAATTCGCTCGAAATCAAGTCACTGCTTTATTAAGATCTGCAGAGACTCAATATTGGAAGGAAAAGTTCGATAAAGCCAATAACTCACGTATGTTCTGGAAAACTGTACATAGCATATCTGGTAGCCAGAAGTCCTCCAGAATTGGACCAGTTAAAGATGAAAACAGCTTGGAGGTTTTGGATGATGACATGAAGGCTGACTTATTTAACCAATATTTTGTAAATATTGGCAGAGATGTCGCAGAAAACTTCCCTAACATCCCAAACCAAACCGATATACAACATATTTATAGAGTCTCGGCACTTTCCTGCAACTCTTTGGTTCTGGATTCTGAAAATATCCTCAAAAGTCTTAAGAATATCAAAAGTAACAAAGCAGCAGGCCCTGATGGTATATCAAGTACAATTATTTCTCTAGCCGGCCCTGCAATCATTAATGGCTTGGAAAATATCTTCAAGCGCAGCTTTGTCACAAGAACTGTTCCCATTTCATGGAAAAGAGCAAAGGTTACCCCTATCTTTAAAAAGGGAGTTAGAACTGACATTGCCAACTACAGACCTATATCTTTGCTGTGTATTCCAAGTAAATTACTTGAACATCAGGTTTGTAACATAATTGATGAGCACCTAAGTAACTCCTCTCTAAAAAGCCCTTCACAGTGGGGCTTTACAAAAGGTCTATCATCAGAAGGCATGTTACTAAAAATGACAGATACCTGGAAGATGAATATGGATAAAGGTATGATTGTGGGTGCAATATTTGTTGACTTTAAGAAAGCTTTTTATAGCATCTCACACAACATCTTGTCATCATGGATTAAGTGGGAATCTCCACGAGTGGCTGATGGATTATTTAAAAGACAGATTTCAATACACTGTGGTAAATGGCCACCCTTCTAATCTGGATGAAGTAAAATATGGTGTTTCCCAAGGATCCCTCCTGGGTCCAAGGCTTTATACTATCTACGTCAATGACCTCCCTAATGCTATTACATCTGGAGATGTGTTTATGTATGCAGACGATACAACATTATATTGTGTGGGGAAGAACTTTGATCAGGTTTGCTCACAATTAAATAACATTCTCGAGCAACTTCTGCTTTGGAGTACAATGAATAAACTTAAACCCTATTCATGCAAGAGCTGCACGAGTTATCCACCAGGATAAAAGTCTTGAGAAGCTACATTGGTTGCCAATTTTCTTATATATATAAAAGAAGACTCCTTCTTCTAATGCATGATGTTTTAAATGATAAAATCTTATATGCCCCTTTTAATTTGAGGTTTGGTAACAGACCATCACGTACAGGAGGGTTACAGGTTGAAATCCCTAGAGTGAACTACAAAGTGGGAAAGGAATCAGCACAATATAGAGGACCTGTAATCTGGAATTTTATTGCTAGGCTGACAAATTTTAATGTAAACATTCAAAAAGACAGTTTTAAAAACATTTTACGTAGGCTCTCACAGAACGTAAATGGCTTCTCATTCGAAGCGCCTATGATTGCTATGAAAGACCGAGATTTTGTATATTTTTAAGTTTTATTATATTGCATGTAAATTTTTGATTAATTCGTAATTTATTTACCTATGAATCTTATTTTAATGATTCGTATTGAATATTTAAGTACTATAGGATGATTTTATAAATTATTTTAGATTCACATTTTATTAGTTCGTTGTAGG
This sequence comes from Montipora capricornis, assembly GCF_036669925.1. Lineage (NCBI taxonomy): Eukaryota > Metazoa > Cnidaria > Anthozoa > Scleractinia > Acroporidae > Montipora > Montipora capricornis. The sequence continues at coordinate 31,706,189 of NC_090888.1, read as the reverse complement.
TCCACATCAGCCTTTTGGCTGCCATTCTGTAACCTGCATTACTAAATAAAGTGATTGATTGATTGATTGAAACCCCTCAAAAGACAAACCCAGCCAGAAGGAGGGAAAATCGTCTTCATCGAGCGAGCACGTGGATGTTGATCGGTCAATGACCTTTTGTCTGATACCACAGAGCATGGCAATGTAAGGCAACCTGAAGTCGACAAATCAGTTGGAGACTTCCTTAAAACTGTTCAAAATGACCTGTAGTCGGAAGAGAAGGGACTTCCCATTCATGAAGAGCTCGCTAAAGTTATGACGTGTCTCGTGCGAGATGGCATGCTAGGAGAACGGCTGCAAGACAAGATAAACAAATATCCGCAGCCGGAAAACTGTGAAGGTTTAACGAAAGTTCGAGTTAACCAACTGATTTGGGATAATCTCAGCTCCACCATCAGGTCGCAAGACTTGAAATTCCAAAAAGTGCAAACGTCTATCGTTAAGGGTATGACAGCTCTTGCTCACGTCACTGACGTCATCTTGAAACGAGTTAATGAGATAAATGGCGGGAAAGTGCTCGCTCAAGAGGCAATAGACAGCCTTTCTCTTTTGGCACATGCAAATACCGAGCTTAATAATAGAAGGAAAGAGCTCATAAAACCGGACTTGCACTCGGATTACAAACACCTTTGCTCAGCGTCTACAACAGTGACAGCTGAACTCTTCGGAGACGACTTGTCGAAGCAAGTCAAAGATATCTCCGAAGTAAACCATGTTGGCCAGAAAGTAACTACTTCCACTGTCACTCGTCATAAAGGCCCGACCCCCTCTAACATTGGGTACAAAAGCCAATCGTCTGGTGCCAGAGAAAAAATTTTTCGAGCAAGAGGAAGTCAGAAGCATTTTTTAGGCTGGCGACAGACCGCAAGTCGCGGTCCAGCCACTCAGAATTCAGACAAGTATCCCAAGTCGAAGGGTCAAAGCAAGTAAACAAAGCTTCTGAAGACTTACCTGAGGTAAGTCAAAAGTTGTGTCTTGTAGAACCAGTACAAACGGCAGGTAGATTGAAATTATATTTCCCTGAATGGAGAGAATTGACTTCCGATCCGCAGATTCTCAAAACCCTCAAGGGTTTTAATTTTGATTTTGTTGACTGCCCTGCTGTGCAAATGCTTCCCCCAAAGGAAATCGCTTTTAATTCTGAAGAATCACAGATTATCAGTTCAGAATTAGACAAACTTCTGACAAAGGTGGTCATTGTGAAATCACAGCACTGTCATGGAGAATTTCTCTCTACTATATTTCTTTGTAAAAAGAAGACTGGAGGGTATAGGCTCATTCTCAATTTGAAGAACTTAAATCAATATATTAGCAACCATCATTTTAAAATGGAAAGCTTAACCTCAGCAATTTTGCTTATGACACCTGGATGTTATATGGCATCTGTAGACTTGCAAGATGCATATTATTCGGTTCCAATCAATGAGAAATGCCAAAAATATTTGAAGTTCTCCTGGCAGGGGGAATTATTTCAGTTTACTTGCCTCCCTAATGGTCTTGCTCCTGCTCCCCGACTTTTTACTAAATTGCTTAAGCCTGTCTACTCCACCTTAAGGCAAATGGGACACACAAATGTGGGCTACATTGATGATTCATACTTGCAAGGGCCCTCTTTTGATGAATGCACTAATAATGTTCAGGACACTGTCCACCTTTTCACCAAAGTGGGTTTTCTTCTAAATCAAGAGAAATCAATTCTTGCACCCAGCCATGAGTTAACATTTTTGGGCTTTATCTTAAACTCACTCACGATGACAGTGAGACCAACACCAGAGAAAGCTGGAAAACTGAAACAGAAATGTTCAGCTCTATTTACAAAAACTGATGTTTCAGTTCATAATGTCTCAGAAGTGATAGGCTTAATGGTTTCTATGTTCCCTGGTGTTGAATATGCACAGCTTTTCTATAGAAGTTTAGAAATAGACAAAATCAAAGCTCTGAAAGAAAGTAGGGGAAACTACAACTCAGTAATGATATTGTCAGATACCTCAGTTATAGACCTCAAATGGTGGATCAAAAATGTTGAGAGCTCATTTAAGTGGATATCCCATGGGGATCCATTCCTCTCCCTGTATTCTGATGCCTCAAAAAAAGGGTGGGGGGCAGTGTGCAAGGGAAATAAGGCAGGAGGTCGCTGGACTGTAACTGAGTCTAACTGTCACATCAATGAGTTAGAAACACTTGCTGCTTTTTTTGCTTTGAAATCATTCTGACACTCGATGAAAAATTGTCATATTAACCTCCACATAGATAATACCACTGCGGTCTCTTACATAAATGCCATGGGTGGCACTCATTCTTTGGAATGTAATAAGATTGCACGTGAAATTTGGACCTGGTGTATCCAAAGAAATATCTGGGTGACAGCAATCTCGCTACCAGGTAAAGAAAATGTTGAGGCTGATAGGGAATCTAGAACATTTAATGATAACACAGAGTGGTCTCTCAAGGAAAATATTTTTCACAGCATTGTTGAAACCTATGGCATGCCATCCATTGATCTTTTTGCATCTAGAATTAACAGAAAAGTTCCCCGTTACGTGTCATGGAGGCCAGACCCTGAGGCACAATTTGTGGATGCTTCCTCTTGCTCTTGGTCTCAAGAACAATTTTATGCTTTCCCCCCTTTTAGCCTGATACTTCGTTGTTTAACGAAAATCGAAATGGAGAAAGCGGAAGGGATCATCATTGTTCCAGTCTGGCCAACCCAGTCCTGGTATCCGAAGCTGATGAGTCTTTTAGTTGAGACGCCCAGACTGTTACCACTGACAAGAGGGACATTGTATCTTCCAAGCAAGCCCAGTCAACCACATCCCATGGAGGGCAAACTGAAACTAATTGCATGCAAGTTATCGTGGAATCCTTTACGGAGCAAGGCATTTCTGCAGAAGCTACCAAGATTATCCTCAAGTCGTGGAGGAAAGGCACATCTAAACAGTACCAATCCTATTATAAAAAATGGCTTGACTTCTGTCATAGAGAACAGATTAAGTACAGTTCGTCCCTCTTTAGCCCAAGTCATCGAATTTCTACTGACTTTATTTAACAATGGTCTTAGTTATAGTAGCCCTCATACTGCTCGCTCAGCACTTTCTTCGATACTGCCCTCAATAGATGGTATCCCAGTTGGGCAACATCCTTTAGTTATTAGGTTTCTAAAGGGAGTATTTGAATCTCGCCCAGCGATGCCTCGTTATACAGCAGTTTGGGATGTACACCAAGTTCCTAATTACTTAAAGACTTTGTCCCCTGTGAATGAGATTTCTCTCAAGAGTTTATCGTTGAAGCTCACAATGTTATTAGCTCTAGTCACTGCTCAAAGCGGACAATCCCTTCTTTTTCTCAATGTGGACAGCATGATAGATTCTGGCTCCTCTATAGTATTCAGACTTCAAGAGCATGTTAAACAGTCCAAACCAGGGTCCAAGGGTATGGTGATTGAACTTAAATCATTCACAGATCCACGAATTTGTGTTGTGACCACTCTCAAGGAGTATTTGACTAGGACAAAGTTTGCAAGGGAGACTCGTTCATGTAGTCAATTGTTGCTAAGTTATGTCAAACCGTATGGTCCAGTGTCTAGAGAAACGATCAGTCGTTGGGTTAAGTTTGTATTACAAAGTTCAGGCATTGATGTAAACATTTTCAAGCCTCATAGCACAAGGTCAGCTTCTACTTCTAAGGCAAAGCTGAGTGATGTTCCATTAGCAGATATTCTTGACAAGGCTGGATGGAAGTCAGAATCCACCTTTGCTAAATTCTATGACAAAAAGATTGTGGAAGACACGTTTGCCAATAAAGTTTTACAGTAATGTGTTCACTTGTGTGAAATTACTTACTACTAGCCTGTGCATCTGTCTTTAAAGTCTCATGTGATCCCTCTGTGGGTGACAAGGTGGAATACAAAAGTTGAACGAGACTTACCGGAAGTTGAAGTTCGACTGGGATTCCACCTTTATCACCATACACAGAGGGATTACATGCCCACCCTTGGACCCCCCCTGTTATTTCCTTCTTACGATGCACATGGCTAGTGCTTTAAAGACTGTAATCTCATGTAATCCCTCTGTGTATGGTGACAAAGGTGGAATCCCAGTCGAACTTCAACTTCCGGTAAGTCTCGTTCAACTTTTGTATTAAACCCAGGGACTGTTACTACTACAACTACAACTACTACTACTACTACTACTACTACTACTACTACTACTACTACTACTACTACTAATAATAATAATAATAATAATAATAATCTGGAAACTAAAACGATGCATGAGTAATTGGTACACACCTTTCTGCAACTTGTCCATACACAGAGGCTACTATCAATGGCAATGTTTAATGGAACTCCACGCCTAAACAACTCTCTCCAATGTTCAAGGATCTCAATTGCCAGAATGACTTTGTCACAAATGTTGAAAAGTCCTTTCAAAAGCATGTGAATAAAAAATATTTTAAATTTAAAGCAAAACATTTCACAATACAAATTAAAAAAATATATCATTAACGTTAATCAACAATATTTTTTTGAAGTACAATTCAAGTAGGCAAGGCCACTGTACCAGTGAAAGACAATACTGAATGTAAGAATTGACAATATAATTATCAATATCATTGCTATGGTATGTCCTTGAAATTTACACATGTTAATTTGTTTTATGTCACTTGACAATAGAATAGTCTCAAGGAAGTCATTAAGCAGAAACCATTAATTCATTTGCCTTTTTATAGTCCTTGCTTGGTTCTCCTTGTTTAGCAAAGGATTAAGAGTAAATCAAGATGAGTACAGTACTTCACTGGTAAAGCAATCCAACCCCTGTTAAGAGCTCTCATATTTACTAGCTAGTATGCCTATGTAACTGATTAATTCAACATTATGTGTGTGATGATAATAATAATAACTGTTATTATGATTACGATTATGATTATGATTATGATGATGATGATTATTATTATTATTATTATTATACGTTGGTTAATGGGCCACACTTGATGCATAGCTTTGCATTCCTTATTTGTGCACACTTTGACTTGAATTTTGACTGAACTGAAAATCCAGGGAGTCAGGAGGCAAGACACATCATCAGGTCCTTGCCCAGGATGTCCTCTTCTGGCTGAGAGGGGACTTGCACAAAGATCACAGGTACTTTGAGATGGCACAAAACAGCTTATGTCTGAAAGCAATTGTTGAGCTCCTGCTGACAACCAGGAACTCTTGCTCAATATCTGGTGTAGAGCTCACGGCTGGAGGTAAATTGCTTGTTGATGTAGTGTCAGGGGGAATCAAGGACAGTCTTAGAAGAAACAACAATATGTGAAGGTGTGCAAAAATATGGCGAACCTTTAACTGCTTGCTGTTACCGCTTTTCTTTCCACAGCTCTTGTTGGTACAGAACCATTGTCCATCAGAGTCCTTTAGGATATGACAATATCCAGTGGGGTTTGATGGCCCCTGGCAACCCCCATGAAACACTGCATAGCAGTTGCCAGAAATCTGCACAACATGGTACGAGTTCTGTTATCACATTTGTAATTAATTATATCCTCTTCTGTGAGGTTTTTGGCTGAAGTGGGATGGCAATATGATGTGACCAATTTTGTGTGATCGCATGCAAAAGACACATCACTTGGCACGTGAACTACCCACATTTCTTCGCACTTGTCAGAATGGCAGACAAAATTGCCTTCTGCTTGCACAACAAGCACTCTATTGTGTCTATACGTTAATTCAACAGAGAAGGTCTTCAGATCTTCTGAGTCCACAACAACAACACACTTCTCAGATGGTACATGTAATTTTTGCTTTTTGGGCTTGGGTACGTATACATATGAGCCTCCAATTTCATCAGCACATTTCTGGCAATGCTTTGGTTTCCAAGCATTAGAATATGAATGACCACAGTTCCAACATTGACTTTTCCTCGCGATATCTACTTGGAATACTTTTCCTGCCAAAAAAAATTGAATTTATGCTACTGAAAGGTGTTTTGTAAAAGGATTTTCATTTTGCATTCAATGTTTTAATATTTGTTGAGTGTACTGATAATTATGTCTATTTTACTTTTTGAGAACGAATATTAATAATGGTAATAACCACTGGTTTACTTCTTAATTAAGCTACTTGCGGCCTAGTCCACCTTTAAATATTTTGTAATTCATGAAAGGTTTTTATTTTAAAAAAGTTGAAGTTAAAGTTGATGTTGATAAAGGAAACTTTGAAACGTGATTGCTTACTTTCCAATCAAACTTGTCACAAGAAAAATAGACCGATGCTATTCAAATATTTTATATCAGCATTCACTTTGTCAATGAATTGCTGGTTTGCATGTGACGAACAGTAAACCTGCATCCAACATGGCCACTGTGCCACGTGGGTGAAACTCGTGCTGGAAAGAAAACTCTCGCTCGAGGTACAGAATTGCTTGACAAAGGAAAATCACCTTGCTCGATGTTTTGACTTGCCTCCTCTATGAATCTCCCACTTGGACTATTTGATTAAAACACTTGATACACTCACCATGATCATAGAAACATAAACTGACTACGTCCCACTTTTTGATTCACACTTCAATGAAAATAACTCTTACGATAGCACGCCACAAGAAAAACAATTTAGAAAATACGGTAAATTCCTCACTCAGGTCTATCTGTCGCAACTTTTGTCAAATATTTCGCTACCAACGTCGGTTCTGGCGTGACATAACTAACCAGCCAATCGGAACCAAAAAGGTACGTAGGCAACCAATGGTGAGGCCGCTCTGGAAGGCTGCAGGATTACTGCCCTTTTGCCTCGCTTACATTTGTTCGTCAAAGTTTTTAGTCTTGATTTTGGTCGAAGAACACGGAGTCTAACCAGTATCCACAAGACTGAAATTAAGAACGGTGCCACTCTCATTGCGCATACTTTCCATCACATGTAGTCAAACCCTCATTTTTATATTTTTCAAGGTAAATTATTTTTTCCTTATTTCTATTGAAATGCCTCGGAAGATATATTTTGTTGCAGTGCAAAACACATCTCTTGTGGTTTTATTGTTTATTATGAAATAAAACAAAGAATAAATTATTCCGTCAATCACTTGTACTAGTTCTCAGAGATGATACTGGAAATAAGTGCATCACCAATGTTAGGATTCACTTAACAATAACAATGGAATTTATATAATTGTAATACTATTGGTGTGGAGTGACTACACTGTAGACTGTCATTTAAGAAGAGTACATTGTGTTCCATAAAAAGTGTTCATATACACTGTACCACAGTCCCCTATACCTAAGGTGGTTGTGAAAGATGATAAAAATAATGTTGTTCAGTTTCTTTTTGAAGGTTAGCTTGGTGAAGTGTAGTACATGTACACTGTCAGATTTTTAGTTCAAAAACAATGTTTCGTTTTCAATCTTTTAACCACTTGAAACCCACTACTAACTTTGGAAGAACTCCTTGAGTCTCTGTTAGATAAGAGTGGTGGTATGGCAACATTAATATGTTGAATGTTGTAGATGCCATGCTGTGCTGAC
>NC_090888.1:31686135-31693635 GCF_036669925.1 Montipora capricornis | reverse complement strand
CGGCAAAACCCATTTGAAAAAGTATGAACTTTATCAATGGCATCCTGCCTCCGTAGCTCCCTGATAAGAAGACCAATAAGATGATCAGAAATTCTTAAAAACAAATGTAGTGTGTCAATTACCACATGATCAATGGGAATAAAACTAAACAATGGATCATTTTTACAGTTGCATTGTTTACACTTTGCACGCCTACTTATCTCCACAGAGTCCCTTGCCCCAAGAGTTTTGTCGGTTAAAGACCACTTTTTACTGATATCAAACCGTTTATTTCTTGGGCACTTACACCAAATGCAAGCAAAGTTTTGATTAGCAGCTCCTAGACCACAAACACAAGCTAAGAATTTCCAATTTCCCCCCAAAAAATACTCTATGCTATACTTTTGGTTATTTACAGTAATTTCCTTTAAATTTGACATTTCCTTTATGAGATCCTTTATGACTTTCCGTAAGATTATCATAGTTTTCTGTTGTTTTGATTATGGCAAGAACATAATTTCCTTTTTCGTTCATTGCTGCATCTTTTTCATTTAATATTGTGTATGTTACATTCTCTAATTTGAACCGTTTACCAATATTTGTTCCATCTCCACTGACTTTTACTTTGATAGTGGCATCCATTTTGAAAGTTCCATTTTTTGCAGCCTTGCTATTTGTTCCTTGATACTTTCATAAAATGAAATCTGGATTCCCTCTGCCTCCCCAGGTGTAGCAGTAAGCCTCCAATTGGAATTCAGCTCATTAATGTGCTTGGCTATCTTATATTTTGTTGGCATGTCTTTGCACTTCATAGCTAGTTCATGCCAGGCTTCATTGGATATATTGAATTTATCTTTAATGTATATCCACATGTTAATGTCATCTAAATCCCTGTCAGTTACCTCCTTTGGCTCTGAGTCCAGTAGTGGAAGCTCGCCATCTTCTATCAAGGAAATAGTTTCATACTCCTGGGTTTCATTATTAAGAACTTCAACTTTAGTGGCAATAAAATTGTACAGTCCCAGAAATGAGAGAGTAGCTTGGCAGTCCTCCTTCATTCCCATTTTTATTCTTCCTTGATGCTGCTTGGTGTATTGGCTAAATTTCTTATGTTTGCTTAGACCCCTTCTCCCTTTCTTTTGCATTTTTGCCTCCTTCTTTTCTAATGCCCTGAATTTTGCTCTGAAATATTTTGTACTTTTTTCTGAAGCCTCTGTGACATTCCTTAATTTTTGCTCAATGTTTAATCTCTTTGTCTGCTCTTCTGCCAGATCTTCTTCCGCCTTTCTTTTCTCCCCACGAAGTTGTTTGTTTTCATCGACCAATACAGTTGTCTCTAGCTGATGATACAAAATTTTAAGGAGTAGCTTGATGATTTCCACTTTGAGATGAGTTGCTTGATACACTTTTCTCCCCTTCTTGAAGCCGTCTTAAAAGCTAAATGCAGTAGGGATATCTTTTTCTTAAAAACATTGAGTATTCTACTGTTAAGGATGACTCCACGGATTCCAGACTCTTTAAGAATTTTCTCTGTTATTCTAGATATAACAGACTCTGGGTTTTCATCAGTTGCAGGTTCCTGAAAAGAATGCTTCGAAAGGGTATAGATAAGATAGCTGAATTAAAATAAAAAGAAACAGCATCAGAAAATCAGTCATGGGATTTTAAAAAAAATGGACCGAAGGTAAAAGTAAAAACTAAGGAGAAACGATCAATGAACACTCGCAATAACGAAACTTTCGATTCACTAACTTGTTTATTTCGAAGGTGAACCAAGGCAAATTATTTTCTTTGGGTTGACTTGTTTCATCAGCAAAATCATTGTGTGCGTAGACTACAACCGCGTGAAAGGTCAGCGAGCACAAAATCAATGGTGCATAAATTTCAATTTCATTTCCCGAACCTAAATCAGATCTATTCCTCGTGAATTTTACATCGATTTGCACCAAATTTATTCCTCTTTCCATATTTCGCAGTAACAACACACGTTACGCATGCGCTTTAGAGTCTTAGGCCCATGCCCTGCGGACGTTCTTGAAAGTGTTACGATTAGTCTCTTCTGAGAGCTTGATCTCCAAAAAATTTCTCAAAAAACCTGAATCATTTAATTCAATTATCGCCTTTAAATGTGGTGGGATAGCAAGTTTATATATGGTAGTTTTATGATCATTAGGTAACAAAAGTATCGATGGAAGACAAATATGCAAAAAAGAAGAAAATCTTCAAAATGTAGCTTAATTTTGACTGACCGGAGTTGCGTGACATGTCACAGTAAACCATGTAGAAGCAAATGTTAACCCTAAGTTTGATATGATTTTTAGGACTTTTTAACTTTTACGAAAGATGAAAGCAGTCTCGGCTACAGCGTTTTTGTTTTTAAAGGAATTTAAATAACAGATGAATATGCAAGCATTGGCACCATGAAAAGAGTTAAAAGATATTTTTCATTTCAACAACTGCAGGAATTTTGAAAGATGTATTTTCAGCATGTCACAGACAAACCAAGAAAAAAGAAATCCGAGTTCTCACAGTAAGAGTCTTACCTACGACCCTCTGGTAACTAGTTGATGGGATTTTCATCCAGAACACCCTACTGAAGAGAGAAAATATTTAACAAGGCAACAGTCCAATTCTTTCCCTAATCCCCAATTTTTCCACCCTGGAAGCAGAGGCTCTTTTTGTCCTCTTTTTTACTGAGGAGGAGAAAAGAAGGGTCTGCCTGAACCACGTCAACTCTTTGAAGCCACCGCAGCCCGAACTTCTGGCCTAGTCGACCTTGTTTTTCTCTTGTCAAACCGGTTTTTCTAGTGTGAGCATCCTTCTAGTTGTAAAACAGATGGTAATTGAACCCCTCTCTATTCCATCAAGATGGCGGCGAGATCTGCTAGAAACCAAGCACTTAAGTTTGCTTTCTAAACTGCATCCTGGCAACATGCAGCTCATGCTTAATAAAGATCTTACTCGATTCATGCAGAGTTTTTCTCAATAACGCCAAAATTGAGCAACCAAAAGAAAGGCTCTGCTGGTAGGGTGCTTGCTATTTTTCAATCCGTTGTCCAAGTTTCATAGTAACATTTCCAAGAGCCCACTCCAGGACAGGGTGGTACCGTCAGCAAATATATCAATAGTGGAGTTGTTCAAATGTAGAGGCATATCATTCACAAATCGAAGAAATAGAACTGGCCCAAGGATTGGTCCCTGCGGTACCACTTGCCTGACAGGTTTCGGCTCAAATGTTATATGCACCAGTTTCACATACTGTCTTCGCTCCTTCAGATACAATCGAAACCAAGCCACGCTATCTGGGCTGGCACCATACTCTGATAATTTCTTTAGCTTTTTGCGTTGTTTGTTCATGCACTTGCATTTGGTAAGCCTGTGCAGTCAGCGGTCTTATGTTGGCCACATGTGTGTGGATCCCTCTTGTTTGTTGTAGCGACATTCTACGTTCGAGCATAGTTTCTGGGTTGTTCCCCCCCCTCTTCCCGTTCCCTGTCAGTGTAGCGGGTGCCCTTGTTCCCTTTTGCGTGGGGGCTCAAGGCTGGGTTGGCAGGATTTGCCAGCCATGGCAGCAGTCTCATCTACTCGGAGCTGCCTGCCAATAGTGGAAGCTCCTGGATGTCGGGGGCACTCAACCTCCATTTAGCGATGCTGTTGTTTATCCTATTTCAATATTTTAGAATGCATTCCCCGTCAGTTCAACCCCCACCCTGCGTAAACAAGATCATTTCGCATTCCTCAAATTCTAGTCTAATTTTCATCTCCTTAATATTTTTCTCCCAATGATTTACATTGTAGGTTGACTTTTTTGAAAAATCAAAACCCTTCTAATTTCTTATGTGTTGTGGCCAAATCGACTAAAGCCAAAAGAGCTAGACATTCTTATATATTTTTTCATCCTTTAGGTCTCAATTTTCCTGCTCTTTCCCTTGCGTAACTTTACATTTTAATTGCATAATGCATTTCAATGCCTATACCTGATTGTTGTTGCACCGTCACTCGAAGAAAGAGGCTAAATATTGTGAACAGGAGCCGACACAATGTAGATTTTATATTTCGGATGGCCAAACCAGCCTTCTTCGGGTACAATGAGAGTTGCACCTGACTCTCATTGTACTTAACTCTCATTGTACCTAAAAAAGGCTAGTTTGGCTAGCAGAAATACCATACACCACTAAAATCAAATCTACGTTGTATTGGCTCTTGACCCAAATATTTAGCTGCTCAAATATGAAGGGTAGCCTAGTCCAGTAATTGCTGGTGGCAGTGACCATGACATTTATGGCCACGGTTGCTTGTTTCAAAACTTTGGAACTGAAAGAAAGGTGATTTCGTCGCCGTATTTGTATGGGTGCAGAATTGCAACTTTTAACAGATTACTTTGGGGAGTGTATAGGAGAAGGGAACCATCTTGACAATTAGCGAGATAGTACACCGCTCCGTGAAATAAAGTAAAGCCAAATGGAAGGCCCAAGACGTTTTCGGCCAACGCTTCCTTGTTATCCGTTTGCGAGAACAGTTTACGTTCGTACCTGGCTAGGAATATTTTTGTCTTCTTGGCATTAGAATCATTTGTCTTCTAAGCTTCTCCTGAGTATGATAATCTATGACTATGATTATGACTATGACCACTTGTAACATGGTTTTTGGGTGCTTTCTAGCGTCATAAATTAAAACCTAAAAGAGCAACCTAGTCCAGTAAATTGCTGGTGGCAGTTGTAATGTACTTCTATCGAACACAAAAGGAGATCATACGAGACACTAAGTCAAAATAAAGAATACACAGTGGCCATTTGAAAGCAACAGTTTTACTCTATATTTTTACATCTAACCCATCATGCCTTGCTGACGTAAGAGCACGTGGTTTGAATGTCACACCAAACGTGACATGAACATTACAGCAGTGACCATGACATTTATGGCCATAGACACCTGCTTTTTACCTTCATTTCCATGGAAAAATCGCACCGCCTTTTTTATATTTTTATGCTATTTTTTACCCGACCCAAACCAAGCTTCATACTAGCATTTTGCATTTTATAAAAGAGAAAAGCGAATGTTTTTTAAAAGGGTGTGGTGTATTTTACCCTCACCGGATGGTGCAAACTTTAGAACTGGTTTACGATGTATATTGAGGCCAAGACTGTGAAGAAAAAGAGATTTAACTGGTGTAATCAGTACTCGTCGACTTATGGAAAGCATTTTATCTTTTCAATCACAAATTCCTCGGTCATGTATCTTTACTTCTATCGTTGCTTGTTTTTTGCAGACTAATGATTCTAATTTTCTACGGTCGCTCTAAGATTTTCCTGCAAGGCCATGGGAGATTTTTAGAATATGACAGGACCCTGCTGCCATTTATGACTCCTTGGAGGTTACACGAGGAAAAAATCGCGTTAAAGGTGTCACCCCAAAACCTATATGAAAAAGTTCCAATAGGAAGAAGAAGAACAAGAACAAGAAGAAGAAGATACGAGGGATAAATGTACATGAATTGATAAGTTTTTTGTAGACATCAGTCTTGTACGATTTGAAGTCTGTACATTGTCTTAACTTTGCTGGAAAGCCCTTAAAAAGAGTGGCTGTTGCCCTTTTCTAATGGAATTTGTAATCTTGTTGCTTGACTAGAGCACAAAGTTCGCTTGTGTTGTATTTTAACCAGTTGCACATATGTTGGACACGTAGGGCTGTATAAGGCCTTATGCACAAGATTTAGGAGCTGAAAGTATCTTCTTTCCTTTACAGGCAAACAACCTATTTGCCTAATTCTTCTTACATCACTCACATACCGTCCTTCTACATTTTAAAAGAAATTATTTCTCCAAAAAATTATGGCGTGATAAGGGCTTTCTTTGATACACTTGTCACAATGTCAGTTCCATTTTTTGTCCAAATAACAATGCTATGCTACACTTCTTGAAAAATGATGGGGCGTTTCCCATCTGGTGAAAAAAGCGCCTCCTCCTTTCGTTTCCTTACATCTTTTATGGGCTTTTCACTGAAACGCGCGACAGAGAACTTGGACTATTTGCGCATGCGCCTTCTGATTGAAGTGATGTTTATTGAAAAATTTACTTCATAGAACCATCCATGCCAAGTTTTTGATAGGACTTTAGCAACCCCCTTAGCAACCCCCTTAGCAACCATTGTCTTTCTGGGCCCGGTTGTTCAAAAGCGGATTAACCTAATCCAGGATTAGCATAAACTTTTGTTTCATGTTTTCAACTTTTTGGTGAAAGTTTCTTTTGCTTATTTCTGTTCTTCAGGATTGACTTCTTCTAATGTAAAGTTTTGCCGAATATCATCGTTGAACAGCATTTGGGAATAGAGAAATAAACTCCTTGGTTAATCTTTAATCCAGGATTAGCGTTAATCGGCTTTTGAACAACGGGGCCCTGTAGTTAAGTGTCACTTAAGTCATGAAAATCCCTTATTCTGACTGAAAAATTTAACCAGTAATGATTTAACAGTTCTGTCACGATTCCATGGATTGAGTTACATTGAGATAGACAACGCATTTTATAACGTATCTATGAATGCCCCCAAAGGACCATGTAACTATCCATTGCAACACTTTGGATCAACACAAACTAAAAAGAGAATACACAATGAAGGATAAGACCAAATCCAGTAAAATGGCACTTCGGCCAGCCACACAAGCGTAGAGCTGTAGATAGTTACACGGCATTTCAGTGGTTTTCAACACTCAATTGACAAAAAACCAGTATTTGAATCCTTGCAATTCAGGCCTTGCACAAAGCTCCCAGAGAAAGTCATCCATAAATGGCCCAAATGGTTTATCTTTGCCCTGGTGGAACAAACTATTTTGCTAACGAAATCAATAATCTATGATATCTAGTGTTTTAATGTTCGTAATGCAGGTTGGTGTTGGGAATTCTTTTCCAACTTTTGCACCTTAGTACAAAGACGATCGCATTTTAATACCCTTGAATCATCCCAACATTCCGACCTTCAAAATCAGCGTACGCAATAGTGATAACTTATAAGTACCGTAATTTCCGGGCGATTACCCATGGGTAATGAGTTAATTTTTCCGCAAACAGTTGTTGGTGCGGGTTATAGGGAGGTGCGGGTAATGTGATAATTTTTAAATAGTTTTAAAACCGTAACTGGGGAAAAAATATAAAAGTCATTAATGAAACTGTTCCTAAAAACTGTGTATTGCCATATTTATCCCGCTTTAATTGCCTAATAGACTTAAACGCTCTCGATGAAAACTAATGCAAATTGAAAATCGTTTATCACGCGTGTGATATTACTTTTTTACTTTGCTAATTTCGCAACTTCTTTCTTTGTTTAGTTGAAAAAAAATATTCACCAACTGGAATAATAAACTCAAAACAAAAGAATAAAAATGTGAAATAGCAGGCTTTAAAGTACCGTAATTCACACACAAAAACTGATTCCGACATGTTCATTTCATGGTACCGCTGCCGCCGCATAATTTTTCTAATATGAGTCGTGCAGAAGAGGTGATTGTCGGCACGCGTGTAAACAAAC
>NC_090888.1:31661135-31678635 GCF_036669925.1 Montipora capricornis | reverse complement strand
ATCCTGGATCCTTGAAGAAGTAACAAATCTGTCCCAGCGTCATACTCAGTGAAATCATTTTTCTTTTTTTTGTTGTCGATCACATTCTCCTCATCCTGAGACAGAACGACTTCGTGTACAGGCACCGGTTTGCTAATACAAGGCTCTCCTTGATTTTCACGTGTGTTTTTTTCGCTGTCGCTTCCGTTTTCTCTTTTCCTCCTTACGCCTTTTAAGCCATTCCCGTTTCTGCCTTTTTTTTGTCTTCCTTAAGGTGCGGAATACGTGCACGCTTTTATGGTTTCGCCAAAGCTTCTTCAGAGGGAGACATACCGCATTGCGCCAAATAACACTTCTAACAAATCAAATCAGTCACGTAATTTGGCCGGATACAACGCGGAAAAATAAAATTTCGCACGTTTAAAATCAAGTGCGAGATAATAAGGTGTGGGGGAGGGCTGGGGTTCATCGTGATTATTTTATACCCAAGTATTTAACTTTCCTTGACACATTTTGTTTGATCTGTTATAGTACTGCCGTAAATGCATTTCGACTGTATTGGAAAATAAAATTCTCATACACGTTTTTTTTCTTTGTTTATGTTTATCTTAAGAAATTTGCAAGGGCTGGGTGAAACTTTTTTTATACACCCCAGGAAGTGTGAAATTTTCTTCACTCCATTCCCTGGAGACGCTTAAGCAACATGTCGATAACTGCGGAATGTTTGTCGTGCAAAAAAAAATTTAAAACGCTCTACTCCCTTAAGAAGCATACAACGTTGTGTCACGAGGAAATAGATAGAAATGCTATCATCCCAGTCTTTCAGGACAGCACGGGGAATGTAGTCGAGTTACCCCAAGCAAGAAACTCGCTGGACCGTGAAAGCCACGCAGGGTACAAGATGTGGCTTTCAGGATTAATCGAACGCCTGAATTCCTCTTTCCATCCGCGTTTACCAGGTAAACTTAAAACTAAGAATGATATCATTACCATCGCTGCAGTTTAAGCTAGGTTTCAAGCCAGACATTCTGTTCATATCAATATATGTGACCAATTCGAGATGCGAGCTCGTGTAAAACCGTAGGGCCACTAATTTCATTTATCCGAGACTCCAAAAGTTTTAGGTTATGATTATCACAAGTCCTACGTACCTGTGACATGCGTTTTTAGTGAACTCAGTGAGAAAACACGACTGCCGAGGGAAAAGGTGGTAAAATGTCTTTGCGTGACAACGTGACAAGAGAGACAATGCGGCGTGTGCTGTTCAAATTATTTACAATTTAAGGGGGGGGGGGGGGTGAGGGTAGGTTGGGTGATTTCTGGTTAGCAAGAAATCTTTTCCCTAGAATCCTTGTGGGCAGGATATTTCTTCCCCTTCTAAGTGCTCATTGCTCCGTGACATCATGGCATTATTAAACTGACCTGTAAACTGAAAGAAAAAGAACTCTTGATGAGAATGGTAAATAAACGTGTTTTGTTTGGTGAAGGTGATTTCATAATGCCATGGTATCTAACTCACAGAATCACGGGCGTGCCACCTAGTGTTTCTGTTGCATTGTTAAAAAGCACTTGGGAGTTCTAGAAACCAGGGCATTATCAAAGACCCACAAGTTCAGACTGAAAAAAATAAACCTTTTATTAGAATGAAGGTGATTTCATAACGCCATGGTATCTGACTCACAGAATCACGGGCGTGCCACCTAGTGTTTCTGTTGCATTGTCAAAAAGCACTTGGGAGTTGTAGACACCAGGGCATTATCAAAGATCCACAAGTTCAGACTGAAAAAAATAAACCTTTTATTAGAATGAAGGTGATTTCATAACGCCATGGTATCTGACTCACAGAATCACGGGCGTGCCACCTAGTGTTTCTGTTGCATTGTCAAAAAGCACTTGGGAGTTCTAGACACCAGGGCATTATCAAAGACCCACAAGTTCAGACTGAAAAAAATAAACCTTTTATTAGAATGAAGGTGATTTCATAACGCCATGGTATCTGACTCACAGAATCACGGGCGTGCCACCTAGTGTTTCTGTTGCATTGTCAAAAAGCACTTGGGAGTTCTAGAAACCAGGGCATTATCAAAGACCCACAAGTTCAGACTGAAAAAAATAAACCTTTTATTAGAATGAAGGTGATTTCATAATGCCATGGTATCTGACTCACAGAATCACAGGCGTGCCACCTAGTGTTTCTGTTGCATTGTCAAAAAGCACTTGGGAGTTCTAGACACCAGGGCATTGTCAAATCCTCCTTGCTCAAACCAAATAAATTCCTCGCAGCCCATTGTTGATCATGACTTTTGTTATATGTGGTGGCTCCTAAAGGAGCCGTGTTGTTGGTTACCTGCAGAGTGCAATGTCGAATGCTCGACCTACAGGATTTTGATTTTAGTTTTTTTTGTTGTTTTATTATTTTTATTATTATTTTCACGGGGGCTCCTTAAAGAACCTCAGTCTTGTCTTCTGGTCACTGAACCTTCTCTGTTTTGTCTTTTTTGCACTGGAGGACTGCTTCTTAGTCTACTTGCAACTGGTCTAAAAGCAAAGGGTGACTCTGTAAGAGAAAGGGAGGGATACAATATTAGACCTTCAGCTTTTTATGTTTGATGTAAAGAGAACAATTGAATAAATAGGCAATTTCCTATAGCTGCCATTTCAATTTATGGCACTAAATTCATTGGGGGCTTAACTTAACCACTTGCATTCCAGTCTCCCAATCCTCTATGGTTTCATGTAGAGAATTATTCATTTTCCCTATTCTTTTTGAAACCAGGGAGATGGGTTAAAATTGATACTCATCAAGTACCTAGCAGGTATTTTGAGTACTTGATTGGCAAAGCCAACCTGCTGGTGAATGCAGTTAGAGAGGTGTCCCACAAGGCACAGCCAATATACAAGAGTGCAACACGCCGAATATCATACAAGATCTTTGACGCAGAAAGCTTCTTTGATGCCCTGGAGGAAAGCCAAGTCAATTTCAACACAGAGGTTTTATATTCAGGAAATGTGGCATGTGAGGAAAATAATTCAGCAACACCACTTTCTGCAGAAGAGGAAATCTTAAGAGCAAAACAACGCGCACATATCCCAAGACAACAGAGAAAAGGGCCATCTTCGAAATGCACTCTTGTAGTTGGTCTTGGAGGAGGACGTGCCACACGAGAGATAGAGTTAATATGGTGGCCAGATTTGTACACATTTACAGAACATGGGCAAATGGTCATCAGAATGTTTGTTGAAAAGTGTGAATTTTAATAACTGAAATCCACATTTTGAATTTCAAATTCTGACAACCATTTGTTTTCTTGATTCAAACCTTTCATTCCCAAAAGCAACAACCAACATCAACCAAAATCAAAATAAAATGAAAAAGATAAAAATCCCTTTCAAAAAACATCACATTTTTAGCTACAGTGTGCAACTTTTGAGTGCATCATTTGAAGGCAGTTTTCATCAGGACACTTGGCAATATAACTAAAATTTGTAGCCACTTTCTATCGATATCTTTTCCTCACTTTTTTTTTTATCAGGTGAATTTTACATTTCAAGTTGTAAATGATGTCCACAAAGATCACCCTATAGATGTGCATTAAACAGCCTGATATAAAGCTTACTTCTTGTTTTAACTAAGGATGTAATGTTCCATCTTCTCCCATAGTGCACTGCTAAAGAAAAGGGGAGGGAAAATAATAAATTTATGATAAGCTCATCTCATGTGGTGTACCATCATGTAAACTACACTGAAATTATAAACTTGTAAAAAGGAATTTCTTTGACAAAATAACGAGAGTCCCAAATGAGACTACAAACTACCATATTTCCTTGAATAAGAGCCGGAGGCGATTATTCGAAGGAGGAGATTATTTCAAATATTTCTCACAGGAGGTCGTGCCCTAAATATTTTGTTTCATTATACCAAGCAATAAAGGAAAAAGTTAAATACATGAACATTACCTTGGAAAAAAACTGTAAAAAAAAACGGTGCTTTTGTAACCATTCAGTTGTGAACAATTAAATGAACGCTTGTTTGATACCCAAGATGTCAATTTTAATTTGAGAGGGGGTGATTATTCAAGGAAGGCGATTACTTTAAATATTTTGGTCAAAGGGGGGTGATTATTCAAGGGAGATTGAGGGACGGCTGTTATTCGAGGAAATATATAATGAATTCTACATGTAGCTGTTGTACACAGATGTATCTATGTTATGTTGAGTTTTTAGTTCCATTTTAAATTGAAATAACCCTTTACAGTTCAGACTAATCAAATTATATTATGAAATAATTTCACTAGTAGCTATTTTATTATCTAGATTTCTCATAAGTTATATTCTGTTGTTTCTAAATGAAAATGCTGAAATAAAAATCTTTCAGAAATATTAAACACCTGTCATGCTTCATATTATCAGCTGCTCTGCCTTCATGGATCAGGGAACAATTTACACGACATTCTACTTCAATTGACATTTTCTAGCATTTGCGTAGTGGGCCCATATTGCTACAGTAATAAAACACAGTACTCATACCTCTTCACTTCTCCACTGAAGGATAAGAGCCATTAGCTCTTTCCGTAAATTGGTCATGTTGCCAAATGTCCATTTGAAGGAGGGAAGACAGTTCCCAGATGCAACAATATCTCTTATAGCGAGAATAACACCGACTCCACAGCTACCAGCGCCAATACCACCTTGTGTCTGGATTGGCATGTTGATTCGTGGCAAGGGAAGTCTTAAGCAAGAGTTGTTCCAGTGATCCTCTTGTTCCATGGCATTGTGTGACAAAGCCTTGAAACCACTCAGCATATTTTGTACAACAGACAGGGTGCCACTTGGAGGTTGAATCTTCAAACCGTCATTAAAATAAACTGTTTTAGTTGTAACATCAAAGCAAAGCAGTCCCCAGTGTAGTGGACTGTCAAAATGAACTGGGGTTAAAATGCAGGTTGCATCTTCTGCTGGACAGCTATCAAAGAAGGGGATGGCTTTGTGCTTGAAGTATTCCACACCTTGTTTTGCCCACATCTGACTGAAGGAGGGGAGGTAAATGACACTTGTGGACTCACTTTTCTCGACTAACTTCAAAGAAATGACATCAATAGAGAAACCATTGATGTAGCGTTTGCAAGCCAATGTACTAAGATCTGAAACATCCATTAGGAACTGGCCATGTTTTATAACCTCATCATGAGGCCTTGCATTTAGAAGAAGTTTTCTGACCTTGGTTACATCTGGAACACAAGATTGAGAAAGCCACCTCTTTTCCTCATTAATTCTGGCTGCTTCAGATGAAAGGTTGCACATTTTTTGGAAAACCAGGAGTGATTTCTTTGTGTGGGTACCCAGTCTACCAATAGTCACAGCCACTTCATTCCCTTCATCATCGCTGTCAACTGCCACACTACTGCGACTGGTAGCTGTTGCACGTGCTAGCAAGCTCAATGCATACTGCACCGTTGTTTCAGAGGGGCGCTGAGTGGCGATGGTGGGGTCACTCGTTTCTAGTTCTGTCATTTGAGCGAGCACAACATCTTTCTCTGCAATGAACACCACTTCAGGGAGCTTGATTGCTGCACGAGTCAGGTTTCTAATTATATTGAAGTCAAAGATACTGGCTTGGACAGAATTACCATTTCCAGTGTTCTCCTTGCCTCCACTGTGACTCACATCAGCATACTGTGTGACACGGAGACTTTCATCTACTTTGACTTCTTTGCCTTCTTTGGCTTCATCCACATTGACTTCTTCTCCAGCAACTGATGCATGGTTCTTTTCCCATTCATCATGGTTGTACAAAATAATGGGTAACTGGCCTGGTACAAGCATGCAGTGCTTAGTATCGCTGTACTCATACTGGCAATACTGGCATACTAGGCATACTGCCTAGGAGGCAGTGTGGCCCAGTGGTTAGAGCGCTTGCCTTGAGATCCAGAGATCCCGGGTTCAAGACCCGCTCTGACCACTCGTTGAATTTGATCCTGGTAGTCCCTGGTTCAACTTCCCAGCTGCACTTGTAAATAGCCAACTGGTTTGCCTCCGGCCAGTTGGGATTCTTAACAATTGTTGTTGTTGTTCTGTTCTGTTGTTACTGTTGTGTTTCATTGGCCCTGAAAAGCCCCTATGGGGAGCGGTCAATTAAGTATGTATTGTATTGTATTGTATTGTATAATCTGGACCAAACAGGTTGTTGAACAGGTCATTCATGCTCATGATCCAGGTTTTGTCTTCATTTTGTCCACCCCATTTTCTTTGGTCTCCAGCCACAACCTCTGTAGTAGAAAGGTTCTCCTGCGAGAAAAGTAAAGAGAAAACACCTAGTACTTATATACTCGCCTAGTTGGCTATGTACATATTGTTAATGATAGCATAAAATAATGTGACAACTATGTAATTTTGGGATTATTACCATTTCCTATTTGGAATATTCAGCAACATTTTTTCGCTGGATCAAGTTATCAGTAGACAATTGTATATGACTCAAGCATAAAGATGAAAATTAACATGAAAAACTAACTTACATGAGGAAGTGTTGCAGGAAGAATCATGTGATGTTGCTCTGGCATATAGCTGTCTCTGCAGCTTGTGGCCAGCTTCAAATCCTTGATTTGAGAGGTTGCGCAGTGAACGGTGGACTCTAAAGAGCATTGGCACATGCTCTATCGTGAGATGACCATAATCTCCTGTCCCAAGACTCGTACCAAACAAACCCCCATTCTTTGCACTAAAAATAAATGACAAGAATTATTATTGATATTAATTACTTGAAGAACCAGTGTGTAAAATTCACAGCATTGACAGTATTTAGATCTACATACTGGCAGATTGATTTGAATGTTTTATTAACCTGCAGTTCTAAGGCATGTTTAACATTGAAGAAGTAAGGAAATGTATTGAAAGAGATCAGTCAACCTGCAAATCACCCGCACTTAGAAAAAACAATTGTGGGTTACTTTTAAAGTTTGTCAATGAAAACGAATGAAATGGACATACCTTTCTATGGAAAATATCAATGAGATGTTCCTCATCTTTTTCAAAATTCCTGTCCCTTGTGACTTCAGCAATCTCCTTTCACAGACAGCATACCTGTTAAAAACATGTATGTATTGACGATGCAGAGCTTCATAAACTTTTCACGACCATTCAGGTCACTGAGATGAATCTTGATGCCCAGTCACACCGATTAGAGATGACACATATGCATTTGATGAGTGCATTAATAGGGAAAAAGGGTTAAAGATAGGAAACAAAACCAAGGAAGGAAAAGGACAGTAAAGGACTTAAGTCTAAGAGGCTCACCTTGATCAGAAACTCCTTGGTTAGGTTTCCTGCATAAGAGCTGAGCTCTTTATTTTCCTCTTTCTGCGGGAGCTTCTTACTCATTCGTCCCTTTCTGCCTTTGAGCACTGGCGCCGGCTGAGTGGGTTGGTACATGCCAAAATGCTTTTTGATGTTCAATCTCTTTGGCAACATCAAATAAATAACAGGAAACAAAACTTAGATACTGTAAATTGCCGCTTTTACCCCTTTCCGCCGAACAGGGCTGCAAACAACAGTTGGACAAGGGACAATGTCCAACCAAAATTTGGCGATTTCTGATGAAATCCGGCTGTAGTCTGGCAGAATCCCAGGACAATTTTTTTGCCTTGTAATGCAAATACCAATATTCTTTGTTGACAACGTGTCACAATAGATTAGCAGGTTTGCATATCAAGCAGTACTGTAATATGACATCTGACCCCACTTTTAATGAAAGAGTATCAACAGATAGAAAAATACATGGAAATGAATGTCTCTTTGTGGATACAACCAAATCTCCAAATTTACTGTTTTGTCCAATTCAAAATTAAACTAAAAGACCTCAATCTCTTGGCTCTTTGGTTTTAGACTTATAATATAATATATTATTACATGGGTAGCTCCGTGAGCGGGCAAGATGAACCAAATCCCGCGCTGTGATTGGCTACCCGAGCGGGCAAGATGGAGCGATCTTGCCCGCTTGGGATTACGCGCTTTGTCCCGCAAGAAAAATTTCTCTGAAGCCAGCGCAACAAAATTCTGTTTCGTAATTTGTCTCCCGAAAAGTCTTTTCCCTGACAGTTAAAGATTTCTTGTGGTCTCTGTATCGATGAAACCGATGAAACGAGAAAACCGAATGTGTCAACGAGAATGAAAACAAAGAAAACAAAAATGTTGACGAGTTTCATGAATTTATTTTGCAACAAAAACCGGCAAACACAAAGGTTAAAACACAAAGTGACATGAAGGCATGGAAGCAGTTTTGCTTACAAGAAAACGAGAACAGGGAACTGTCTGACATACCTGAGGAAGAATTGAATTTGCTGTCGTGCAAATTTTTCAAAAGTTTGAAGAAATTAGACGGCACAGAGTACGAGCCTGGCAGTTTGACGTCCTTTCAACGAAGTCTTCAACGCTCCTTGAACGAAAGAGGTTCAAATGTAAATATTATTGAAGGAGACAACTTCAAACTCTCAAGAGAAGTCTTAAGTGCCAAACGCCGACAACTTGTCGTAAAACATGGCAAAGGGAACAAACCACAAGCTACCCGTGAGCTGACAGAGGCCGAGGAAGACAAGCTTTTCGAGTGCGGTGAATTTGGGACCTCAAATCCAACAATCTTGCAGCGTACCTTGTGGTGGATAATTGCCCTTCACTTTGGGTTCAGAGCTCGTGACGAAAGCCGCCGATTAAAGTGGGGAGACGTCACTCTGGAGAAAGACCCAGACACGGAGAATGAGATTCTTGTGTGGAGATATGAGCGAGGGTCCAAAACACGTCAAGGCCAAGACAAGCCATACAGTGTTCGTGCTTTCCATCCTACTGCGCAAGCAACCGGGAATGAGCGTTGCCCGGTTAAAATCTTCAACGAATTTGCTTGCCGTCGTCCTTCGGAGATGAATAACCAAGATTTCCCCTTTTACCTCGCAGTCAAACATCAGTGAAAACCAGATGACGAAGTGTGGTATATGCGAAGTCTGCTTGGAAAAAATGAAATCGGCAAATTTCTCTCTACCGCTGCGAAAAATGCTGGTTTACAAGGCAGAGTAACCAACCACTCGGTGAGAAAGACCTGCATTTCGCGTCTCCTCGATGCAGACGTCCCAAATAATTTTGTGGCACAGTTAAGTGGTCATCGCAGTCTGAAAAGTCTCGACGATTACAAATCGGCCTCATATGAACATCAACGGCGAATGTCCCTTGCGCTGAGCCGCTCGAGCAGCAACCGGCTGGCTAGCATCTCCACTCGCACAGAAACCACAACTCGTTCCACCCCTTCAGTTACCAGTGTTGAGTCTGCCACCTTTAATCCAGTCCAGATGGGCTCAGGTTTTTTCTCAGGAGCAACGATTGGAAGTTTTAACAAATGTACCTTCAACATCCAGCTTACGTCGGGGCAGCTTCGCACCACAGAGCAGAGCGACAGTTCTTCGAAGCGCCCACCAGATGAAATGAACACCTTTGCTATAATGGTTAAGCACTCTTTAGAACTTAAGTGCTCAAAATTTAAGCCATTTTGGGACATTTTTAAGGTTCAAAAGACTTTTCGAATTTGCCTCGAGCGGTTTCGTACATTTGTCATTCCATTCAGACGTACGCGTTAGACATTTACTCGTCAAAAATGTAAACCAACCAAATGATTGTATTTCTGCATTCATCCAATTAGGATAAAGGAGAACGCGCCATTGATTTTTGCATGTAACTGGCTTGGTTTTCAGTCACTGAAAATAAACCAAAGTACAAAGCTCACTTTTTTAGTGTCTTATCCCATATAATAAATCCTTTATTGACCAAGCTTGTTCGGTCAAGATGGCTGGATATTGGCCTCGTTCTTTTTTTGCGAGTTTATGGACCTCGACTTCGTCTCGGTCCATAAACTCGCAAAAAAAGAACTTGGCCAATATCCAGCCATCTTGACCTTACGCTTGGTCAATAACCCATACATATAATATAATATAATAATGCTTAGGATGCTTTTTCATTTTCAACTACAAATCATTTCAGTGTACTACCTGAATTTTCCAAGTTGATTTCTTCAAGTCTTGTCCCAAAATCCCTAACATAAATGCCACTCTCCAACATCTCACCGTAGTACTGTAAAGTTCAAGAAAAAAAATAGACCTTAAGCAAATACATTTTGTAACTTTAATTGATCAACTCAATATCTCGTGAAGTCCAGTAATCAATAATGTTTTCACAAAACATGTACTTCATCATTTTAATTAAAAATAATTTAATTGGAACAGAACTAGGTTTTTTTTAACCTAGGAGGATTATGAAGATGCCCTTGTGAAAAAGACATTCAGTCATATCATTTTTAAGGTGACTATTCAAGGAGGAGTAACTGTGAATCATTATAATATCTCCAAGCTATAAAGGGGTAGTACTACCAAAATAATCACCTTTTGTCATGCCTCGCAGAATGATATTTTAGCCGCTTCATTATCTTCAAAATGAGCTGCAAGTTTTGAAGATGGGAGTGATTTGTCAACTATGTCTTCAGTAGCACTCAACATTTGACGTTCAGTACTTCCTGGAAAAAAAGGAAAAAAATAATATATTATATTTTTTTCCCTTACAGTGATTTAAACTTTCATTGCATGTTGAGAAGTGGTAAAAATTACTGCGACTACAAAACAGGCAAATTTCATGACAGTAATTTGAACTGAAGGGACAGATCTGATTGTCTTACAAACATTTTCTTAACTAGTTTACAAAACCAGGAAACCTGTGTTTTTTTCTCCATGACCTCCCACTCCCCTAGCAAAATTAAGTAACCCAAAACAATTAAGCCATTTTTAAAATTGTCTCAAGTCTCTCACGGCAAGGCTCCCACGAGATGAAAATACATTTTTGATATATGGTTAATAATATGTAATACTGTGTAACTGACCTGAACAAGAGGCAAAAGAAATGTTGTTTCTACCAGGAGCTGTTTGTTGTCCAGGTCTCAATTTTACCGTGATCCGGTCTGCTTTGAAGTTCTCTGGGCCATACTTTGATAGTTCATCATTACACTCTTGCAGAGAACCAATTTCGTAGGCCAGAAGACCAACACTTTTCAAAATCTGCTCTGTATTCCGCATCTCGCAATGCAAAGCACAAAGACACAGAGAAGACAAATCCTCATCAAGTAGGCATGTCAGGTCATCTCTCAATCCTTTAAAGCTGAAAACAGGTAGAAGGATCACTGCCATATATGTATATAATATCAATCAAAAGTAACTAATCCACAAAAGACAGGAAAGAGGGAAAGCAAAAGTAAAACCTACTGGTCTTTTATTCATATCATGGGAAAAAAAGCAGACAAAGAAAATATAACACTAGCACGGCCAGGTTCTCATAATTCTGTGGGTTGAATTTATTGATGGTCCTCATCCTAACTGCCCCAAGGGTACTCTGGTTTAAATTCCTCTCTCCACAAAAAATGTGCATTACTAAAATTACAAATAAATCTTGACAGTGAATAAGAGAACTAATCTGTGGATTTCCACCACAAATCACATTGTATCTTTTTATTTTAATAGCTACCTGCCGATGTTTGCTTTCACTTAAAGGAAATGCTCAAGACTTCCTAAATCACAATCACAAGCCTAGGAAATAACATAAACATTGTTAATAGCATTAACCAGACTTGCAGAGAGCTGTCGTTACCTTTGATGCAGTAAGGCTACACAAAGAAAGGAGGTGGTCAAATTCTCAAGATAGCCTTCATTGGCTATTGCCATTTAGTCATTTTCAAACTTTGAATAGCCAGCAATCTTCATTGCAGTAGTCAGCAATAATAGCTGGTTGTTGGCTTCTTAATTATCATGATAGCTGCATGGAAATTCTAATGTATCTAGTCACAGTAGTGACTACTCCGGGTCTGGCTTTTAGTCAGAATTAAAAGGTGGACATCTTGAATGCATGTTTAACTCGACCACACAATTTTAAGAGATCAGGTGCATTGTCTAAAAATTTCTTCACAAATTGGGATGCACAGATATCCCTTAGCTACATGTTATCATCACCTGAGTTGTTACATAATAAATGCCGAGAGTGTCTTAATTACTCCAAAGATTTATTGTTTTGGGATTTCCACTTACCAACTATTACTTTTGCATATTTATTAAACAATAATATAATATTGCCTGTTTTATAATGTAATGGTAAAATAACCTTACCCTTAATGCCATACAAAAAAAGCAAAACTCAACAGCTAGGCCTTGCCCTCCAAGGATGAAGTCTTCATCCTCCAGTCTTGCCAGAATTAGCAGCAAACCCTTGTAGTCTAGAGTTACTATAAAATAAAATAAAATAAAGCTTTTTTTCCTCATGAAAAAATGCCTGGAAAACAAATACCACACTGTTCCCTAAGACAAATTGCAAAGAAACCCAAGGCTTCAAACGGAGCCCAGGTAAAAAAAAAAGTCCCTCAAGTGCCCTGGGCTACTTCCTGTTCTTCTTTTGCACTCATTAATTTCATATATATATTTTTTGTTATTACCGTTTATATGTCCCACAGGATAGTTATAATCAACTTTTACCTCCACTGAATAGCATAGGCAGAAGCAATTTTCTTACCTTCACATCTACCGCTATTTCACATAATCATGGACAATTTTGTTGTCAGTTGACCTTACACCTGTAATTGCCATTGAATTTGCAATTGGGTGGGGGAAATTTCAGTAAGACAGGGTCATATTATCAAATTAAAATTATTGACATTGACATGGTTGCAAACAATACATACCTTTGAATCGCACACGATAGTGCTTGCCATCAACTCAAATCCCATTTCTTTTAATTTCTTCTTTCCGTTTGTTAAGATTAACAAAAAGCTTTCTCAGATCCTTCCTTGAAAATAAATATCAAAAAGGCATCAAGGGTACGCACAAGACTTCATAATCATTTACTGAGGGTACGTTTGGACACACACCGATTGGTTATCAATTTTAGGTCACTAGAATGGATTTGCAGCAGCAATTTGTTTTTGCTCTTTCTAACTTTGTGCTTTATGTCACAATTCACCAAGTTAACTAGGTCCACCAGTAGTTTATTCTAAGCCGTTTATTCACAACAATTTTATCTGGATCAGAAACACTGTGGCAGATGTCAAACGGTTTCAACTATTATTTAGCTAGCTACCGGTACTTATTGTCATGTACATTCAGCCAGAAGTCCAGAAGTTAGTATCTCTTTTGGTCATGGGTCTGTACTCTGATAGTGACGGAAATGTGACAAAACAAGATAAGAATTAAGAAAATGCCGCTTGGCATGTGTATTCCTTTCTTCACATAATGTTTTTGCATCATGTATGCATTATTACAGTATGATTGCATAGCCAAATGAAATCTATTTCTTAAATATATAGGGTATAGACAAAACAATGATTACTGACAAACCTCTTTTCTTTACAATTGGCTATAGCCAGAGGATAGACAGATTTGGCGCTTTGAGAAGATCAATGTTTTGCATCAAGGGGAACAACACCAACTGTAACTTGATCCTTACCTAAAATATAAAAAAAGTATTTCACATAAATAAATTCTTGGAAGAACACTGAATGC
Organism: Montipora capricornis; assembly: GCF_036669925.1. Taxonomy (NCBI): domain Eukaryota; kingdom Metazoa; phylum Cnidaria; class Anthozoa; order Scleractinia; family Acroporidae; genus Montipora; species Montipora capricornis. The sequence continues at coordinate 31,665,091 of NC_090888.1, read as the reverse complement.
TGGCATAATAAACGTAGTATGGCATCAACTATATAAAGAGGAGGAACAATTTATTAGACACAACATTTTTATATTATTTCTGAGAAACACACGGGAAATTGAAGTAAACACTGAACAGTGTTCCACACGGACATCTTTACAAAGATGACCTAGTCAATAACACTTGACCTGTCATTACTATTATTTAAAAGAAAATTATTTAGAATTTAAAATATCATGAATAACAAAAAATGACAATGACTTAAATATTACTTACTAATTCATATATTTCTTTCTGTGCACTTACCAAAGAAAGGGCGTCCATCAATCTTTAGATTAAAGACAATGTCATCAGGGAGTGAACCATGCAGGCGCATTTCCCTGATGACCCAAATGGTGACACTCTTGAGGTTGACCTCGTACCCAGGAACTTGGGGAGGAAGACTTTCAATACCAATTAGGCTTCTAGTTACATCAAAATGGCCCTTCCGCAAGGCAGCAATGTTGTTTTTTAATGGGATGATGGCGTCATCTGACTTTTTCTGGGAATCATCAAGTAATATTCTCCATTAAGTAAACTATCTGCTCATATATGCCTTACCTCAAAGAGCAAAATCCAAAGTTTTGTTTCGAAATTGATCTTAGGTTAGGATAGGACCACAACAGAGAGCTATACCAGTAGTCTTCAATCTTTCCTGTAACCATTTTCTAGTGTTAAAAGTTGATACCACATGAAGTGGTGCAGAGTGTCTTGTCTGGCAGTTATTTGCCTCAGTTATTAGACTAATGCTTGCAAACTTGAACTGCTTTTGTCACGAAAATTAAATCTTTTATCAATCTTAAAAGTTTGCTGTAGTGCAGACTAGACCGAAGAGAGCACATTTTATCCTGGATCTGACCACAACAATAGTTCAATACATAAGACAAGGTAAGTTAGCCTGTACACTGTGGGGAAAAATCACATGAAAAATCATGGAAATGAAAAATGGAGAATAAATTCTGCACATTAATCAAAGGGGTAAGAGGAAAAACTCTATGACACCAAAATTTTTTGCTGAGAATGAATCCCATCCCCTCCCCTGCCTCCCCCCATCAAAAAAGGTCCATCCTTACAATGTCTACAAGGAAAAGGAAAGGACAAGGCTGAGTACAACTTACCCCTGTTCGTCCTAATTTTGTCAGGTTTGTCAAGTCTTGCCAGGCACTGTCCGAAATCCTCGACTTCAGTTTGAAGAGCAAATATATCCAATCTGGGACTCTCATGCATCTCGCTCTCTCGTCCCAAGCCTCTTCCAAGATAAGCTTTGAGAAAGCTGCTCGAACACCTTTCTCCTGGGCAAAGGAATCGAACACACTTCTGAAGACTTCCCACGCGTCGTGACCAGCTTTTCCTGAAAGGGAACAGCACTCTCCAAGTACAGTGCTTAACGATTGCCCATTCTTTTCACACACTCTTGTTGTCTCGTTCATTACATCTACCACTGTCTCCCGTATTTTCTTTTTTTTTGAAGGCAGGAGAGAGGTCTTCATTGGCTTTGAGTTCATTTAGGGTCCTCGGCCTCTTCTCGGATTTTGGCGAGACGTCTTGAGGGTTTTCAGGAATTAACGCGCTTTTTGGTTTGGGCGGGCTCGGTGTACTCGGTGGAGTTGGCGAAATGTGGGGTAGAGATGTCTGTGACATCGAAAGTTTTGTGGAGGAAGACGTCGGATAAACATTAAATTTATTATTTTTTACCTTAACATGTAAATGGTTTATAATGGACCGTATTGATAAATGGCGGTCAAGAACCTATTCTTTTGTCTATGTGCTAATCATCCTAACTAGCTTCACTTTGGAAAAAAAATTCTTTTGAATTTTGCTCGTGTTTAGGAGGGTAGTTAGGATGATTAGCATAAAGACAACAGAATAATTACTTAGCCGCCATTTATGAATACGGTCTATTCTAATTCAACATTTACCTGCCGCATCTGTGTTTTTCTTCGTTTTATACAAAGTTATCAATTAAAAGAAGAACTTTCTGAGATAATTATTAAATATCACTTACTTAAATATGAGACGTTTGTCAGAATTTTGAGGAGTAGGGAAAACGCAAAATAGACGTAATCTTGGATTTGAATGCAATCTCGGTAACTTCTCAAAGCGTTAGGAGCTTAAAGTGTTCATATTGGAGTCCGGAGTATGACTTTCTTGATGTAACTTTTCTTCCAGAAAGTGTACGTTACATTAGTACTGTACTTTACTTAGTACAGGGATATAGTCTCAAATGTAGAAAGGGAATCATTAATTGGTATCATTTAGCATTATAGGGGGGCGATAAAAGCATTGTGATTTGAAGACTGAATACTTCTCGTGGATCAAATTTAAATACACTTGTGTATGTATTAACACATCTAGATCAAATAAAGAGACAGAAATTAAAAGTAAGAGGGTGGTCGATTACTTTTGACTGCCTCGAGTTTTTAACTTGTGGGAATTTATGACATACGGGGTACGGTTACGTGTTGCCTAAATTTGCGTATTCCTCTTAACATCCCCTACACCTACACTACGTGATAACAACTGATAACATAGCATAGCAATGCGTCTTACAGGGTGTAAGCGTAAGACAAGCGTTAAGGAAAACTGACGCCTGAAGGGGGATAAAAGAAATATTTTAATTTTTGCGGTGTAATTTGCATATTTCAAGGCTACTGCTTGGGCGTACAATAGACCTTATTCACGATGGTCGCCATGTTGGATTTGCTATTTTCATGCAAATTACCTACACACCTCTGAGGGGGGCACCGTTTGAGAGCTTATAACGAACATCTTAGCCACACATATGATTTGTTTCACATTCATTGAATGTTTATCACCTAAGCAGTAGAAAGTCAAACTGTAAAAGGCAATCAATAGATAAAAAGTTATTACAAAAGGTACTTAATTCTAAATACTTAAATGGAGTTTTAGCAATGTTATTTCAATATTTCTACGAGACGATTTTCCGCAATTTGACTTTTTTCCAATGTTGGTCCCCCAACATAACACATGGCTAATTTGCATGACAATTTGAAAACCAACATGGCGGCTGTTGTGAATAAGGCCTATTCTATGAAATTTTAAACAGAATTAGGTTGTTGCTATGGTAATTCTCTACAATCACAGAATCGTTGGGTCCCGGAGAAGTCACTATAAGGTAAATATTTTAATATTTCAAGCTAAATATTAATGACACAGCAAATTGAAACTGATTCTCGTTAATTGTTCCCTGCCTTGGTAGCATTAACTTGAGCTCGTCATGCTTACAATTCCAAGTTGACGTACCATGATTCTTGCAACCAAATTCAATTTTTCTTTTGAGCTCGATCTGATTTTTTTTTGAATGATTTCTTGTTAATTATAGTTGAACACGATCAAGCTCGATGGATCGAACACCGTTACATTATACCGAGGTCGATTGCCAACCATGCCTTTTTAACCGTGGTGCATTCAACAAACACCGTCCTCGGTTGTGGTGTGATCGTGTACGATTGTTTGGTCGTACTCGGTTCGTGCTGAACGTGTTCGTTTGACCAGAAACCTCAAATGATCCGATCTATCTAGCTTGATCGTGTTCGATTATTGATTAACAAGAAATCATTTTTAAAAAAATCAGATCGAGGTCGAAAGAAAATTGACTTGGTTGCAGGAATCGTGGTATGTCAGCTTGGAATGGTAAGCATGACTGTTCCATGCTTGACGAGATCCAGCTCAAAAAAATCGAGCTCCAGTTAAAACTTAAGGGGTGCTTGTCCATCATTACTTATACGTAAAATTTGCCAAGCTGAGTGGAACTTGGTGGCAATCTCTTATAATGCTACTAAGGCAGGGAACAATTACAGAGAATCAGTTTCTCCATAGACTTTTTCTTCAATTTGGTGTGTCATAAATATTTAGCTTATAGTGACTTGTCCCAAACCAAACAATTCTGTGATTGTAGAGAATTACCATACCAACA
>NC_090888.1:31651135-31653635 GCF_036669925.1 Montipora capricornis | reverse complement strand
TTACAATGAAATTAATCTTCACGGCTTTAACTATGGGTCTTAAACTATTCGAATCGGGGAAATTGTCTTTTGAATATGAGAATATTCTAAGTATCTCCATCATATAAAAAGAGAAACACACACAAGAATGAAACTAAAAGATGTGTTTGCTGAGCCCATCAACCAAAGAACAAGCAAATGCTAAGATTTACCGGTATAGGGAATAAAGCATAAAGCACAAAACTGGAACATGTGCAGCAATGTTATGGAAGAGCGGCAGATAACTCTTCCAGTGAGGGAAGTTTCATTGAATCATCCGAGGTTGCTCTTTTTGCAATCCGCAATGAATGAGCAGTTGCTGTCGGCAAAAAGTCCAAAATCTCAAGCGCAATTTTTCCTAAAAAAAAAACGTCAGACACTACACTCTGTTGCCCTGTCCCTTGAACTATTTTGCTTGCAATGTGCGGGTAATTTTTTTTGTCTTTCCCTTGCACAGAAGCAGACAAGGACATCAAGGGTTTCGGGCCTCGCCTTCCCAAAATCAATGATCACAGGATTCCATAGCTGTTCATGTTTCTCTAGCACAATGTTATTTGATTTCAGATCGTTGTGCAACACTCCAGCTTTATGAATGTGATCAAGAGCCTCTATAATGCTCTTCAGAATTGTTAGCCTAGAGGGCTTGTCCAATTCCAATTTTCTCAACCTTCTTTTTAAAGTGACACTCTGATTTTTATGTCCGTGGAATTGCATAATAAGTCTCAAAGGCATTGTCTTTGTAATAACACCGAAAAGTAGAGGTAATCCACGGTGGTCTCCCAAATGGCTAATCATGTTGGCCTCAGGAAGAACCTCTCTCCTTCTCTCGGCTACCATTCTGTCACCGTGACCACTATGCCTCTGTAGTGTGCCAGATAGCATACACCAAAGGTGCGTCAACCCAATGTCTTTTCTGATCTAATGACCTCAGAAGGATTAATTTCTTTTACATGGTTAGTTGAATTTCTTGGTGTTTCTGTTTCTGGTCTTCTTGGTGGCTGGAGTTTCCCTAAATGATCACCCTGCTACCTCACGCTCATAGCCGATGGTTTTGGTCCTGCAACAACAGTACTTAAGCTTTTATCTCGAGGCTGTGGAATGCTAACCAATGGACCAACTTCCTTAAGCGAAGTTTGGACACCTTTCTTTAGATTGTCCTCTGTCTCCAGCGCTTCTTTGCTGCGACTCGCAGCCCTTTCATCTTCTCTCGGTCCTTTAAATTTTCGCTTGTTTTGAGCCATTCTTGTCGACAAGATATAAAACTATTTACAGGTATGAAACAATATATACAAAAATTTAAGCAAGAGAACTGAATCAAAATACAGTTAGCGAAGTAAAATTTAACTTGTTGACTTGTAGCAAGAGATTGTAGTAACACACGCTTTAATCTGAGCTTTTACAAAGCATGGGAGTAACTTCGTCGAACAATGGTTTGAGCAGGGGGTCGGGAAGTTGTGCACATGTTAGTTTGCATAAAAACTGAAAAAAACTTGATAGTTACATACTTTAATAATCTTTTTCTAGTTTACAAGATTTTCCTCATTAACGACTTCTTTGTGCACATTCTTGAGGGGAGTAACTCCCCTCAAAACTCCGTAACATCGACATCAATGACACATTTTGCATTTGTTCTGATTGGTCACTAGTGTCGCATAACCACATGCCAGCCGATAACATCCTTCTGGTAGCACAGAGGTGCGTTGGCGAGGAAAACATGGCTGTTTACAGAACTCGCTGCAATGTTTGTTCTTTGGAATTTAATACAACAACTGCGCTTATAAAGTACAGGGAGGAAAAACATAGTGGTGCCCAAGCGATCATGTTTTTACGTTTTACAAAGGTCAGGAAATGATAGAGCTTCCAGGACGAACGAAAAAAGGCCGCAGGTCTGCAATCTTTAAACTGTGGGTAGGTGGCATCGTGGAAAGTATCAACTCATGTCTCCATTCCAAAGCTATGGGTAAGTGGAAGCCCTTGAAGGTAATATAATACGATTTAATAAACATTGTCGAAAAGTAATCAATAACGTAAGTTGTATTTATCACGTATGATCTCGATTGACGTGGCTATAATACGTCAGATAATACTTGCCCATGTGCAGCCGTCCCCTCCCCTCAGGAAAACTTATAGCATCTGTGAATTGTTGATTTTTGAACACGATTATCAACGACAATTTATTCGGTACACAGGCTAGGAAGTTCGAAAAATCAAATCAAATCAAATTGCTCAGGAAAATGCCCAGATCATACAGTTGGTAAATCTGCTTCAAGGAAAATCAACATTCAAAGATACAGCTAAAGAAAATAAAACTCAACTTGTCATTTTCATGACAATTAAACATGCACAAAGTCAATAATTCAAGGCTCTTTGTAGCCAGGCTAGGCTCTTAATGAGCACAGTGCGGTATTTAACTCTCTTTTTTGTGCCTATAGGAAAGTGGTGTCGTGTTGACAGATGTGATGTACCAGAAGAATATTTTAAG
>NC_090888.1:31631135-31643635 GCF_036669925.1 Montipora capricornis | reverse complement strand
ACTATTGGGAACTTGCTTGTGTAGACCAGCAGACACAGACCACTTGGTATGACAATAGTATGAAAATTGCCCCACCGAAAAATATGGGTCCTAATGTAGTATAGACCTGAGGTATAGACTATTAACTCACTGTGTCACCATTTCACTTTGCAACCTCTTGGGTAGCATATACCTGAGGTATACAATCCTTAACTCACTGTGTCACCATTTCACTTTGTAACCTCTTGGGTAGCATATACCTGAGGTATACAATCCTTAACTCACTGTGTCACCATTTCACTTTGTGACCTCTTGGGTAGCATATACCCGAGGTATACAATCTATTAACTCACTGTGTCACCATTTCACTTTGTAACCTCTTGGGTAGCATATACCTGAGGTATACAATCCTTAACTCACTGTGTCACCATTTCACTTTGTGACCTCTTGGGTAGCATATACCTGAGGTATCCAATATATTAACTCACTGTGTCACCATTTCACTTTGTACCCTCTTGGGTAGCGTATACCTGAGGTATACAATCCTTAACTCTCAGTGTCACCATTTCACTTTGTACCCTCTTGGGTAGCATATACCTGAGGTATACAATCCTTAACTCACTGTGTCACCATTTCACTTTGTAACCTCTTGGGTAGCATATACCTGAGGTATACATCTACAATTCACTGTGTCATAATTACCAAAAAGTAATTTTGATACATCTGAGAGGTTCAATTTTTCATTTTATCACTAACCTTTTTGGCACATCTAAAAGGAAAAAAGTCAAGAAAGTAGAGAGATTGTTACTGCATGTTTAGGATCAGAGACCTGCAGTAAAGATTATCTCCATGATGTCACATGGCAAGTTGTTGAAGAGGCATTTACAACATGGTGAGCCAAATGGAGCTGGTAAAGATGAATGGCATTCGAAGAGATCTGAAAACACGGGCTGCTCATTTTATATCAGCAGTAATACTTCTGGACCCCAAAACTGCTCAAATAACTCCTGTAGGCCTAACTATGGCGTTGGATATTGCAGGGCCCAATGGTTCGTTTAAGTTAAAGCAATAACTAACATTATAGTTTTTATGTAGTAAGTTGTCCTGAATTACACCAGGGGCTGGCGTTCAAAAAGACCTCTAAGAAGAAAGAACAAAGCGCTACATTCCCAAAGGACGTCTATTGTTACCGCTATTGTTTTCTTGAAACTGGTGCCCAGCTTGAATTCCGTTGGCATATTCCTCAGGACCCAAGCTTTTATGATAATCGCTGATTATTGGTCATGCAAGCGAAGAAATGACACAGAACAGGCAACCCAAGCTCTCGGGTTTTTTTTTCAGCATGCGAAGAAACGTCACAAGAACAGTTTTGTTACAACCGTTCGATAAAAAGGGGATTTTTATGTTTCCCATATTTCTTACACTGGATGTAAGTTCAACAAAGGAACAACTGATCACCTGAAAAGTCTGACAAAAATCAAATTTAATTCAAGGACACCGAATAATTACTGACAATGTCGTTGTCATGCAGTTTATAACTATCTATACTGACTTTCACTCAATGGGAGCTTTTGGTGTTTCATATCATACCATTATAAGTTTATTTTCAGGCAACACAAGATCAGTTAAAGAAAGTCACGGTAATGTTTGTACATTATTGAAAATTACTCCTTTTATGAATGAAACAAATTTTCCGAACAAAATAGCTTTCGATGTCTACCCTATAGAGAATTCATTACAGAAAGACAAACACTCGACACTGACAATTTTTATTGTTTAAATTGCATATCCTATATATTGCACATGTTTTATTGCCTTTTCATCAGAGGAGAAAGAGGGAAGGAAAATTCGATGTCCTGTGAGTGTCCTTGTTTATAAGTTCTTCACTAGATCTAAAAGTTACTACGCCAAATCCTCATGAATGAGTTAATTTACGAGTGCAGTGTGTCCGATAAAGAATCTTCGTCGCAAATGTCCAACATTTTGCTTGCGAATAGACATTGGGCCACCACATAAGTTGAAATTCTCTGGTACGAGACCACCCACCTTCTTCGCATTTAAGAAGACTTTTCGATCTGATCAGTGCTTGTCGTTTCCCAACAACTGCCAGCACGCTGCCCAACTAAAGCAATTTTATCCTGTGCCGTCAAGCCAGTAAAAAGGGACGCGCGTATCTCCTCGCTGTGACGAAAATAGGCCCTCTCTTTTAGCGGTAATGCTGTTAGATTAGACAAATCCGCAAGCCTGACAATGTCGTATGAATTGTAATCAAGTGCAAAGGCATGTATGACATCTTATTTGAATGGAGGGTTTTTGTTGCCGGCTGGCCTTTAAAAAAGGAAGGAGTAATATCGCATTTACTTTTGTTGTGAAATGAGGAGCTACACATTAAAGTAGACTGCCTGGGGGAAATGTGTGACATCGTGACGAGAAAATAATATAAACAGACATGGAACGATTCACATGAAGAATTAACTATTTTGGTTCTACTGTTACTATTTTTATTCCTGTGTCATACTGCACTACATTATCTCGATCTTCATAATAACTTTAATGAAAGGTTACGGTGTTATTATTATTAACGTGTGGTTTGGGATCATGTTGCTTTTTCACACCTTTGTTCCTGGACTGTGAGAAAAAGTATTCTAGGAATTTAACCTTACATTCAAAATTCTTTGATGAGTCGCCCAAAAATTTGGCCGGCTCTGCCTCCTCGTGGTTTTGCTAGTCTTGAGGCAGATATAGGAACCTTACTGGTAATTGCACCAATCACCACATTGGCTGCAGGCTTGAAAAAATTGCTGCAATCATCCCTCAGAGTGGACTGAGGAGACACTGTCGGAGATGTAGGACGTGTTTCACAATGCTTCGTTCATCATATAATTTTTTTCGTTGTCTATGGAAGTTTCCTGTGTTTATGTAACCCCAAAAAGAAAATCGAGAAATCAAACTACATCTAGCATTTCAGAAGAAACGTCACCGGAAGGAAAAAAGTTGAAACATTCGTACTCTCCTGACTCGAAGGACTCAGATGACGAAGACCAAGTAATGGCGGCTCTGAAGGTGCCAAGGTGGAAGAGTAATCAAAATCATTCATACTCTCCTGACTAGCAGCTCAGAAGAAACGTCACCAGAAGGAAAAAAGTTGAAACATTCGTACTCTCCTGACTCGAAGAACTCAGATGACAAAGACCAAGTAATGGCGGCTCTGAATCTCACAGAAGGTGTCACAAAGAAACTGGATTTGATTTTAGAAAGGCTTTGCAACCTAGACTCAAAGATGGAGGAACTGAACAAAGCTACCAAAGTTTTACAAGGTAAAGTTTCCTCCCTCGAGATAGATGTTGTTTCAGTTAAAGACAGAGTCTTGATGAAAAATCTACACATGTAGAGAGCAATTCCAAATTTGTAGACGGCCACATTAAAGAGCTTGAGGAGAGGGTGGAAGAAAGAAAGGATGAAATTAGTGGCATACAAGCGTACGTTGTACCTTGAGGCGTACAACCGCAGGGAGAATTTAAAGTTCGAAGGAATTCCAGAATTACCTAAATCGTCTGGTCAACAGAATGCAACATCGAAGGTAGACATGAAGGAAGTCTTGGTTAATTTCATGGAAAATGTCCTTGGAATTGAAGACACCAAGGATATTGAATTCCAGCGGGTACATAAGATAGGCAAACCGAAGAGCGTCAATGGAATAATCCGCAGCCGAAACATCATAGCTCATTTTCTAAGATTCTCAGACAGGGAACGTGTTTTTAAATGTGGCCGCAAGCTTAAAGATACTGGCTACACGATGTACGAAGATATCCCAAAAGAATTACATGATTTGAGAAAAGCCCAAATGAACAAATTAAAGAAAGCTAGACAAGAGGGAAAACGTGCAAATTTTAGCAAATCTGAGCCCAATAAACTGTATATCGATGGCAAACATGTTAAAATGTAAAACTTTTTGTAGTACGATGTTTGATTGCACAATTAATGTGTGTTACTATATTCTTATGGGGAGTATTATACCCCTTTTCACTTCGGGTTTACTTACATCGACAACTGTCTAGGCTTTTTGAATTACCTTCTTTTTTTTGTTTCCAATTAGTACTTCATAGCTGCGTTTTCCATTTGTGTTTATTTTTATAATTACGGTGAAGGAGCTAAGCCTCGAAGACTACTGAGGGTGTCGTTGATGGATAAGGTTTCAGAACGGTTTATTCTGGAATATGAGGTAAGGGATTTAACTTTCTTTCTCTCCCTGATTCCGTGTGTGGTTTCCGAAAATGCGATATAGTTTTTTATTCGTCATCCAAAGAATATTGTTGTCTTTTAATTAGTGTAATGCTTGGTGTTTGTTTTTTTGCGGTATACACAAATGGTACATTGTTCACCTTTGTAAATGAACACAGAAGCCTGGTGAAGGGCAACTCATTTAACACATTATATCTTACGTTCGCACTAGTCAGTATTACGCATTTCAGCTTCTTAGTCATTGAAGTCTTTTACAATCTTGCTGGTATTCGATTTCTTAATATCAGACGATCAAGAGATGGGTGTTGATACTTGTAAGCTAGTCTCGTTAAATGTAAGGGGAATTAGCAATTTTTTGAAAAGAAGAATGATTTTTACGTGGTGTCGAAAGCAAAAGGCACATTTTATTTTTTTACAAGAAATCCACTCAAAAAATGACAAAAACACAATGGAAAAATTAATGGGGAGGTGAGATCATCCTGTCGCATGGAAGCCCAAATTCTGCTTAAGAAAGGTGTTGATTGTGTCATTCACTCCAAAATCCTGGACCCCCAGGGATGCTATATAATTCTAAAAGGGGAAATTAAAGACAAAATGTGTGTGTTGATAAATATTTACGCATCAAACAAAGATACATGTATCAACAAATTTCCTAACATGTTGCTGATTACATTGCATAAAGAAAACCTGGATGAAGAAGAAAATATCGTTCAGGGAGGAGATTTCAACTGCCCCCTAAATCCGCTCCTTGATAAGAAAGGGGGTATTTTAACATCGAGGAAATCTGTTGTGAAGACTATCGAAAGTTTGCAAGATGAGCTTGACGTTGTTGACATTTGGAGAATATTAAAAATCCTACAAAAAAAAGTTTTAGTGGAGCCAGAACTCTCCAATGGCTTTTTGTCGTTTGGACTACTGACTAATTTCTAACAGTTTATATGATTCAGTAACAGGGACAGATATAATCCCAGCTATAAAAACGGACCACTTGGCAATCTTTTAAGAGTTCTGTAACAATGATAATGATATTAAAGGTCCCGGCTATTGGAAAATGAACTGCTCCCTTTTAAAAGATGATGATTATATTATTGATACTACAGTCAAAATTCCGGTGTGGTTAGCTGAGGGTTATAAAGAGCTGTCAGATAATCGAAATATCTGGGATTGGATAAAATATAACATTAGAATTAATGCAATTCACCATTCGAAACGTAAGGCAAAAGAAAGAAATGATAAAGAAAACACTCTTCAGAATGATTACGCCAAAGCAATGCAAAATGTTATCTTAGATCCTAATAACACAACTGTTAATGCTCTCAATTCGGCCAAGGAAAATCTTGAACTGTTTTATGAAGAAAAAGTCCAAGGAATTGAGACTCATGTGCGGGCTCGCTGGCATGAACATGGAAAAAGAAGTAGCAAATATTTCCTTAATTTGGAGAAAAGGAATCATGCAGAGATTGAAAATTAGCGCCTCGATCTAAACAAAATCGTTTCTATGAAGATCTTTACACCAGCAAGAATATAAGACCTGATAGTACGCAGACAGCTGAATCTTTCTTGAGTAATTTAGACATTCCAAGACTTACACAAGAAAAAAAACTATCTTGTGAGGGTAAAATAACTCCAGAGGAATGTGTCTCGATACTACAAAATTTTCAAAATAACAAATATCCAGGGAATGATCAATTCCAGTAGAATTTTATATCAAATTCTGGTCACTTATAAGCGAATGTGTCAATGAATGTTTTGAAACAGGTGAGATGTCACGCTCTCAAAAACAGGCGGTTATAAGCTGTTACGAAAAATAGTATTGCGTGACAAGCGTTACTGTCTAGAAGCTTCGCGAGAGTTCGTAGTTTGTTTATATTTAGGTTTGTATGTAAGCGTTTCTAAATCGGTGTGTTTTGTAATCTTTCTATAATTAGAGTGATTACTAATTTAGAAAGTTCTAGAAGTTTATTGTCAGAGTATATAAGTAGACGAGTCCAAGCGGAGTGTTTTTCTAACTAGTTTTTCACAAGCGAAGAGAGTTGGCGTTAACCGTGTTTAGTCAAGTGTGACAGAAGCTGTGTTTATTCAAGTTGGCGGAGGCCGTGTAAGTTTATCAAGTTCGTGCTGTTAAGAGTTTTACTTCGTGGAAACTACGTTCATTTTTGGAATAAATCTTCTTGTTGTTGTTCCGACAACCCTGCGTTCAGTTTAGTTTGCAAACTACCTTTCCTCAAAACACACGAACTCGTAACATTGGGGGCCTGTCCGGGAGAGGAATTCATTTGTTTGCTGACTACAGAAACCAGGAAAGGACAATTCAAGAAGGAGTTACGCCTAGAGTAAGAAGAACTGTACAAAGAGAGTATATTGTGTTTTTGTTGTGAAATACTGCTATGGACATGGAAAAGCTTTTGCAGATGGGAAAAGAATTCGGATTGGAAGGAGAAAAGCTGCTCGAGTTTGTAGAGAAGCAACAAAAGATAGCGGAAGAAAAAGAAGAGAAGCGTAGACAGTTTGAAGAAGAACGAAGAAAGGAACAAGAAGAAAGAGAAGAGAGACGTCGAATGCTTGAGGAGGATAAAAGAAAGGAAGAGGAAGAGAAGGAGGAAAGGCGCAGAAGGGAAGATGAAGAGAGAGAAACTAGGCGACAAGAACGCGAACTAAGAAAATTGGAGATGGAAGCCGAGCTGTTGAAACAGAAAGAGGCTATTGAAGCGGCAAAAAGAGAACATGAGTTGGAGATTGCACGTTTGGCTGTGGAGAATGCTGACGGACGTCCTGAAGTGAGAGAGGATCAGGTTAAGGCACCTAAACTCCCCTCATTTGTTGATGGTAAAGACGATTTGGACGCGTATTTGCAGAGGTTCGAGAGATTTGCGGAGACGGCTAAGTGGAAAAGAGATGGATGGGCATCGAAGCTCAGTGCTCTGTTGTCTGGACGGGCACTAGAAGTGTATTCACGTCTATCGGAGGACGCAGCTAAGGATTATGACAGGGTAAAGATTGCGTTAATGAAGAGATATGACCTTACCGAAGACGGCTATCGTCGAAAATTTAGAGCATCCAAACCAGAAGTTGACGAAAGTCCGGAGCAGTTTATTGTGCGACTGGACAGATACCTGTTACGTTGGCTAGAGCTTTCGGATACTGCGCAATCCTTTGATGGTCTTAAGGACTTGATCGTGAAAGAACAATTTATTGACTCTTGTCCTAAGGATTTGGCAATTCACCTGCGAGAAAGGGCACCTGAGACTCTAGCAAAGATTGCGAAGATCGCTGACCAGTACTTGGAGGCTCATGGTAAACATTTGTTCAGCTCAGCGGGCAGAAAGCCAACAGTGCAGCCTGAGAGGGACGAAGCCAAGAACATGCAGATTAATCCACCAGCTCTGCATTGCTTTAAGTGCAACACTCGAGGTCATAAAGCTGTCAACTGCCCAACCCTAACAAGAAAGTGTTTCCTATGTGGTAAGCAGGGACATGAGGCTAGAAACTGTCGATCAGGTGGACGCAGATCAGGAGGACAAAGTAGGGATGGTAACCCTGTGCAGCGTGGTCAAGTGAGTGCCAGTTGTCTAGTTCAACCACCTGAGGTTAAACCTACTGTTGAAGAAATTAAGGCCTGCATTAAAGATGATAAGTTGCTGTTAGCCTGTGGTAAGAAGATTCCATTGTTGAGTAGTGCTTGTGTTGAACCGTTGACTGGAGTGAGAAGTAAAATGCCTGTCGTGAAAGGTAGAGTTGGAGAGACGCCCGTTGATGTCCTGAGAGATACTGGTTGTAGTGGAATTGTAGTAAAGAAGGACCTTGTGTCTGAGGATCAGTTTACTGGCGAATTTAATGTTATGCTGCTCATTGACAATACGGCAAGGAAAGTTCCCATCGCAAAGATTGATGTTGACACACCTTATCTCAAGGGCCAAGTGGAAGCGCAGTGTCTTCCCGATGCTGTTTATGATTTGATTATTGGTAATGTACCAGGCGCAAGAGCCGCTGACGACCCAGACCCAAGCTGGCAAGTTCCTGTACAAGAAGCTTGTGCTGTAACCACAAGAAGTCAAGCTAAGAAAGCTGGAGAACATATTCCGTTGAAGGTACCAGATACTAAAGAAAGTCCTGTAGTTGATAGAGAAAAGCTCAAGCAAATGCAGCGTGATGACGAGAGCCTACAGAAATTTTGGGAGAAAGATGACGTAGTTGTGAGAGGCCAGGCTGAGATTTCATTTGAAGTGAAAGGTGGAGTTCTGTACCGTGTCTACAAGCACCCTTATGTGAACGGAGGTAAACCCCTGAAGCAGGTTATGGTTCCTGTGCAGCTGAGAAGTCGAATAATGGAACTAGCGCACGGATCGATCATGGGAGGTCACATGGGAATAAAGAAAACGACTGATAAGATTCAAAGCGCGTTCTACTGGCCAGGAATTCAAGGGGACGTGACTCGTTATTGCAAGTCCTGTGATGTATGTCAGAAGACAGTTAACAAGGGTTCCGTACCGAAGGTTCCCCTAGAGAAGATGCCATTAATTGACAAGCCATTTAAGAGAGTAGCAATCGACCTGGTTGGACCTATTGTTCCCCCGAGTGAGGACGGTCATAGATATATATTGACATTGGTCGACTTCGCAACTCGTTATCCTGAAGCTGTCCCGCTGAAGAACATTGATACTGAAACTGTGGCGGAAGCGTTGGTGGATATCTTTAGTCGTTTGGGAGTGCCTGAAGAGATCTTGAGCGACCTTGGTACGCAGTTCGTCTCTGAGTGTATGAAGGAAGTGACGCGGCTTTTGAGCATTAAGCAGCTCACCACCACACCATATCATCCTATGTGTAATGGCCTGACGGAAAAGTTTAATGGAACAATGAAGAGCATGTTAAAGAGATTGTGCAGCGAACAGCCAAGGCAGTGGCATCGCTATATTAACCCGTTGCTGTTTGCATATCGTGAAGTTCCTCAGGAGTCTACTGGTTTTTCGCCGTTTGAGTTGCTGTATGGAAGAGCTGTCCGAGGACCGATGTTTATTCTCAAAGAGCTTTGGACGAAAGAGCTGGAGGAGCCTGAAGTAAAGAACAGCTATCAGTATGTGTTTGAGCTACGCGAGAAGCTTGAAGATACCCTCAAGCTGGCGCACACCGAGCTTCAGAAAGCCCAGAACAAAGGCAAGCATTATTACGACCGGAAGACTAAAGTCAGGAAGTTTGTACCTGGAGATAAAGTGTTAGTGCTGCTACCAACCGACCACAACAAGCTCCTAATGCAGTGGAAAGGTCCATTTGAGGTCAGTGCTGTAGTTGGTCTCAATGATTATAGAGTGAGAGTCAAAGGAAAAGAGAGAGTTTACCATGCTAATCTACTGAAGAAGTATTTTGAGCGTGAGGATCCTGTTTCCGTTGGAGCAGTTGCTGTTGAAACGAACGCTAACATTTGTAAGAACGAACATGTTGAGAGTGAAGTAGAAGAAGTTGACCCTGTGGATAGTATTGATTTTCTGGAGATTGGTGGTTATGTCGCGAAAGAGTCAGTCAATGATGTGACCATAGGAGATAACCTTTCTCATGAGCAAAGAGCAGAGTTCATGGATCTTGCAAGTGGGTTTCAAAGCTTATTCACAGAAGCCCCAGGCACAACAAGTTTGGCTCAGCATCATATCAAGCTTACATCCGACCAACCAGTTAGATCAAGACCATACCCAGTACCGTATAGCTTAAGAGAATCGCTGAAGAAGGATATTACAGACATGATTAAGATGGGAGTCATAAGAGAATCAAGTTCGCCCTATGCTTCTCCTGTTGTAGTTGTTAAGAAAAAAGACAACTCAAATCGTGTGTGCGTGGACTATCGTAAACTGAACAAGTTAACCGTTTTTGATCCTGAGCCTATGCCAACTGCTGAACATTTGTTCCAGAAGTTGAGTGGAGTAGTATAGGAGTTGGGGGTATGAGATCATTTTGTAAAAATGCTCTCATCCCAACCCAACTCCATACTACTTTACATTTGACGGTTACATATTTTTGATCTCGTATTTTCGGTCTCATATTCTTGGAAATCTATATGGTTTATATTTCTGCGAATCTATGCTGTGGCGAGGCAGAATGGATCCAACGCAAAATTTATTTTGGAACTATATGTTATTTAAAATGCGTGACTTTCTTAGAAAAATCACAAAGCATGGCATTCTCGGAAATAAATAAAGGGGGTTTCCCCGTGATTTTCAACCAATGAAAAGTTAACCCATAAATTAACCAAAACCGAAAATACAACCAAATGGTTCAAATTTTGGTTTTTTTCTGGTTGGACATTTTGTGTTCAATCCTTTAAAAGAAATGTTATTTTAGTGTGTTAATGTTGTAATGACCGTATGCATGACTTGTCACACCATTATTGTGAATGTACCGCTTGTCATCGAAGCAAGATAATGATACTTTATTAAGCTCATAGCTTCCAAGTTGATGTAAGTTGCTTCTAATCGTTTTCATGGTGTGTTGCAGTTGCTTGTTATTAAACAGTACGTTTTTATAATTTTCATGAGTTATGTTCTTTTTGATGATATTCTTTTTAATACCCTTAGCGGTCTTTCCGCCTTTGTCATTGTCTTTCATATATGAATACATTTTCGATCGCAATCCGACGAATTCGGTTATTGGTATACCTGCTGCCTCGTCTTTGAATTTACCGATTACTTTTTTGTTTGTCTTGTCGAAATATTGTGAATCTTCGGGATAATCACTGTTATCGAATTTGTCTTTATCATTCCAAAAGTCTTGGTACGCATCACTGGTTTCAATTTCATAGGTCAAGCTGTCTGTGTCTGTGAATAATAATTTCGCTTTGCTACCGTATTTTTGTTTGATGTAGTTATAATGAAAATCATACATTAGTGTCTTGCTAAGATCTAGGATACACATACCCACATATGCCGGCCTGTTTAGGGTTAGTGTTTCTTTGATTTTATGCACTGCCACTAGATTTTTATTGAAGATCTTACTACTAACATATGTTGGTTTGGCAGCCATTTTTGACAGTTTGTTTTTATCAGTTACTAATCTGACATCTACTCGCTTTCTGATATTTTCCATTGTTTTCCCAAATACACTGTTATTCATAAGCTTGAAGAAGTCTTTTTCAAAAGCATTTTTAGCATTGGTTCTCTTCTGTGTGTTGAAATCAATGTATTCTTTCAACCATGGTGACTGATTGAACTTTAGAACTCGATGGATTTTGGTTATTTTCAAACCAAGATCGGTGTACAATTGTAGGTTCCTATAATGAAGAACATACTTTTCTTTGTTGCTTAATGTAGGTATCAGTTTATGAACTAAGCCAGTTGACACTTTGAATTTATTGGCTATTTCTTGGCAATAATTAGAAAGCATATCTTTGTTGACTTTGACCTTTTCGGCTGCTAGCGGATAATCATTATGCAGATCGTGTAATTCTTTGGGATATTCCAAATCAACTTCTAATATCAAACCTTTATTGCTATCTTCTTTATACTTGGCTAGGTCTATCTTATCAATCTGGTTTTTAGCCAACCATTTAAAACCACCAGTTGGAAGGTATTGGCTCATTGCCCAACCATACAGATTGTTAGCATCTAGATACATTATATACTTTGAGGGCGCCTTCTCATCATACGTTTTCATGTATCTATTATTAGCTTTGCCGTATCGATTTGCTATGTATGATGTACCACCACGCATGCCCTTTTCGATGAATTGAAACATATCAATATCAGTCATAAGCTCCAATTTAATGTCAGTCATCTTTAACATAGCATCCCAAGAAAGCCCAGGACTGGTAAAATAATGACAGGGGTCTAGTTTGTAGTATTGCAGACAGGTCTTTCGAAAGTTTTCAAACACATCAGCTAACAGAAGGATGTCAGATTTAAGATATAAGTCATGGTACTCGCCCATATTTTTTAGATCAAAAGTGTTCCATACATTTTGAGCATGTTTGTATTGATCACCTGAGATATGCTCATCATTTAATATACTGTAAAATTCTTCTTTTGGTGGCAGCTTTTCATTGAATTTTTCAAAACTGTCCATAAAGTCATATGGGTATACTCCCTTCTTACTCATCAAATCAAGCTCTTTACCTTTGAATTTTTGAGAAGTATATATTAATGCTTCTTTTGGTAGGTTGCTCACCAGTTTATCAAGACTTGAGCTCATGAATTGAAAACTATCAATAAAGGTCAGATGATTACCAAGCATGAAAGCCATATACTTTTCCATGTTGTTTGGTATGGCATTGATATTCATTTGGCATGTTTCACCTTTCT
>NC_090888.1:31621135-31623635 GCF_036669925.1 Montipora capricornis | reverse complement strand
ACTTTATCAATACGAAAAACATCCTGTAGGGCTTTTAATAATTCAGGTTCATAAAAACTCCCTTGGATGTCTTCACCTCTGAGATCTTTTAGTTTGTATGTTATTGGATTAGTGTATTGGATCTTATCAACTGTAAACACTTCTTCGGTCCAATTTGGTGTGTAACCCTTGTCAAACACATTCCGTTTATACTTGGATATTCGAACCTGGTCACCTGTTTTGAATTTAGGTTTCTGTTTTGATGGCTCCGTATCACCATATAGATTGAAGTAAACTATACCTTCATTCCTCTTATTAGATGCTTCTGCAGGTGTCATCTTTATGCTTGAATGTTTTGTGTTGTTGTACTGTTTTACCAGTTTGGGCAGCATATCGAGATACATTGTATTACCTTGAACTGTAAACTGTTTCCACATTTTGGATTTAATTGTTCTATTCCACCTTTCAACCACCGAGGATTTCTCTTCATTTTCAGTGGAGTACATATGTATCCCATTTTTATCCAACAAGTCTTTCAAGTGTTTGTTATAGAACTCCTTTCCCTTATCAACCCATAAATATTGTGGTCTTCTGCCTTCCCTGAATATTGTTTTAAATGCTTCAGTGACAGATTCACCTTTCTTATCCTTCAATGGGACAATCCAACCGTATTTGCTGAAAACATCAATAACCATGAGAAGATACCGATAACCTTTATTCCATTTGCTGAATTTTTGCATTTCAACCAGATCACTTGCCCATATTTCATCAATATGATTTACGATTACACGCCGCCAAGTAAAGTTGCGTCTTATAGATGCATGTAATTCATCTGCTAATTTTTCTTGCCAGTTACCCGACGGCTTTTTCCGTTTTTTGAAACTCCAAGACCTAGTTTCTGCTTTGTATTGATAACATTTCTTGCCAACCAATGCCCCCATTGTCTTTCATTATACGGTACGTTGTCTAAAGCTTGAACCATTTTCCTATCTGCTTTGTTTTTACATTTCCTGTCATCCTTGCAGACGGAATAATCAACATCGTGTTGCATTGCTATTGCATCAGTTTTACCAGTGGGCATATCATATATTTCCAATATTTGACCAGTTTTTGGGTCATACTTCAGTTGATTTTCTAAATCATTATATGGTCCGGTGTAATGATGCCCAGGTAATGTCCATCCGCCTTTTGATTTCGGTAATTTACCAATAGCTTTGTGAATGTCAACAGCACCGCCATCAAGATCTTTTCTGTTTGTTGTGTATTTTTTATTCGGTCTTATTTTTGTTGACAATTGATCGAGAGCTTCTGATCCCACTTTATGAAGTAGAGGGTTCATTTTTCTCAAACCATAATCGATTGCTTTTTTCTGCAACTTTGGATCTCTCATTAATTCGGAACCATAATATCTGCCCATTTCAACGGCTTTTTTGCCAAGATAAGGTACTCCTTTAGTTAAAAATAATTCTGTTCCAGTATTAGCAATATCACTGAGTAAGCCCGCTCCCAACGGGCTGTTTAGTTTCCCTGTTTTTTAACAAATTTGGTCTTTGTAATACCACATTCAGCACAAGTGCAAAAGAACATTAGTCTACCATTTTTAGCTGTTTTGTAACCTGAAGGTTCAACACATTCAGTCACTTTCTTTTGTTTAACACAATATGATTTCATAATACATATAAGTTAGATATTTCTGAAATAATATTCGATAAATCTCTCATTTTTCATTGTATCATTTATATCGAATACTTGTAATAAATCATAATACGAATTACCCTTATTCATTTCATTCAGAAAGTATAAACAGAAATACCCACAAGTTGTTGTTTGTATGTTTTGTATCTGATTGTTTTGATGTAACAAAGTCAGATTTTTCTTTTTGGCATGATTTACAATCTCTTGAAAAGGTGGCATACCAAACGAATCAAAATAATTTATTACATTATCCTTAACATAAGTGGCTACCCAGTGAGATCCTGACATATAAGCTGGTTCCAGATTGTAAATGAATAACGCCTGTTTATGGTTATGTGGAACTTTTTCATCTCTGGAGAGTACATCATTGATTGGTATATTCAAATATTTACACCATTTCATTAGATCATGGTTGGACATCGGTATGTTTTTGTGAAATTTGGGTTTCACAATATGTCTCCTATGATTGGGATTGAATTGAATGGACTGTTTTTTCCCAATAGTAACCCTTTTCCTTTTTTGGTTGAGGATGTTTTTTTTTTTCTACCATTACCAGTCACATATGGCGGATAACTATAAAATGGAGGGGGCATTCCCATTCTAGGTGCACCTGTACCATCCTTTTTCGACGAAGGTGGTCTACCTACCCTAGGTGCTCCTCTTCCCGTTAGCTTTTTGACAAGATTCAAAGCCAAAGGTATGCCAATGCTAGCTAACAAAGTGCCTAAAAATCCACCTGATTGTGTTTTAGTCGGTGTTATTTTAACGCCAGATCCTGTTTGAGCCGCATTCATTATGTCTCTTTGCTGTTTTGTAGTGAACATGT
>NC_090888.1:31608635-31613635 GCF_036669925.1 Montipora capricornis | reverse complement strand
ACACCAAAAGATATTAGATTAAACTGCTCACATTACGCCATTTATGATTTTCCGAGCAATAATGAAAAAAGTCTCATATGCCGCGAAAACAATGTATCCAAACAATTATACGAGAGAGCAACCATAGACCCTTTTAGTTTTATAAATATTGACAAACCCAAGAAACAAGTAAAGAAGAATTTCGATGAAAAAATATAAACCAATTGTATATATGAGTTACTCCAATGGTAAATTACCTGAAGACACATATTCACATGAAAAAGTTATTGAAATAGTAAAAGGATTGCCTGGTGTTGGTTTTAAACTAACAGATGACGGTGATTATGATATGCAGAATAAAAAACTGAGAAATTTAGATTCACCTCAAACGAATGACGATGCAACTACTAAGAGGTATGTTGATTCGGAAGTTTCTAAGACATTAAAATTGGACGGAAGCAATGCAATGACTGGAGCCCTCAATATGGATAACAGACGGGTTGAAAATATCGCTCCTGCTAGACATGGTCAGAGTGACGCTGTCAGTAGTGCGCATATGCATAACTTTTATTTTGATTTAAATACAAATGATGGAAAGATAGAAGCCCAAAATCCGATTGACATGAAAAATCAAAGAATCCTCGGAGTGAAAGACCCGATACTACATTCAGATGCTTCTAATAAATTTTACGTTGACAGCTCTTTTAATTTTAAAGCTGACAAAACGGAGCTGGCTAATTATTTGAAAAAAGATGGAAGTATTTCCGTAACTGGCAATTTTGACTTTGGAAATAATAAAATCAGCAATCTTGCTGAAGGCACTGGCAATTCTGACGCTGTTACAAAACACCAATTACAAACTGGTTTATCAACCAAACCCAATACAAATCAGGTTGTGTTGCGAGATGGTACGCAAGCAATGACTGGAAATTTGAATATAAACAACAACAAGATCATCAATCTTGCTGATCCGACAGGTGTAAATGATGCCACAGGAAAAGGTTACGTTGATCGATTATTTTTAGATTCACTTCGTTTAGACGGATCCTCTAAAATGACTGGAAATTTGGATATGTCTTTGAACAAAATAATAAATTGCGGACAACCAACCGGTGCTAGAGATGTGACTAACAAAGCTTATGTCGATTCCGAGGTTGGAAAAACATTGAAATTGGATGGAAGCGGTGTAATGACTTCTGTTCTAGACATGAACAATCAACGAATAATAAATCTCGGAAACGCCACACATAATCAAGATGCCATAACTTTGAAGCAAGTAAATGACGCTTTTTCGACTATAAGTACCGAAAACAATAAATATACAGACGAACAAATAGAAAAAAATAAGAAATATGTAGACGACGAAATAGTGAAGAGTCACATAACTACTCACACAAACAGAAAAAATGTGCTGAAATATGCTATGGATGATGGAGAATTTACAGAAGATTATGGAATACAGGATGCCAATTTAATCGACTATAATGACTCACCACATAAAAACAACAAAAAAGCATTTTCATTCAAGGTTCAAAAGGCAACAGATGGTTCCAGTCTGTTCAAAGGACGATTCGATTTTAATCTATTCAAACTGATACGTGACAATTATAGCGATAAATATACTGTGTGTTTAGAAATATATTTCCAAAAAACTGGTTTTGATGTGGAGTTTAATTCATTTCAGGTTACTTTTGAAAAAAGAAACATGAACACCGATAGAACCACTACAGTCAAAACCAACACAGATTATAAATATTATCGCTTTATCATGAACTTATCACCAGATGGTTCTTCACCAACTATCGAAAGACGGTTATATGTAACTGTTCAATCCACTTATGACAATAGAAGCCCAACTCTTTTACCATTGTATGTCCTGATTTACGGTATAAAAGGCGAAGCAAAAAACAACCTTGATTTTACTATCTATGATTACGAATTGGCTTATCAAGTTGTAAATAATCAATTTCAAATGCATGTACCAATCAATATGAATGGTAATAAAATTTTAGGGTTATTTGATAAGATATTACCGTCTTACGCCTATGGAACCACTTCAGAATCATCACTGGGTTGTGATTTCAATATTTCTAGAACAGTACCTCTAACATTTACTAAAATTTATATTGATAAAATAAAAATTTATGCTAAAAAAAATTATCCATCAGAGTCGAATCACGATATAACTTTTTATGGAGACGCTAGTGTATTTTATGACATAGATTTTTCAACAAGCAAAATACTTACTGTCAATATCAATCGATATTTTGAAAACATAACAAACATACGAATAAATTTTGATGATGACGATGGGGATGGCGTAAGATCTTATGTTTACATTGTACATTACAAAACATTACTGATTAATTGAATTATATAATGCAACAGTATATGACATTGTATGTAAAAAATTTAGATGGTACACATCTTCTTGACGACAATGGTGACAGAATTGAATACACCATTGACTATCACTCTGATGATGATTTTACCTATCAAGCTCAAGCTCAACTTTCAGTAAATGATGATGGACATATAGAAACGGACAGAAATCTCGTCGTTAAGGCTGCTACGGAAGATAACCATGTTGTCATAAAAAAACAACTCGATTTGAAGTTAGACAGATCGACTTTTATTATTTCGAACAGTCTACCTGGTATACCAGTGTTAGACAAAATCAGCATTGCATTAATTCCAGCTTTATCAGTAGTCACAGCCGATTCAAATGATAGAGTTAGTTCATGGATTGATCCTGTGAATAATATCGATTTTTCACAACAAACCAATTCAAAAAAGCCTCTTCTTCTGAGGGATTCATTGAAAAAACGTTTTTTCATTCGTTTCGATGGTAGTGATGACTATTTGGAAAAAAAATCATTTGATGTTTCTGAAATAGCGGGTAGTTCTGGTAACACATGTACAGTAATGTTGATTGTCAAAACAGAATCGATAGCTGACCAATCACAATTTCAATGGGGGCGTGGAGCCATCAGATTCGGTGTGCATTTACCATGGGGAGACGGCACAGTCTATATCGATTTTGGTTCAATATCGGATGGTAGACTCGAAGTTCTTTCTTTGCCGAATCTCACAGGTAATATCGAGGTGTGGACGATCCGTGTTAATCAGACAAATATGGAACTTTTTAGAGGTGTTTCAACAGTGACTCCGATTAAAACAGAAACAATTTCTGCTACTCTTACAGGTTCAGCACAAGAAATATTCATTGGATGTCAGGTTCATGATAATGGCGTTGCTATAAAGTTCTGTAAAATGGATTTATATGCTTTTGCCGTTTGGGCTAAATCTCTGTCTGATGATGAATTGAAAAATATGTTCAGATTCATTCAAAATCATTTCGATTTGTGATGTGGATTTTCAAAATATATAACTCAATATATATGTATATCGACAATTTATTACGATTTGTGGAATATAGTTTTCAAGAAGCAAAAGAAAAACATCCATGCATTAATGACAAAATATTAAAATCAGCACTTGTTTATCAATACCTGCACTGTTTCTATTTTAAAAGAGACATGTCTATGAATGAGATTCTTGAACTCAATGATGGTGAAATTGGTCTTCTTGGACCAGGTAGTGGCTGTCTAACATGGTTACTTGAAAAGCTCTTCGGTTGGATTGATATATTAAATTCACATAGTGTATTACATGATGCTTCCGGGAGGTTTTATGACCACCATAAGCTCGGTAGAGGTTACACTTATGCTATTTCAGAAAAATACACAACTAAACTGATTAAAAGATCACCTTTTTGTGGTCAAGTCAGTGGTATACTATATTGTCTGTGCAGACGATTAACAATCTAGACCATATATATGGCAGATCGAAAAAAGAGAATATTTAGCTGGAACCATATTTCAGACAAACTCTCAGAAGATCAGGTTGATGAACTAAAGAGCTATTATAAGGCATACCATAGAAAGTGTTGGGCTTACAAACAGGCTGTAAAACGGTTCAAAAGATTTAAATTGATAGGTAATAGTATTTCTGTTCTAACTGGAGCAGGTGGTTTGGTTTTGGCTGTGGTGACAGGAGGTATAGCCCTTGTAGCTATCAGCACTTGTGCTTTGTTAATCAAGTCTTACATGGATTTCCAATCACTGGATCTTAAAATACAAAATTGCACATATGCATACCAAAGTTATCAACATCTATTGAATTCAATAAAAGACATGTTGAGAAGCGGTGATTTTCAACCATCGTTTCACACAGAATTAAAAAATGTAGATGATTTTGTGACTGATGTTTGTCCTAGTGTTGACAAGTTCTACGCTAAATACAATGACAAATTCATTCCTTAACTATTTCATTAATTCGGTCTGATGCCAATGACAGGATGTCTTTCCAATATCGTTCATATGATTGAAGTGTCTTTTTGGATTTACTCGTCTTGACCTTTTCAAAAGGAAGATCAAGCATTTTAAATATTTGTTTTAAAATGAAATTTATGTTAATCATACGCTTTCTATCAATGTTAACATCTTTCACAACTTCCCCGATAGCCGCAAAAATTCGAATTATTTTATCCATATTTTTTACAGAAATCTGGAAACCATTTTTAATGGCAATGTTATTGATAATGTTTTTGATATGATATTTTCTTTGGTAAACACTTTTACGATGAAATCTATGCTTATTTGAGTGAAAATCAACAAATTCTATAAGTGGTTTATAGCCATTAACCAACCCACATTTTTTACAAACTAGCATATTGTTATCATTCACTATAAACGGTTCATCACAACATTGTTCTGTTTTTTTAGTAGGCTTTGAGATTTGTTTATTGCAAAATGGGCAGACCACTTCTTCCATATTGACAAGTTCTTTATGCAGTTCTTGGCAACTCATTATACTATTATATGAGATATTATTTTAGGTTTGTTAAAAACATATAGTTCCAAAATAAATTTTGCGTTGGATCCATTCTGCCTCGCCACGGCATAGATTCGCAGAAATATAAAACATATAGATTTCCAAGAATACGAGACCGAAAATAC
>NC_090888.1:31603635-31606135 GCF_036669925.1 Montipora capricornis | reverse complement strand
GGGAAGGTGACGATAATTAAGTATTTAATCATTCCAAAATTAATTTATATTTCGTCACTTCTATCCACCCCCAAAGAAATCATTCAGGAACTAAACCAATTACTATTCAAATTTTTATGGAAAGGAAACGATAAAGTAACCAGACTGTCTGCAATAAATGAGCATGAAAATGGAGGATTGAAAATGATCGACTTAGAAAGTATGATCCAATCTCTTAGGCTGGCTTGGATAAAAAGAATTTTTGGGCCAAATGACGGTACATGGAAAAGTTATCTAGGACACCTTCTGAATCGGTTTGGAGGTCTTTTTTGATTTCACTGCCACTATGTCGACGTCAAAGACATTCCTATCACATCTCAGTTTTACACTGAGCTCCTAAAATGGTGGTCCGACTTTCGAGAGGAATTTAACACAGAGAGATATTGGCGAAACATAGTATGGAATAACAAAGAGATACGTAAAAATAATAAGCCTGTATTTTACAAAAACTTTTTTGAGTCTAGTATCATCTATGTAATTGATCTTTTATTTCGTTTAACACTATTTCAAAGAAAATCAGCACAACAAATGTCTTAATATGGGCTGGACTTCGACACTCCATACCTTCACGTTTGAAAACAACTAATCGTACTTCTTCAACGACACCCCTCTCTTTCAGAATTGATAACAAGGATTTTGATGCGCTGAAAAAAATTGAAAGATTACTACCAATTGATTAAAAGCAGAAAAGTACGGTGGCTGGTTAGGGCCATTGTTGAAACCTAGATTTTTTTCCTTGCGAATTTTGAAATTAAGAATAGAACAAATTTCATTATTTTATTAATCTTTTGAATGCGGAAATTGTGGTGAAACTATTACTCTGTAAATATAAATTCAACATTGTATTGGTATATTTACACTTACAACCGTAAATTTACACTTATAACTGTACATTTACACTTACAAACTGTAAATTTACACTTACAACTGTGACTTTACACTTACAAACTGTAAATTTACACTTATAACTGTAGATGTACACTTGCAACTGTAAATTTACAGTTATTACCACTAAGAACTGTAAATTTACACTTACAAACTGTAAATTTACACTTACAACTGTAAACTTACACTTACAACTGCTCGTGACGTCAGCAAACGGAGTTTGAAACCATCGATCATGGAGCATCATCAAGGCATGGATGAAGTAAGTAGCGTTAAACTAAATCGCATGCTGTTCTTACTTACCACCTCTGTGCAAGTTATTTCCTTTGCATAACTGTACATTAGAACTTTACGCCACTCTTAAATGTGTAAAGTATCTCATGAATTTGCAAACAGGGGTTTTTGAGTCCCAAACATCGATTGTTGAAATATCCATTACACTGGTGCTTTGATTGAGTACCGGTTTCTACGTACGAGAAACGTACAATACAGAATGTCGTCTCTTAAGTGCTCAGAACTGCAAACTGCAGAATACCAGACGGTTATGATCCAATCTCTTAGGCTGGCTTGGATAAAAAGAATTTTTGGGCCAAATGACGGTACATAGAAAAGTTATCTAGGACACCTTCTGAATCGGTTTGGAGGTCTTTTTTGATTTCACTGCCACTATGTCGACGTCAAAGACATTCCTATCACATCTCAGTTTTACACTGAGCTCCTAAAATGGTTGTCCGACTTTCGAGAGGAATTTAACACAGAGAGATATTGGCGAAACATAGTATGGAATAACAAAGAGATACGTAAAAATAATAAGCCTGTATTTTACAAAAACTTTTTTGAGTCTAGTATCATCTATGTAATTGATCTCTTATTTCGTTTAACACTATTTCAAAGAAAATCAGCACAACAAATGTCTTAATATGGGCTGGACTCCGACACTCCATACCTTCACGTTTGAAAACAACTAATTGTACTTCTTCAACGACACCCCTCTCTTTCAGAATTGATAACAAGGATTTTGATGCGCTGAAAAAAATTGAAAGATTACTACCAATTGATTAAAAGCAGAAAAGTACGGTGGCTGGTTAGGGCCATTGTTGAAACCTAGATTTTTTTCCTTGCGAATTTTGAAATTAAGAATAGAACAAATTTCATTATTTTATTAATCTTTTGAATGCGGAAATTGTGGTGAAACTATTACTCTGTAAATATAAATTTAACATTGTATTGGTATATTTACACTTACAACCGTAAATTTACACTTATAACTGTACATTTACACTTACAAACTGTAAATTTACACTTACAACTGTGACTTTACACTTACAAACTGTAAATTTACACTTATAACTGTAGATGTACACTTGCAACTGTAAATTTACAGTTATTACTGTAAGTTTCCACTAAGAACTGTAAATTTACACTTACAAACTGTAAATTTACACTTACAACTGTAAACTTACACTTACAACTGCTCGTGACGTCAGCAAACGGAGTTTGAAACCATCGATCATGGAGCATCATCAAGGCATGGATGAAGTCAGTAGCGTTAAACTAAATCGCATGCTGTTCTTAC
>NC_090888.1:31593635-31596135 GCF_036669925.1 Montipora capricornis | reverse complement strand
ACGCATCTGAACTTAATCGATTTTACCAACTTAAGGAGTTTGGGTATCCAGTATTTGGTGCGCACTTTGCTGGCAGTAGTTAGAATGCCATGATGTCCTCTTGCATGAGTTTGTGCTACATAGAGATGTGAGAACGGATGATCATATGGTAGTAATATAACTTCGTTGTCACCGTAATTTGTTTGTAACTTTGCAGTACGACTGCTTGCTACATAGATGCCGTCTTTGCGTGTGATAGGACACAAACGGTTGTACTTGCCATTTTCAATATCATTTCTCATGTTCTGCTGAATCTCTTTGATCCAGAAAATCTCTGACTTTTTAATATCTTCAGGTGTCAGTTCTTGCGTTGCGCTTTTAAATGACGGTTTGGGAAATTTGCTGTAAAATTTCAAAATTCTTGCAGTGACACGTAGTAGTTTGCCGTAACTCGAATATTTGGCGATGTCAATTCGTAACGCTAGGGTGTCATGAGGTCCTTCTATCTTCGTTACCATTGTAGTCCGGATTACTTCGGATAGTTTTGGCTCCAAGTAATCACGAGTGATTGGCCACTTGTCTTCTGTTTGTTTAAGAAAATCGGGACCCTTTTGCCATGTGCTTTCAAGTCCAATGTCATCGGGCTTCCTGCCTCTTGTCAAACAGTCAGCTATGTTATATTTACTCTCTACCCAATACCAGTTTTCAGGGTTTGTTCCTTCCTGTATTTCACCTATTCTAGTGGCGGCGAACGTGTTGAACCCGTATGAGCTTTTCTGTATCATGGCATGTACAATCTGAGAGTCTACGATGTGGTAGATCTTTTCAAAGCGATATCTACATTCCTTTTCTATGAACACTTTTAGACGTTTGTTCAGTACCGCTCCACACAGTTCTATACGGTCAATGGACATCTTTTTTATTGGTGCAAGACGATTTTTGGACAGTATTAAATTGCTCTCAAATTGGTTATTCTTTCTTTGCCACCGTACATATGCACATGCAGCGTATGCGTCTTTGGATGCGTCACTAAACACAACGAGAATGGGGTCGCCAATAGCATCCATTGGTTTAAGGCATCTCGTAAATCTGATTTGATTCATGTCTTTCAAATCGTTGAAGAAAATAGACCAATTCTGTTGGTTTTCCTCGGGTATAGGGTCGTCCCAGTCAAGTTTCGGTTCAGTTCCCCACAAACGGCGTAAAAGAATTTTGGCCCTTACTGTAAATGGTCCTGCCAACCCTAGGGGATCATACACGCTGTTGATCTGTGACAAGATTATACGCTTTGTGAGCTGTTGGGGATCTTGGGTGGGGACGATATCGCTCGTAGACCTTGAAGTATGTATTCGCTTGGTAGTAAAGTTAACCTTGACTTCGAAACACAGTTGATCTTCTGATTGACTCCATTTAACTCCAAGTATCTTTTCTGTTTGTTCCTCGATCGGTATATTTGTTTTTTCTTGTCTGTCAGTATCGCTTGAGAACATCCACTCTTTGACTTCAAATCCTCCTTTAATAATAGCCTTCTCGATATCTTGAGTCAGTTTAATAGCTTGTTTGCGATCGTCCGTACTTTCGATTATGTCGTCCATGTACGTATTTCTTTGTATTATATCTGCTGCTTTTGGGTATTTCTCTCTTGACATCTCTGCGGTTTTTCTCAAAGCAACGGTTGCAATCGTAGCTGACGGCTTGTCACCGAATGAAACTCTGAGCATTATGTATGTGTCGGGTTCTCTTGTACTATCCATATCCCTCCACAGAAATCGGTGGGTGTGCTGATCTAACTCTGTCATCTTCACAGTGTGGTACATCTTTTTAATATCACCAATGAAGGCTACTTTATTCTCTCGGAAACGTATAAGGACTCCCAATAAGTTATTGAGTAGGTCAGGACCTTTAGCCCAATACTCATTCAAGATATGACCCATGTAATTGGCGCTGCTATTGAACACTATGCGCACTGGGGTAGATTTGGAATCAGGCTTGAGAACTTCATGATGTCCGATATAATGCACCGGTCCTTTGTAGAGTGTTAGTTCCTTTTTGGAGAGTTTCCTTGCAACTCCTCTAGTTACCATGTCTTTTATCTGGTTGTCATACACTTTTGCGTGTTCGGTGTTCCTTCTTAGACGTTTCTCGGTCGTTATCAGTTTCGCGAAAGCGACCTTCCGGTTGTCAGGAAGATTCTGAGGATCCTTGATCCAGGGATACTCAGCGACCCAGCGATTTTCCTCTTTGTTAAAGTTTAGATTTCGTTCGATTAGTTCCAGCTCTCGCTCTTCTTGAATAGTGCAGTCTTTCGCGCCTAAGGAACATTTTCCACATTTACATCCTCCACATTTCGGTTTGCATTCTACGCCAAGGTTCTCAATTTTGTAAAAGTCTTCTATATTGATTTTGCCTACAACTGTGTTGACTCTGGCATTGATGAAATCGTGATACAGATGTGATTCTTTAAGTAACGGGTGCGTTCCTCCAATACATCGCCCGAAACGATTCCTTAAGAGCACAAGAT
>NC_090888.1:31571135-31581135 GCF_036669925.1 Montipora capricornis | reverse complement strand
ATATCGATGTATTGTGTTACCTTCCAATGTTTGCCTTTGATCTTAAGCAATTTAAACAGGCTGCATCTGCTTCAGCCCCATGAGATGTGCATGCCTGCAAATTGGACCACAAAGAATTAAAAATACATACTACAAGAACAAAGAGGTGCTACTAGTATATAGTCCAGTCTTATCTTGACCATGGCCATACTGTGCCTAATACTATTTATAAAATTCTGAAAATAGCTTTATTTACCCGTATGGTATCACAGAAGGCACAACATTCTGTTTCATAGCCCTTGCCTCCAAAAACAAAGTCCTCGTCATCTTTTTTGTTAAGCAGAAGCAATATAGCCTTGTAGTCAAGAGTCACTTCAACACAGAAAAAAACATGAAAATGGTAAAATTGCTGAGATGACAATTGGCAACATTTGTTAGGTCAGTTAAGGATCAAACCTTCAGTTCACCAGTAAACCTAACGTTGTACTTCTTGCCATCCACTTGAATACCTTGTGTCTTTACGTGTTTCTTTTGGTTGCTCAGATTTCTTAATAGCTGTTTCAGATTTCCTCTAATTCAGGAGGGAAATGATAAGAAAGAAAATCTTCTTGAACTTTCAAGTTATTTTGCAATGTATAATTGGTAGCAGATACCAGTAACATGTAAATGTAAAGGGAAAAGCTACGTCAGAAAAGTAAATGTCACCAAAAAAAGAGAAAAATATTGCTTCCTGTTCATTGAAGATAAAATAATAATTATTACATTCTTAGTTCAATATTTTACCCCCGTAAACAAACCCTATGCTTTGGAGCCAAAGAATTCCTACTAATAACATTCCAGTGGCTAGGCCAAATATATTCAAAGTTTCAGTAGACACGAGAAAATCTCGTATTCATTTCACTTGGAGCTGCTTGTACATACCATACACATCCAGTCTATACAATGATTGTATAATTATTTTATTAAGGAGCCACTAGCCACCTCCACTGAGGTGAATAGTTGTTTTAGTATATACTAAAACAGTGAGATAATATAGCACAAAAATATGATTTTAACCCATTTATTTCTGCAAAGATTACAACATTTTTGGTGCAAATTCCGCGCAAATTGCTCGGAGGATTGCAAAGGAATATGAATACTTACCTTTTCTCTATGCAGATTGCTATGGCAAGTGGGTAGATAGAGAGGGCACTTTCCGAGCTTTCGTTTTCGAAATCAATGGGCGCAATACCCACAGAAACTTGATCTTTGCCTAAAAGAAATAATAAAGAAATTTTATAGAAAGCCAATCACAGCCACATAAAAAGTGTCTCGACCTCATTTACCAATAGGCAGTGATCAGGCTGAGAAGGAAAATTGTATTAAAATATTTGTGCATCCAAGATCAATACAAACTGTAATTTACCTCCAAGAGACCGCCCATCCAGTTTAATGTTAAATTCGATGTCTTCGTTGTCACATGCAAACAGCTGTTGCTCTCGTATGGCCCAAACAAGAACTGAGTGAAGGTCTACGCCACAAGCATCAAACTACACATATTTCATTTTAGCAATATTAAGTGTTCTTCTCACTACAAATCTCTGAAGAGATTTGTAAGAAAAATATATCAAGCACTGGGAGTTTTGTGTCTAATATAGTAATAGTTAGTATTGTAGATAACTACAAATCAGTGGAAGGAAACACATATGCATGTAACGATATTTACAAGCAAGATGTTTGTATGACACTATAATCAACAATAATCATCAAATTATAAAAACAAGATACTAAGAAGCCATAAATTTGTTTACATGTAAGCTCATTCAACTTGGCCTGACAAGGTGTACTTAATCAACTGACATAACCATGATAATATGTTTGCAATGAAATGGACATGAATATATCGACAAATCTATAAAATATAAAAAAATGATTTTTACCGATACTTAAATAGGTCCTGCTTCTTGGGTAGGCCACAGTATATAATGGCAATCCAATTCCATCAAAACAAGAAGCTTTAATTAACACCTGTAAGAATAATATTGACTCTCACTTAAAGCTAAATCATAACAATTTACTAAAGCTTACCCCAATTTTTCTAAGTTGGGTCAGATTAAGAAGTGTTTGCCAGGCAGAATCTGGAGGCTTAGCTTGCAGCTTGAAGTATAACAGCACCCAGTCAGGAACTCTCATGCTCTGCAAGGGCGGATCTAGGATTTTGGCTAGGGGGGTGCACATGTCAGACGGAAATGCACAGGAAGCCCAATCTCTATAATTAGCTCAGTTTTACATCTTATTTATTTTATTAACATGGCTTACCACTTTTTTTGAAAAAATCCTGCTATAGAACTTTGCATTATTATCATTTTCTTCAGCTAGCTTGACGATCGATGGAAAGGTCAAATGGTGGAAAATGGAATGACAATGAGGCTGTGTTAATTGGTGGTTTACGCTGACCACTGCTACGAAAGCAAACTGGCAGCGCAAAAGATCTAACTAATTGGCAAGCATTCACTTCTGGCAACATTTTTTCCACCAAAACTCCGAAAACTAGCGGTTTTAAGGCAAAACGGACCGCTGTCTGTCCTGTCTTGCTGTTACGATGAAAAGCAAATGACAAATGATAGTAACTAGTTCAGTAATGTAACTTGCTGTCTTGCTGTTTTCTCCTGGAGCAATAAGAGCTCTTGTCGTTTCTCTTTTTCTTTCTCTCGGTCTGTAGCTAAACACTCGAGGTATTCTCTTTCTTGCTGTATTCTGAGGGATTCCCTATCTTCAGAAGAGCCAAGCAATTGTGACTAACATGTGCCCTGTTTGTCTTCAAAAGCAGATGTCATCAAGTCGCTGTCATCGTCACTAAGAGGAATAACTTCTTTTTGTTGGTATTCAAAGTTCTCACTGCTGGCTTTGGATAAAATGTACAGGCGCACTTTTGTCAATTTGTGCTTAGTAATATACTTGACCTACGTGAAGTTGTCATGAACAATTTCGTCGCATCTAAAGTTTCCTAGGGCAAAAGTCATCCGGTCCATACTTCCAAATACGGATATCCTGTCTGGGAAAAAAAATACCTTTCATGGCCTCCATTACCTCTTCGGATGTCGACTCAAGGGGTAAAGATACTTCTCTGGTCCCTCCCCCTTTTGCCATACGAACAGCTACATAACGCCTGCCCTTTTCGTTATAGTGCATCCAACCGATCTGGATCTTTTTTAAGCGTTGCGTTGGGGGTATCTCTCTACCGGCATCTTCTGATAATTTTCCTTTAAGGCCGAGTGAGCCTAGTTTCTTTTTCAATGACGTGGACCCTAGTTGTCTTGTTAGTTTGTTAAGTTTTCTCTTCTTCCCTTCCTTTTCCCTTTGGTTTTGTTTAGCACTTAAAACAAATGACTTCAGAGCAAATTTGTCTCCTCTTCTTCTGATACCAAGACCTTGAAAGTCACTGTTGCTGGCCATTCGTACTGCTGCAAAATCCATCTGAGGAGAAATAACGCCAATATCATTATAACTATTATCATAAATTATTCCGTTTACGTTCTTCATGCAATGTGCTGAATAGCGTATGCGGCCATGTTGGTGTGTATCATGCAAAAAAGAAATGACAGCAATTACTGAGTAAGACGCTAATGCTTTAATTCTGTCACACCATCATCAAAACCATTCAACAACTAAAGTCAAGAATCAAAGAGATAAAAGAAGATGAATATAAAAAAAGAGTCTCGCAAAGGTTCAGCTCTGTGCGATGTTTTGTACGGGAGATATTCGAAGAAATGTTGGACCCAAATTTATAAGGCTTTGGAGACGCCATGTTTTTGTCCCTCTGAGGGGCCCACATATGGCGGCCGGAAGCTAACAAAAACACGTCATTGACTTTTGTTATAAAAAGCCTGTAGTGATCTTCTGAGGGCTAAGAAACATCTATACGAGTACTTATTCTCATACAAGGACCATTCAGCGGGTAAGTCACTCTTTTAACCTTTGTGATAGCATGCTCGGCCGCAATTTTAATTATCATGTCACACAAAAGCTTAGAAATTCAACCGTGCTTTATCACAAGACGAAAAAACTCTGTCAAACTGAAATTTCGTGAAAAGATCAGTCTTCAGCTGTTGTAATAACTAAACTAAAATTTCAAAAGGATTGATAATTCCTTATTTTTTAATTTTGATGACGTCACGTTAAAACCAAGGAAGTGTATATTTTTCGTGTCCAAAAGGGCTAACTCTAAAATATCCCCAAGTAACAATTCTACTGTAACACGATAGAGCAGTTTCAACAAACTTTCCAATTCAACTGGACAGTTTGCTAGCGGCTGTAAAGAAACGCCATCTCCCTTTTGCCTCACTTAAATTTGTTCATCCAAGTTTTTAGTCTTCATTTTGGTCAAAGAACATGGATTCTGACCAGTTTACGGTGCCACTCTTATTTCGCATAAGTTCCGCAAATTACGCAATGTGTAAAACAATGTGATGGTAAAACACCAAAAAAAAAAAAAAGAAAGAAACTGCAATGGAACCGTTGTCACTACGACATATTGTAAAAGCTAGAACAATGATTGATCGAAGCCCCTGAGAAAATGGACGGTGCGGACGAATTAATTCAATCAAGCCATCTTTATTAAGTCCACAACAATGAAACAGGGCTATTTTCAATGTATCTAGGAAATATCCACAGGAATTCCGAATCTCGAGAGCAAAGGTCAAAACTAGCACGCAGTTCAAATTTGTAAACAAACAAGTTCCGTGCGACATAGTTCTTTTGAAGAATTTCCCTTCTGTAAAAATGAAAGGGTACACATTCAGAATAAAAATAAAAATATTGAAGAGAAGGGCACAGCGACCCCGCCCCGGCACTTTGCTTTCGTTTAGTACTTGTTCGTTTACAGCGGTTACAATTGTTGTCTCAGCCAAATACTAGTATTACCACTGAACATTCTTATTTCTCAAAGTGACGTGGATACCGTAAATATAGCAGTCCACTTGTTTCGAATTTGCGCTACGGGCTCGTTTGAAGCTTTCCATTCCAAATGGGGTATTTTGTCGCTATATGTCATGGAAAGTACCAGCATCTCCAAAAATAAAATCCAACGTTACCCATCTTACTCTAAAGTCTCTCTTTCAAAGGTAATTGGGCATTTTTTGAAGAAAACGTTGTGGAAGTAAATACATCCAAAGAACATGTCGGCAGCGACAAATTCGTTATCAAGATTTCTTACATTTAGCGATCTGGCTCGATTAAAAATGAACAGCGCATCATGGGGATAAACACACAAGAAAATTGCTGGTGACAAAAAATGTGTATTATCTCAGTCATCACATTCAAATACCCACACAGACCCTGAATAATGCCAGAGGTTCTACTCCTCCGAACAATACAGCCATGTAAAGGCGACAACATCATTTTATTACTGATTCATTTCGCAAGCGCTCTTGTTACTCGTACTTGAAAGTTGAGCTTTGAATGAATAACCTCGGGCACCCCAGGGCACAGGAGGAGCGGCAAATTTGAATTTATCAGGGTCATACAAACTTGTTGCTTGAGATTTGAAACAAAACGGTGCTAGAATGTTGTTGGCTATTAGTGGAACAACAGTAACTCAAAATAGACACGAAAACTCATCTTTTCATCTTTGAACGCTTGACACACATCCTCTTCAAGGTTTCTCTTCTCTTTCAAAAAATTGAAAACCTAAATAGAACAGAAGGACAATTCAGTCCCTTAGATTGAGCCTCTCTTAGCCTGTGCAGCGAAACCAAAAACAAACCTACCTGGTCCAATTCCATCCCCTTCCTGACTTTCAGTGAAATGCTTTCTGTTGTCATGAAGCGGCAAGTGGCTAGTCGCAAGTGGCAAGTCGCAAGTCACAAGTAGCAATTAACAAGAAAAAAAAAGGGGAATCGCATGTCCCTTAAAGCCACCGTAATTTAACTTCTTTTGACAGCTTGCGTGTTCTTGCAGCGCAAGAACTTCTTGCGCTACTTCTTGTGCGTGCATTATTTTTTGGGCTGTACTTTAGCGGGAGTCCAGTCCAGGACCCAGGTCCTCTTCATTGAGGAGTGCCGGGAATACAAGCCCAAAGGAAACCAGTGAGTGAGTTACACTTTTCATAAGGAGGTGATGATCCATAGACGCAGATTAACCAAGGCCAACAAAAAGATAAAATCATAAAAGACAAAGACATAGATTCCCAAGGTGGTAAATCTTACATATTTGTAGTAGTGGTAGGCGCACACGCAGCAATATTTGCAAGAGAAGCTTCATCGATGCACTCTAGGCCACTGCTCCACAGAAAACAATTAGCATCGCAATCTAAGCAGTATTAGTTTGGGATGCCTATAGTGACAAAAACTGATAGGAGAGTTACATTGTAATCATATGTGATCAACTGTATTAGCTGTAGCAGTTTTTTAAAATTATTTTATTTTCTTGTTGCCAGAAACTGTTAACTAATTGCTGAGCATTTCTCTGAATAGTGATCAGTGATGCTATTCTTCACATGTCAAGAGACCATTTGCACAATCAGGTCACATGGTACAAAATCACACATGCCGGTGAGTGAGTTGCTCAGTGGGACTTCCAAAACAATCCTACTTGTACCAGTCCACCCGGGCCTGCCTTTGTTTTGGAAGTGCCACTGCGCAACTTGCTCACCAGCATGTGTGATTTTGTACCATGTGACCTGATCGTACAAAGGGCCTAGTGTATCTTAAATGAGGCATCATTCCACTCTCCCAAAACAAAACAACAATTGCCTGTGTCTAGATCAATATCTATCACCACCTTGGATCTCCATTTTGCTACTCATGCTTGCTGTCGTAACGGCGTAGTCTTTACCATACAACTCACCATACCTAATGCAGACGAAGACACGCTCCACTTTAGCAGGAATAGAAGGCAAATCATTTTCATAGTGCAAAACAGTTTTCTGCCCATAACTCCAAAGCATAGCACCTTTCCATTTTTGATTGGGTATGAATAGGCTTTAAATTTGTTTGATAATTGCTACGCCAAGTCAACATACAATATGAAATGTAAGGGTGGATGAAACTATAATAAAGACTAGTCATTACATTTGTTGGAAGAAAATACCTACTCTTAAAAACAATTCCTATTGGCTTTGCGATCTTACGAGATAAGTCTTCAATATGCAAGTCCCAATTCAAGTGTTGATCAATTTTTACACCAAGAAATTTTGTGCATGTTGCTCTTTTTATTAAATTACCCCCCGAAAAGCATAAAGTATTTGGAATATTTTGAAGCGTTTTAACTTTCTTTTTCGTTTTTTTAGTTTTCTCGAAGTTAACACATACGGTTTGCAAGAAGCCAATCATCTAATGAGCTGAATTCTGTGCCAAGTTCTGATATCAATGTCTTAACGTCCTTATTTTTGTGCAGCAAGTTCATGTCATCAGCATACATAACTAAATGAATGGATTTCACTATAACTTGAGCATCATTTACATAAAGCAGAAATAGAATTGGACCCAAAATAGAACCTTGTGGGACGCCACAATTTATAGGAAGGAGATCTGAACAAATTGTTTTCTGTTTGAGAGATAACTCTTGAAACAGTTGTGTTTTATGCCGTTAATGCCATAGTAAAAGAGCTCTTTGAGAAGTATTTCATGATCCACCGTGTCAAACGCTTTAGGTAAGTCAAGAAAAAGTCGAACTGAAACTTCACCATTGTCGATCGCTTTGTTTATTTTAGTGATAAAATCAACACTCTTTTCTTACGAAATCCAAATTGGTAATTGTACAGCAACTTGTTGCCTCCTTTAAAAAGCGGGTTTACTTTTGCGATTTTCATTTTGTGTGGAAATTTACCTCCCTCAATGGAGGTATTAAAGAGTCGGTGTATACTTATACACTGAACATGTTTAATACTTGGGTCTTTAAAACGAATTGATTTTGAGCAATTCAGCTGGTAAATTCTGATATAGGACACAATGAAAATTTTGTGCCTGCCATACTGAGCCATTGTTTAAAAGACGTTTTACTCCTTGACACCCCTTGCATAATCCTGATCTCCCTTGCCGATGGCATCGGATATTCTTTGACTTACACGCATTTCGAGTTACGCACTGTACCACACCCAAATTTGTCTTTGCCACACCCAGTGTGTAACTCGATGTGACTTGGAAAGTTTAGTGGGTTCGAGTTACCTGGTAGGTGCATGACTCAAAAGCTGGAGTTACGCACTTAACACCCAGACATAACCACAAACTTGAATTACCGTGCAAGCAGAGCAAGTTTCTTCAAGCTTCTGCTTTCAGGGTATCCACGGAGCATATGAGTTGAATTGCCTTTGAGCGTGATAACTCAACTGAAACATCTAGATTATTAGAGAGCTATTCAAACATTTTCCGATATATCGGGAATAAGGGGCCAAAATGAAAACGTCCTAAATGACTTTCTTTGTAATTTTGAACACAACATTCAAATTTGCCGCGCTTCGGCGAAGTCGGCGAAGGGTACTAATTGAGTTAGCACGTCAAAGTGCCCGATGTTATTATGACGTCACCAGCTTTTGTTCCCAAGCTTATTGTACTGTGCGGCTCTGATGCTTTTGCCGACCAATCACAGAGAAGAGCTCCGCCCACTTGAAGCATAAAGCAGCATTATCTATTCAGTCTCAGTACACCATAAAAGCTAGCGCAGCTCAAGTTAAAACGTACAACAACCATGTCATCATCTCATTTATTTAGTGAAGGAGACTTAGTATTCGCAAAAGTATGTGGATTTCCCTATTGGCCAGCGACCATCCATTATCCATCCAATACGTATCCAATAGTATTCTTTGGAACGCAGGAAACGTAAGTAATATCTGCTTATTATGGAAACTAGCGAGTAAACTAGTCTAGGCTGTGTTCTTGTGTGTAATAGAATAACCAATATTTAAAGGAAATTTGTAACACCGTAAAAAAGAGTAGTTAACTTCACTGACGTTTGAAGCTTTCGGCCTTCGTCGGAGTAAAAAAAGTTAAGTACTCCTTTTTACGGTGTTACAAATTTCATGACAATAATATTATTTAGCTTAATGTTCTAAAATTTAAACTGCACAACACTAATATTCGTTCACAGGGCGAACCTGAATTCCAAACATTTGTTGCCATGTAAAGAGAACAGGGAAACGATAACGAGGTGAGTGCGAATCAAGCCGACCTACAATTTAGCATTCGACGAAATAGAGAGCAAGAGTTCCGCGAAACGTGCTAGATCGACCATACCATGCCAGGCAGAGGGTAGTGGGGAAGATGTTGGAACGATGGCAGAGGATGCAGCAGAGACAGACATTGAAGAGCGGAAAGACCAGTTCTTAAGAACTGTCGAAAGATTACTGAAACCCTCGGCAAGAAAAAGACATGTCATCAGAGGAGAAAAGAAAACTGGGGTGGAGAAAGTACGTTGTCAACGAGACGAAATGGCCAGGAACCGCTAGGTGTTGCGGAAAAACCTTTTCGTGCGGTGGTTCGTTTAGATATCACGTAGAAACAGACCATGTGAAAAGTCGTAGATTTCATTTTGGCGAGTAAAGCCAATTAAAAGAAACAGCTCCTTTAGGAGCCAACCAACTGCTCGAAAGTCAATGACCCGAATGCTTCAACTCATGTCTTAGGTACCACAAGGTACCACTGTTTATTATCATATACCACAAAGGAGACTAAAACATCTATGAATAAAAATAAAACTATGATATTGTACCTTTTAGTAGCTGCATTCCTTCATATCAAGAAATGCGGATAAAATTCAAAGACAATAGCTATTGTTTGGCGCTGCAAGTATTGCCATAAAAGGAGATCTTGAAACAATAGCTTAAGCGCCAAAAAAAGGCTTATTAATTCACGAGGGAAATTCAGAAATAGCTGATCACTGCACGAGTTCGAAATTTGAATATTTGGCGAAAGCGCGTTCATGTCAAATCTTACCCAGGGAAGGGGTAACAGTTACTTTTTATTTGAGGTCACTTGCTACTCAGGGAGGGTCAGTCAAGACACGGAATTTCGCAACTGAGAGACTGTTTAAGAGTGATGAACTCAAT
>NC_090888.1:31561135-31566135 GCF_036669925.1 Montipora capricornis | reverse complement strand
AGTCAAAAGCCCTTTTTCATGACAAAGAGACACTTCAAGTTCACAAATCTAAATGGACTCCCCCAGAGGGACAATTTGCCTCTTTAGATTTTTTCACCAAAAAATGCCATCAAACTTAAATTCAATTGTAACACTAAATTTTCCAACCTTTCCTCAGAAGAGTGGGCGGTGCTTAGCGGTCCGACCTTTACCAAAAAGAAGCTTTGCGGCAACTTTCCAACACCTCATTTTATGCCAAAATCTAGAAAGATCTCACTTCCAAAAATCAAAAACCTTGTCAAAGACACCATTCAGAATCTCATAGTTAATCAAGAATTACCGGACACTGCCACTAATCTCATCATCAACACCCCTAGAACTTCGTGCATTTACTTCTTGCCTAAAATTTACAAACCTGACAACCCAGGCTAACCCAGGCTAAGCTGGCTAAGTGTTCAGGTCAAAAAGTCCAAGGCAATTGTGCTCTGTGTAGCATATCGTCCTGATGACACACCTTTAATTTTCTTTGAAGACACATTGAAACCAGTCTACATTCAAGCCCTGACAATGAACAAACCTATTATCATCCTCGGTGATCTAAATTGCAACAGACTCGACAGTACTTGTCGTGAGTATGTAGCACTTAATGGCTTCGTGTGTGAGATGAATTTACAACAGCTAATTCAGCAACCCACCAGAATCACGGCTACTACTGAGTCATTGCTTGATATTATTCTGGTCTCTGATGCCTCATCCGTCCTTTGATGCGGCACTATCAACAATCCAATCAGTGACCATCTCCCTGTTTTTGTTGAGCTAAAGCTAAAATCTCCCAAGCTTTCTCCACAGTTCATTTCAGTATGCAGTTACAAAAACTACAATCCTGATCTATTTATAACCGAGTTAGCCTCGTGTTCGGATTCTCTGCTCCCATTATTTGCTGGCTCTGATGTAAACAACAAGCTTGCTATTTCCGATGTCTTTCGTCATTTACTCGATGTTCAAGATCCCTAACTGCCCCTGTCCATTTATCTCCAGCGATATGAAAGAACTCAGGAAAACTATAGAGACAGCCTCCATCGTCGCTTCTTTCAAACACGTAGTGAAACCGATTGGGCAGAATACAAGGATTCTCATAAAAACGTCAAACGTGCCCTCATTGACGCCGAAAGGAAACACACATATCAAGAGGTTCAAAGTAAGAAGAGTAACTCGAGGTCTCTGTGGCAAGTGATCAACAATATCGTTCCATCGAAATTTCAAGAAAAACATGTTTATTCCAAGGATCTTAAGACTGTCGCAAACGATTTCATCTGTTGGAACCCGCACTGCTGACGCAGTTGCCCAGCTAGCAAGAGACAATAATTTTACCTATTTAAACTCCTCTTCTCCATCTCCTGCGTTGTCCTCTGCGGATTGTTTCAGTCTTAGCCCCGTGAGATGCGAGGTTGTTAGACGTGTCATCCTATCACTACCATCGAACAAGGCCCCTGGCCCTGACAAAATCAAAGCTAAAGTGTTTAGAGACTCCCTTCAAGTGATACTTGGTCCCATCACAGAGATTATCAACTGTTCCTTCCGTACGACCACTTTTCCGTCTGACTGGAAGGCAGCCAAGTCATTCCGCTCCTTAAGGAAGAAGACCATGAAGAACTATCTAACAACCGGCCATTATCACTGCTTAACTTCGCGTCCAAAGTTTGTGAGAAGATCGCTCTTAAACAATTTAGCGCTTATCTAGTGTCTCACAATCGTCTTTCTTCCCATCAAAGCAGTAATAAGTCACTCCATTCAACTGAGACCTTGAACATTTACACCACCGATCTCATCTTAGAGGCAATGGATAAGAAGAAACTTAGCGCGTTAATTCTACTCGATCTGTCAAAGGCTTTTGATAGCATAAGTCATTAACGTTTACTTCAGAAACTCTCTGTCGTCGGTGC
The DNA here is from genome assembly GCF_036669925.1 of Montipora capricornis. Lineage (NCBI taxonomy): Eukaryota > Metazoa > Cnidaria > Anthozoa > Scleractinia > Acroporidae > Montipora > Montipora capricornis. The sequence continues at coordinate 31,564,213 of NC_090888.1, read as the reverse complement.
TTCATCTGCTATGGTCAGTTAGTTTCAGAGCTACCTGACTGGTCGGATGCAGTCAGTGCGCATTAACTCCGTTTTGTCAGATCCACTATTAATTACACACGGAGTTCATCAGGATGCAATACTTTCATCAGTTCTCTTCTGCATTTACTTGAATGATCTGCCGGGCGCACCTCAGTTTTGTCACCTTGAGTCATACGTCAATGATTCCAAAATCTTGTTATCCTTCCCTGTAACTGATTTTAATGATGCCAAGATCAAGCTTGAGGAGGATTTACACAAAGTTGCCACCTGGTGCTGCGAAAACCAATTGCTCATCAACCCCAATAAAACGAAGTTTATGTTGATTGGCACCAGACAACTGATGAGTTGTCACTCTGTTGATTTCTCCGTATCGTTCATTAGAAAGACTCTCGACTCAGACTGTCGACTCAGCAAGAGACCTGGGCGTAATTATCGACTCTCATCTGACCTGACAGCCACATTTCTCATTTAGTCTCTTCGTGCTTGTCAGAGCTAGTCCAGATTAATCGAGTTGAGAAAAGTTTTGACAAGGACATTCTAATGCTTATTATTTCATCTCTTGTATTCAGTAAAATGTTTTATCGTTCGTTAGTGTGGTCTAACACATCCAATAATAACATAAAAAAGCTGCACCTTATCCAAAACTTTGCTTGTAAAATCATTACTGGTTCACAGAAATATGACCACGTGACACCATTGCTCCGACTACTTAACTGGCTGTCAGTAGATGAGATGCTCCAATTTAGAGATTCTGTTATGGCATATATATGTGCAAATAATTTAGCGCCTGACTATTTATGCATGAAATTTAAAAAACGATCATCTGTTCATGATCGCTCAACCCCTAATTACAATAAGCTTCATATTCTCTATTTGCCTATAGAGCAGTTTTTCTATGGAACTCCTTTGATGAAGATTTACAATCTTCCACTTCAGTCAAGGCCCTCAAGTGTTCTCTGAAAACCAGCATGCTTAATGAAAGAGACAATTTGTAGATGATTAGGCGTTAATTCGTAGATATGTAGATATTAGTATATTTTATTGTTTTTGGACTGATATTAGTATTAGTATTCATATTGTAAATAGTTACTGAAAAGCCTGGCAAGGAGTAATTATTAAAGTCATCATCATCAACCCAGGTCGCCCTATCGTTTCCGCCTGTACTTGCCCCACGGAACTCATTTCTAGCTACTTAGACAGGATTATGACGCCTATTGTCAAATCTTTGCCGTCATACATTAAAGACAGTACACACACACTAAAAATTTTCCGCGATTTCAATTTCTCCGGCCAAGACAGACTTATTTTTACCATGGACATTACATCTCTGTACACAGTCATTCCCAATAGCGAAGGTCTTCAAGCACTTAAACACTTTTTTGATCAACACACTGTCAAAGATCCAAGCTCGGAAGTGCTCCTCTGCCTTGCTGAACTAGTTTTAACTCTTAACTGTTTTCATGCGCCGGCAACTATTACAAACAAATTAATGGTGTGGACATGGGCACAAGAATGGGACCTAGCTATACCAACCTTTTTGTAGGATATGTTGAACACCAATTTTTTAATCAGTACAACGGCCCCAAACCTGAACTCTACGGCCGCTACATCGACAATTGCATCGGCGCTATTTCATCCAGCAGAGAATAACTCGATCAATTTATAATCTCCATCAATTCTTTTCATCCGGCTCTTAAAATATACCTGGGAAATTTCGGAAACTTCATTGGCTTTCCTAGATATCAAAGTTTCTATTAGTGGCAACATGCTATGTACCAGCGTGCACTACAAACCTACAGATTCTCACAGTTGTTTGTTGTAGTCATCGTCACATCCATCACATGTCAAGAACTCCATTCCTTATTCTCAATTTCTTAGACTTCAACGTCTATGTAGTGATGACTCCGATTTTTCCAGCAAATCAGAGGAGATGTGCGAGTTCTTCAAAAAACGTGGCTATCCTGTCTCTGTGGTCAAAGCGGGCCATCATCGTGCCCAACAATTTGATCAACAGTCATTACTACAAATGTCACAAAAAGATAAGAATGACAGAATTCCATTCACCCTCACTTTCCATCCTCATAATCACGCAGTCAAAAGTATCTTAATAATTTTAAATTTCTCCAAAATGATCCCGAGAGTAGTAGAATCTTTTTGCAACCTCCACTTATTTCATTCAAACATGACAAAAACGTAGGCAACTTTTTAGTTAGAAGTGCGCTCAAAACTAACGAGCAACCTGGCACTTTCAAATGCGCATGCTCACGATGCAAAACTTGTCTTTTCATTGTTAACACTAGCAAGATATCGGCACCTAAGCGATCTGTTAAGATCACCGATCGTTTCACATGTCCCTCCACAAATGTCATTTATTGCATAACCTGTACGTTATGCAATAAATTACATTGGCGAGACAGGTAGACGACTAGGTGACCAATTCCGCGAACACCTTCGCGATGTTGAGAAGAATTACAAGGATGCATCTAAGCCAATCTCTCATCATTTTAGTCTCCCTAACCACTCCAAAAACACATGGCTATCTGCGGTCTTTCCCTACATCTTGGTACGACGGAAAGCCGCAAGAATCTGGAACAAAAATTCATCTTCCAAATCAGCACCCTTAATCCTCACAGTATTAACAAACGCTTTTCATTTAACTAATATATTCCTATTTTTCACGTTGCAATGTTACCACCAACAGCATAGCACCTACTCTACTATAAAAACTACATGTAACCCATAATTCCTCAATTCGCTCTGACAAAGGGCTAACGCTCGAAACGTCAGCTTTTAGAAGCTCTGTACGGTGCCCAATTTTCATTATCAACTTCGTTAATAAAACCCAATTTTTGTAGAATTCTTCATATCCTACTCACCCTCATTCAATAATTGCTAAATGTGTGCTAGGCAATCAAAAAGCTTATTGAGTTATTGGAGGAAACTTTGGCAACCAAAAAACAAAAGGTGCGTCCAATACACATCATTATTATTACTTCATCTAATAAGTCAAGATATCCATTTTTAGTATATACCTAATCAGTACTCTGATTGGCTCCC
>NC_090888.1:31553635-31556135 GCF_036669925.1 Montipora capricornis | reverse complement strand
TAACATTTGGAAAATTAAAAAACAAATAAATAAATGCACATCTTTTTTCTCCAGCAAAATGGTGTCACTTCACCTTTACAAATGTGAGACTCGACTTCTTTAGCCATCTACTGAAAAGAATGGAAAGTGCTTCCCTCAATGCAGTGAAGGAATGCAAACACCTCAAGCCACCAATGTGGAAAGAAAAAGTCCTTCACATGTCATTTAAAACTGAAGATATTGGAGATGTGCAACGAGCATTGTCAGAGCAAACGATGGTAGACCTGTGTCTGTCTAAGGCCTACAATGGCACAACAGAGTTAGCAAGCACTGCTCTGCAACTGTCAGGTCGTGCTGCTCTGGAGGCTGCAAAAAAAAAGAGAACTGCACAGCAACCCACTCTACAGTCGCAAATAATAATTGGTGATGGACAAGGCAGAGCAACAAGGGAATGCGAACTGATATGGTGTCCAATGTTTGACACTTCCACTAATGGAATACTAACAGTGAGAGTTTACGTTGCAAAAGTACATCTATAAACCAAAAAAAAAAAGCTAAAGAGGAATAATCTTATGGGACATTGTACTGGTTTTTTACACTGTTCAGTTTATTTAAATCACATTACATGTATATAGTGACTATTATTTTCATTACTACAAGTAGGTAAACTGTGTATCAAACAGGTTCAATCCCTTTTGTTTTTTTAACAGTCATGCTATTGACATAGAGTAGTAGCAACCACAGCCAAAAAGGCTAAGCTGCTCTGCTGCCTCAGGCATTATAAGCTAAACTACATGTATTTGATTTTGAATTCAAAATAGTTAAGATTTAAACCATCACAGTATTATAAAGCCTGACTTTTACTTCCGAATGAAACACCTGGAGAAAGAATTCTCACAGAACCACAGCCTAAAAAGGCTAAGCTGCTCTGCTGCTTCAGGGATTACAAGCTAAACTACATGTATTTGATTTTGAATTCAAAATAATTAAGATTTAAACCATCAGAGTATTATAAAGTCTGACTTTTACTTCCCAATGAAACACCTGGAGAAAGAATTCTCACAGAACCACAGCCTAAAAAGGCTAAGCTGCTCTGCTGCTTCAGGGATTATAAGCTAAACTACATGTATTTGATTTTGAACTCAAAATAATTAAGATTTAAACCATCAGAGTATTATAAAGCCTGACGTTTACAGCAATGTACTTCCCAATGAAACACCTGGAGAAAGAATTCTCACAGAACCACAGCCTAAAAAGGCTAAGCTGCTCTGCTGCTTCAGGGATTATAAGCTAAACTACATGTATTTGATTTTGAACTCAAAATAATTAAGATTTAAACCACCAGAGTATTATAAAGCCTGATTTTTACAGCAATGCACTTCCCAATGAAACACCTGGAGAAAGAATTCTCACAGAACCACAGCCTAAAAAGGCTAAGCTGCTCTGCTGCTTCAGGGATTATAAGCTAAACTACATTGTACATGTATTTGATTTTGAACTCAAAATAATTAAGATTTAAAGCATCAAAGTATTATAGAACCTTATTATAATTCAGTTGTGAACTAGGAACACGATTTTAAAGTTAATTGTTACGTGTATATTAAAAACAAATGCAGCAGTGGAGGTATTAAAAATGGATCATTATCACAACAATAGACTTACTGTATTTACTGTGACGCAATGAGAACTTATAATTCCTGTTCAATTTTGTTCCCCAGAAGCACCTGGAGAAAACAGTTTTCTCACAGAGAAGCAACTTGAATAAGCCAAGCCCCTCTGCTGCTTCAGGAAGGCCAAACACTCAACTGGAAATGAAAATAATGAAATTCTTATTAGTGCTTGTGGAGACAACACAGCTGCCATGTTTTACATAAATCTGTCCCATAGGCAGAGAAGTCATAAATATGTTATGCTGATACCCATGCTAATATCTGAATCATTAACTACTTTCTCAATTTCCTCATCTGTGTGTATTTCCATCCAGCCTGGCACACTGCATTAGAAGGTCCCTTCAAAATAAAGTCCCTTGCTGCCAGAATGACGCCTACACCACAACTGCCAGACCCTTGCCCTGTTGAATCATAGTCGTTTTGCGAAGGCATGCCAAACCTCTCGAAATGATCTGCAGTGGACCAAAATGAACGGCTAAAACACTGGGCATTTGGTCTCAGTTCATGTAAAACATCACGCAAGTATTTCATGGAGGGTAGTATGCTTGAGTCAGGCTGCAATTTATAACCATCATCAAACAGCAGCTTTTTGCCAACCAGGTTAATAGCAATGAGACCCCCCCAATGTGACTGATTCATATGTAATGGACATAAAAGAAGATCGAATTCTTCCTCTCTTGAGTTGGAAAGGACTTCATCACCAACCTTCCTGCAAAGAAATTGATGGTTGGTCTGCAGCCAAGTGTGGGTTTCAGAGGGCAGATAAAGTGCTTTGGAGCCTTGACAATCCTGAAGAAACTTTAAAATGGTGACATCAATTACGAAATTGTCAGGGTACCTCTCCTCAACCA
>NC_090888.1:31538635-31543635 GCF_036669925.1 Montipora capricornis | reverse complement strand
TACCTTTTTAAACAAAGGAATATTTCACTGCAGACTCAACTGCAATAACTATTATTGATCTGACATGCAAAACAGATGAAAATATCTGAAGTAAGAATAAATACAACAAACTGGTATATCTGGCAGCTTAAAGCCTGTCATTTCATGTAATGCTATTCACCTTTAAATTCAACTTTATAATGTTTCCCATCAACAGTGAGACCTAACTTTTTAACGACCTTCTTTTCTTCATTGAGCCGCACAATCAGCTTTTTCACTTCACTCCTTAACAAAAGGTTAAAGAAAAAAACTCATAAACAGCTATTTTCAAATATGATACTTATTTTTCATTAATAAAACTACTATAGTTTAATTAATTTTGACTCATATAAACCACACATATTTAAGATGTCATGAACTAGAAGTTCGAGCAATGAAACAGGAAATAAATTTTGTAATCCTTCAGACTTTTGCATAGTTTCCTACATTTGTGCCAATGACCACTGACAAACTTTTGGAATGTCAACAATGCTCAAAGAAAGCTGTTTATCACAAGTTCATTTCATGTGGTAATTGGCTGTTTTTGGACCATGTCACTCAGTAAAATTTATTTTCTTTTTGGGGGCTTCATTATACATATCAATTTATATAATTTGACTAATATCAGATGTAAATATTGATTACCTTTTAGGAGAGAAAGGAAGTAAATAGAGGATCTGTAGAACATTTTTGGTACATCAGATAAAAATTGGGCTTACTTCTTCTCCGCGCAGTTGGCAATTGCAATAGGCAATACAGATAGCGCAATCTGGGCACCATTGAGTCCTTTCCCTGCAGCTCCCATCATTGGAACAACTCCAACAGATACTTGCTCTTTTCCTATAAATAATTAAACAAACTATAACTTACAGTTGATGATACCTATTAAACCACCATCCTTGGGGATGGTGGCTTAATTTCCTTACGAGATGGACTGGTGTCGTAATGGTGATTGCCTTTTGCTATAAGGATTCTGTCATGAGGAATTAGGAACTGGCAAGAGGCTTAGTACAAACATAGTTTATTCAAATACAAACATGCATTGCATATTGTCCTGACTACTGTTGCACATAACGAAATTCATATCAATTGCTTTGCAAACATGGAGTCATGTCAGTACAATCATAATAAACATGTTTTTAAAGATTTTTATCCGTTGTCACCTTTTATTTTGCACTCTGTACATCATCGTTTCCAAAACGCCAAACTAGGTGTCTTAAATTTTGAGTGGCCACTTAATAGGGGTAAACACAATAGAAAACACTCCTAAGGCCAGGCAGAAGGTGGCTGCTAAATAGAGGTTCAACTGGAATCAGCAACTGATAAAGGACATAAAACATTTCTTTGTAATTCTAAATGATCTAATATTATTATTATAAAAAAATTCCAAAAATTCCTTGAAATACCTGAAAGAGGTCGCCCATCAAGTTTCAGATTAATCTGCCAGATTAGTGCCATCTTGAGGCTGATCCCATAACCTCTCAGTTCTGTGGCAAGTGGCTCCAGTTGGAACACATTTCTTGTCACAGAAAAGGCAAGATCTTTCTGGGCTCTAATCTGGTTCGTGGCTAGCAGGAGTCACACATCAGTTGATTTCTTTTTAAAGTAGAGAGAATTCACAACTTTGAGTTTTCTATTTAAATGCACAACTTTAAGTAACAGGCATATACATCCTACTTGCCAAAAATATTACTGAAAATAATTAAGGCACAACTTTAAGCCAATGCCATATTGGCATAAAGGAAAAATTCTGCCTAAAGTAAATGATTCACTGTGCAGTAAACACTGTAGGCATTAACAGTGCTTTGAGTTATTTCATTTCGATTTGCAGCAAAATATCTTCTGTCATGTCGCAAGTGTGAACTGTGCTGCATACCCTGGCTTAATAGAACCCCCTCATCCTTAAAGAATAAAAAAGTTCTGGGATCTGGACAAATGAATGAATCAAATTCCTACCCTTTTATATTTCTTCACACCCCACTTCCCTCCCTCTCCCCCGAGCAAACAGACAAAAGATTTCCGATTGTCAACAAATAAAAAAAGCTTGTAAAAATAAAACTTACCCCGCTACGACCAATGTTGAGAAAATTCAGAAGTGTTTGCCACGATCTATTGGGAAGTTTTGTGGTCAACTTCACGTACAGCTGGAGCCAGTGAGGAACTCGTAGCGATTCCAAATACCTCGTATTTAGATCTTCGCACAAAATCGTGGCAAATGCCTTTTTAATTCCTGTTTCTCGGCGACTGTTTCCAAAGCAGTCGATATCACCTCACGTACAAAATTTTGGTTATCCTTGGCGCAGTGTAGCAACCCATAACCGAAGACCTTCCCAAGGTCAGGCGCAAAAGAAGTCAGTTCTTGCTGTAACACGGCTAAACATTCGTTTGCAACTAACCCTGCTCTCTTCTTTTTCAGCCGAGGACCCATGTGGCACATTTCAAACTCTTTTAAGGCTTCGAACGGTTGCTTAATAGTCAGAGTTGATTCTATGTTGCAGGGCTTTATCACTTTGGAAGGTATATTATCCTCTGGTGAAGTTGGCGGCGTTTCGGGGAAGATGGCGAGAATCTCACTTCTTCCCGCCATTTCATCGATTGGAGTGGAATTGATCAAAGCTTTGATAATTTTGAATTCCAATGAACCGATTACTTTATCGTCTTGTGGCTTTTTTCCTCGTACTGCTTTAGCAAGAATGCCAAAAAGAGTGGAAACGACCACCGTATCTTTCTTCCTTCCTGAGCCAAACCATGATGGATGGACCTTCGCGCCATTGTTATCGACTAGGTCGTGGATAGATACTTCGACAATATCACCGATAAACGGGGGCACTGTGCTTGATATCGTATTATGATTCGGTCTGTATGACCATTCACTCGAAACAGCATACCAGCATGTAGTATTAGCGAGCGAAGGTCCGAACACTCGTTTGAGACGAAGAGAATACGGACCTGGCTCACATGCCGCCATTCTCTCCCGACGCTCAACCTTCTTTGAATTTCGTGCGACGTCGAATGTTATTTTCGCTGACCCATTTGCACCGCATGAACAATGTCAAAATTGTCTGGACTCCTTCTCTAACGCTGGTGGTGAGATGCATGACAACTAAATTACCGCAAAGTACACATGATGATAGATTTTTTAATCCCATTAACACAACTCACTGGAAATTAGAACCCATACCCTGCTGCGAATTTCACAATCGCATGAATCTCGTAGTCAAGAATAAGCTACATCCTGTATTGGAGCAATACATACCCCACAACATTGTACCACTATTGTTATTCAAATTACTGTGCATAGTTTTTGACAAACTGGAAATGCACAGAATAAATTATTAACAAGTTGCTGGGTATTGTGTAGTATACCACTGTACTCTCTCATGTTAACATCAAACTCTTCTCGATTTATTGATTGACTGATTGATAAACTTTATGTCAAATGTTTGGCATTACCCGCTAATGGGGAACATGACTAGAGGAATAAATACTAAGCAGTATACTAAGCATGTGTACAAAATGTGGGTTATCTTAGTCTAAAAGTTATTAAAACAACCAGCAAATTCATCCTGCAAATGGAGTCGAAACATCAGTCACCAACATATCACATCCTGGGTTCAAAACATTTACAGCATTAGAAGCCTGTCACCAACAAAGCCTGCTAGCATGTTACACTTAAGCCAGCTGCTTTCCACAGGCTGAATTTTACTGCCCACTCTCACAGAACACACTTCTAATCTAATAATTTAGTATCGATGTCAGTACCCATGTCCTATTATTGCACGGCTGTAATGCCAGCCAAAGACCTGTTTCAATATGAGAAATACAAGGTGAAATTTGGTAAGCCATCAAGAAGAAGGTTTTTTAAGGAGGCCTTGGAATTATTGAAAACCCTAAAGTGAGATATGGTCAATGTGGAATGCCTGAGGAGTCTGAGGCAGAAGAAGAAAGTGAGTAGAAAGAAGAGCCAACTAAGGGAAAACAGGTGATTATATAGTACTATATAATGAACAAGAGGCTCCTCATAGCCTTAACTTGTACGCTTTCTAGTGTCGAGCTATTGTATAGCCTTGGTTATAACAGGTATTTGATTTGATTTTGAATAAGACCCTGGTTAGGATGGGCTACAATGCAATGGCTTCCAATTGCACTCCATCTACTTGCTGAGAAATTCAATCCAATTATACAGTCACCATACTGTGCGACAATTGGCTGGATTTTTTTTTAATGGTTCCGCTTTGAAATTCTCGTTACCTCATTAGACACACTTTCAGATTGGTGTGCCTTTATAGAATTTACAAGTTTCCAAAACTCTTTTGGATTATTGTCTTCCATGAATGGAATTTTCTCTAACATGCCGTTTTGAAAATTTCTTTTCAGTCGTTTTACAAGTCGCTTATAGTACTTTTTTGTAGTGAACAATAAGTAGCCTAAGTTTCGGAACTCCTTTTTGAAAGAATGACAATTCCTATCGAACCATTTTTGCTTTTGGACTGTATTCCTTTGCTTTTTTCTTGAAACTTGTCCATTTCTTACACAGACAACTTTTTTTGACGAATTGACTATAACGTTAGTAAAATTACTAACCAAGGATTCTATTTCAGTTTCACTCGATGAATCAAATAGCTTGTCCATTTCATTTAATACATCAGTACTATTAAGTTGCTTACAAAGCTCATTCTTCAACTCATCACTCCACATAAATGATATCGGAAGCGGCAATAGTTCTACTAAATTCTCTGTACTGTTACAAGGTTCAACTTTCAAGGCAAAAATACGAAACAATAATCAGAGAACCCCGTCATGACTGATGTGGAAAAATACTTTATCAGCGGGAGATTATTACAAGAGGCAACTGCATAATCTACCACACTAGCACCATTATAGGTATTACATGTAAATTGACCAAGAAAATCTCCTATTGTCCTACTGCATGTTAAGAATTACCAAGTCATTACCACAACACAACTCAGCCAACGACCCTC
>NC_090888.1:31506135-31536135 GCF_036669925.1 Montipora capricornis | reverse complement strand
GTGATACATTTGACCGATGAAACGTCAACATTTGGATTGTCAATGAACACGTTAATGGGTGTTTATTTTTATCTTACCTTACAGTTTCTGTTGGTTTTAGGCTGACTTGCGAATCAAATTTTCGTAATGTGTAGTTTTATTCTGTGCATAAGGATCCTTTTCTAATAAGCTTCAAATTTATTTTGTTGTTATTATTCTGTTTTATAAAATAACTTAGATAGAACACCCACTCTGATTGGTCAGAAAGCCATATTTGATAAGAGTATCAAACATGCTTGCGCAGATTTTTCAAAGTTAAAGCGTACTCTTCATTGATTTTTGCTAATTTCTGCTGCTGTTATTTTATAATAGTATTAAAAAAACAGTTTTCCTCTGTTTGATAGTCTGATCAAAACACTTGCGATGTTGAGAGAACACTTAAGAAGCTGTGCACCACTCCGCTTCGTGTCATGGTTTGCCTACTCTCTCGACATCGGGAGTGTTTGGATCAGAGTATCGAACAAGGAAAACTGGTTTTTATTGCTTAAATATTTATCTTACTTTACACTTTTTTGTTCGTTTTAGTACGTCACTGTGATTTGGTAGAATTTATTTTAAAGTGCACCTTCATCCTGATGTGAAATTTTGATATTGTATACTGATATCTAGAAATCATTATTCATTCATTAGGTGCACTTTAAAATAAATTTCGAAACGCGCCAAACAGACCGTTTTGATCATCACTCCACGTATTCTTATCCCGGAATAGGGTCAGTCGATTTCCCCCCTTCGGCTGAGCGTGTCTCTGTCCTCTAATATAAACACTGTAGCTAACCAATCAGAGCGTGCGTAGTATAACAAACTATAATATGACTTTGTACTGATCGATAATACTTCGAAAACACTAGTTTTCGACATAAACTTAAAGGAAAGACACATTATTTTTCAGGTTGACCTTCCTGCTCCAAATGAAAAGATTCCTGCCAAGAGCTCTTTTATGGAACACATGAAACGTAAGGATGCATTTTGAGTTTGCTTTAACTTAACATACAGTGGTGTGCGACAGAGTACATTGCAGACACTGAAAGTCCAGGAAATAAGTTTGGTACAAAATAGTGACAAATAGTGGTACAACATTGCGGGGTATTCTGTAGTTATGCCGGATACCCTGCATTTGTATCCTTTCTATATCTTTCTGTGTGTGTCTTCCTCCTCTCTTTTAGTTCCCCTACTCTATTTTCTACTCTATCCGTTTTTGCGGGTTTACTCTTGTTGGGCTTCCTGTGTATGGCGCCATAACACGTTTGAGCTGTTATTATTGGTATGTGGCATTTTGTAGTCTGTCGTTTCACATTTTACATCCGTTTCGTTTCGTTTTGTGGTTTACTGTAAGCCCTTAAATATTCAACCAAGATGGCGGCTATGATGTCATGTGCAAACAAAGAATAAGCTACATGCTGTATTGAGGCAATACATATCCCACAACATTGTACCACTATTGTTATTCAAATTACTGTGCACAGTTTTTGAAGAACTGGGAATGCACAGAATAAATTATTAACAAGTTGCTGGGTATTGTGTAGTATACCACTGTACTCTCTCATGTTAACATCAAACTCTTCTGGGTTTGATTGACTGATTGATAAACTTTATGTCAAATGTTTGGCATTACCCGCTAATGGGGAACATGACTAGAGGAATAAATACTAAGCAGTATACTAAGCATGTGTACAAAATGTGGGTTATCTTAGTCTAAAAGTTATTAAAACAACCAGCAAATTCATCCTGCAAATGGAGTCGAAACATCAGTCACCAACATATCACATCCTGGGTTCAAAACATTTACAGCATTAGAAGCCTGTCACCAACAAAGCCTGCTAGCATGTTACACTTAAGCCAGCTGCTTTCCACAGGCTGAATTTTACTGCCCACTCTCACAGAACACACTTCTAATCTAATAATTTAGTATCGATGTCAGTACCCATGTCCTATTATTGCACGGCTGTAATGCCAGCCAAAGACCTGTTTCAATATGAGAAATACAAGGTGAAATTTGGTAAGCCATCAAGAAGAAGGTTTTTTAAGGAGGCCTTGGAATTATTAAAAAACCTAAAGTGAGATATGGTCAATGTGGAATGCCTGAGGAGTCTGAGGCAGAAGAAGAAAGTGAGTAGAAAGAAGAGCCAACTAAGGGAAAAAAGGTGATTATATAGTACTATATAATGAACAAGAGGCTCCTCATAGCCTTAACTTGTACGCTTTCTAGTGTCGAGCTATTGTATAGCCTTGGTTATAACAGGTATTTGATTTGATTTTGAATAAGACCCTGGTTAGCATGGGCTACAATGCAATGGCTTCCAATTGCACCCCATCTACTTGCTGAGAAATTCAATCCAATTATACAGTCACCATACTGTGCGACAATTGGCTGGATTTTTTTTTAATGGTTCCGCTTTGAAATTCTCGTTACCTCATTAGACACACTTTCAGATTGGTGTGTCTTTATAAAATTTACAAGTTTCCAAAACTCTTTTGGATTATTGTCTTCCATGAATGGAAGTTTCTCTGACATGCCGTTTTGAAAATTTCTTTTCAGTCGTTTTACAAGTCGCTTATAGTCCTTTTCTGTAGTGAACAATAAGTAGCATAAGTTTCACAACTCCTTTTTGAAAGAATGACAATTCCTATCGAACCATTTCAGGTTTTGGACTGTATTCCTTTGCTTTTTTCTTGAAACTTGTCCATTTCTTACATGGACAACTTTTTTTGACGAATTGACTATAACGTTAGTAAAATTACTAACCAAGAATTCTATTTCAGTTTCACTCGATGAATCAAATAGCTTGTCCATTTCATTTAATACATCAGTACTATTAAGTTGCTTACGAAGCTCATTCTTCAACTCATCACTCCACATAAATGATATCGGAAGCGGCAATAATTCTACTAAATTCTCTGTACTGTTACAAGGTTCAACTTTCAAGGCAAAAATACGAAACAATAATCAGAGAACCCCGTCATGACTGATGTGGAAAAATACTTTATCAGCGGGAGATTATTACAAGAGGCAACTGCATAATCTACCACACTAGCACCATTATAGGTATTACATGTAAATTGACCAAGAAAATCTCCTATTGTTCTACTGCATGTTGAGAATTACCAAGTCATTACCACAACACAACTCAGCCAACGACCCTCCATAAGAATTCACTGTCACATCTCGCGAATTTCTCGGTTCAATCAGAAAATTATGGTTCGTAACATTATTACAAGGCGTATCATGTACAAAGTCATTTAAACAACCCATTCTTGCGTTAAAGTCTCCACAATAACAACACACACTTCGCCTAGTCTAGAAAATTTATAAATACTTTCTTGCAATGACTCGACATGATCATTGTCTAGTGTTGTTTGTCTAGGAGATTTTCGCAGAGGAATGTAAACAGAACGAACAAACAAATCCCGCTTCAAATGGTAAAAATACTTCGCCCATGATGATACGCATGTTGGTCGATATATATAACATTCGCTTTGCGTTCATCGCTTCAATATTCTTGTTGTGGGGCCGCAAAGGATCACAGTTCTTGGGTTACTTGGGAGCGCGAGGATTTCAAAAACTGTCCAAGATGGCGACTTGATCAGTGCTTTCGGTCACCTTGTGGTGGTTTTAAATTCTTTTGATAATTTTTGCCTTTTCCCTCGATCTGAGCAATGAGCAATATATTTATAAATGTTATTTAATAACCATAAATACTTCGCTGACAATTAAACAACACCATTAAATGATGTACATATACATATATTGTTTCACCAGTCATTGATAGAAATACTTCCCCACTCACTAAACTGAATTCGGTAGTATCAATTTGTGTCTGTGGTATACATGCCATTAATTAATTTTCATTGCTATCACAGGAAAAAGAAAAAAGACAAAGAAACAAGTATGTTTTCTTCTCGTGTTTTTTTTTTTACATTTGTAACATTTGAAAATTATTAAATGCTATGCAGTTCAAGGAAAACTTATTATCTGAATTAGAATTCCTTGTTTAATTTCGCACATGGTCGATCGGCTTGATAAATTTTATTTATTTTTCTAACAAAAGCCTTTGGATGCCCATCACCAACCACCATCCTTTGCAGTTGTGAGGGTCAATTTTTTTAAATGTTGAAAATCGACCATCTTTCTAAACCATCACATTGCTGGTCAAAATCCGTTTCCATCCTTCGAATTGAAAACGAGGTTCGTCATATTTTGATTTAGAGAGAATGTTCAGTTTGTTCTTCAACAATAATCACATTCAAAACAAATACATAAGCTGCCCGCAAAGGTTGGCGGTGGGCCTTTAACCTCAATTCAATCAATTACTTGCAATCTTTGCATACCTAGAAATTTTCACTACACGTTATATGTACTGTCGGCGTTCACCAAATGACCATGCTAATTTTGAACTTGAGTGAACGCGTAGTTATGAGCATGGTGGTAACAAATCCCCACCCCATCAAACATCAAATGGTCTGTACCTGACAACTTGACAACAATTTAATACCTTTAAATTCATGCCGCGTACCACTGAAAGAAAGAAGTATAATGAGTCATGTCTTTGTTGTTCAAGGTGATTCTTGGATCCAAACTTAACACATGCTGATCAAACCATCCAATAGAAAGAGAAGAGGTTTCTACATAGAAAAAAGAATCCCATCATGGAGGAACTTTATTGATTCAAGCATGTAAGCTATGTATTTTAATTCTAGGAGCTTGAACTAAATATCATATAAACGGAGTTTGGAATCTTGTTGCCAACGTGAAACAACTCGTAAAAATTGAAAAAGTTTATTCATTATATGATAAGATTGAAAAACTGTTGAATTCGTGCAAGCCAGCAAAAGCTGATTATTTATCTATTGCTGGCTTTCACGTGACATCATGGCGGCCATATTGGTGTACAGTTAAGAAAAGATTTATCATCAGTTTCTCTTATTACAAGCTGTACACCAAAATGGCCACTATTGTCTTTTAATTCTCCAGGGATTGAGTGAAAGCCAAGAATAGGAATATATTTTATTCTTAGAAGTCGTAGAGCTTACGTTGTATATAACAGTATGTTGTTGTAGGCCATCTCTTACTTGCTATGGCAACGTATATTCAAATAAAGGCAGCTTTAAATACCACATTGCAACAAAACACGTAAGTAAATTCATTTTTTATGCCATTACTACCATTTGCAAGCACCTTGAAGCGTAAATAATTTTTCGTGTTTCTTTACGTTTCAGTCTCATTTTTGTGATACATTTGACCGATGAAACGTCAACATTTGGATTGTCAATGAACACGTTAATGGGTGTTTATTTTTATCTTACCTTACAGTTTCTGTTGGTTTTAGGCTGACTTGCGAATCAAATTTTCGTAATGTGTAGTTTTATTCTGTGCATAAGGATCCTTTTCTAATAAGCTTCAAATTTATTTTGTTGTTATTATTCTGTTTTATAAAATAACTTAGATAGAACACCCACTCTGATTGGTCAGAAAGCCATATTTGATAAGAGTATCAAACATGCTTGCGCAGATTTTTCAAAGTTAAAGCGTACTCTTCATTGATTTTTGCTAATTTCTGCTGCTGTTATTTTATAATAGTATTAAAAAAACAGTTTTCCTCTGTTTGATAGTCTGATCAAAACACTTGCGATGTTGAGAGAACACTTAAGAAGCTGTGCACCACTCCGCTTCGTGTCATGGTTTGCCTACTCTCTCGACATCGGGAGTGTTTGGATCAGAGTATCGAACAAGGAAAACTGGTTTTTATTGCTTAAATATTTATCTTACTTTACACTTTTTTGTTCGTTTTAGTACGTCACTGTGATTTGGTAGAATTTATTTTAAAGTGCACCTTCATCCTGATGTGAAATTTTGATATTGTATACTGATATCTAGAAATCATTATTCATTCATTAGGTGCACTTTAAAATAAATTTCGAAACGCGCCAAACAGACCGTTTTGATCATCACTCCACGTATTCTTATCCCGGAATAGGGTCAGTCGATTTCCCCCCTTCGGCTGAGCGTGTCTCTGTCCTCTAATATAAACACTGTAGCTAACCAATCAGAGCGTGCGTAGTATAACAAACTATAATATGACTTTGTACTGATCGATAATACTTCGAAAACACTAGTTTTCGACATAAACTTAAAGGAAAGACACATTATTTTTCAGGTTGACCTTCCTGCTCCAAATGAAAAGATTCCTGCCAAGAGCTCTTTTATGGAACACATGAAACGTAAGGATGCATTTTGAGTTTGCTTTAACTTAACATACAGTGGTGTGCGACAGAGTACATTGCAGACACTGAAAGTCCAGGAAATAAGTTTGGTACAAAATAGTGACAAATAGTGGTACAACATTGCGGGGTATTCTGTAGTTATGCCGGATACCCTGCATTTGTATCCTTTCTATATCTTTCTGTGTGTGTCTTCCTCCTCTCTTTTAGTTCCCCTACTCTATTTTCTACTCTATCCGTTTTTGCGGGTTTACTCTTGTTGGGCTTCCTGTGTATGGCGCCATAACACGTTTGAGCTGTTATTATTGGTATGTGGCATTTTGTAGTCTGTCGTTTCACATTTTACATCCGTTTCGTTTCGTTTTGTGGTTTACTGTAAGCCCTTAAATATTCAACCAAGATGGCGGCTATGATGTCATGTGCAAACAAAGAATAAGCTACATGCTGTATTGAGGCAATACATATCCCACAACATTGTACCACTATTGTTATTCAAATTACTGTGCACAGTTTTTGAAGAACTGGGAATGCACAGAATAAATTATTAACAAGTTGCTGGGTATTGTGTAGTATACCACTGTACTCTCTCATGTTAACATCAAACTCTTCTGGGTTTGATTGACTGATTGATAAACTTTATGTCAAATGTTTGGCATTACCCGCTAATGGGGAACATGACTAGAGGAATAAATACTAAGCAGTATACTAAGCATGTGTACAAAATGTGGGTTATCTTAGTCTAAAAGTTATTAAAACAACCAGCAAATTCATCCTGCAAATGGAGTCGAAACATCAGTCACCAACATATCACATCCTGGGTTCAAAACATTTACAGCATTAGAAGCCTGTCACCAACAAAGCCTGCTAGCATGTTACACTTAAGCCAGCTGCTTTCCACAGGCTGAATTTTACTGCCCACTCTCACAGAACACACTTCTAATCTAATAATTTAGTATCGATGTCAGTACCCATGTCCTATTATTGCACGGCTGTAATGCCAGCCAAAGACCTGTTTCAATATGAGAAATACAAGGTGAAATTTGGTAAGCCATCAAGAAGAAGGTTTTTTAAGGAGGCCTTGGAATTATTAAAAACCTAAAGTGAGATATGGTCAATGTGGAATGCCTGAGGAGTCTGAGGCAGAAGAAGAAAGTGAGTAGAAAGAAGAGCCAACTAAGGGAAAAAAGGTGATTATATAGTACTATATAATGAACAAGAGGCTCCTCATAGCCTTAACTTGTACGCTTTCTAGTGTCGAGCTATTGTATAGCCTTGGTTATAACAGGTATTTGATTTGATTTTGAATAAGACCCTGGTTAGCATGGGCTACAATGCAATGGCTTCCAATTGCACCCCATCTACTTGCTGAGAAATTCAATCCAATTATACAGTCACCATACTGTGCGACAATTGGCTGGATTTTTTTTTAATGGTTCCGCTTTGAAATTCTCGTTACCTCATTAGACACACTTTCAGATTGGTGTGTCTTTATAAAATTTACAAGTTTCCAAAACTCTTTTGGATTATTGTCTTCCATGAATGGAAGTTTCTCTGACATGCCGTTTTGAAAATTTCTTTTCAGTCGTTTTACAAGTCGCTTATAGTCCTTTTCTGTAGTGAACAATAAGTAGCATAAGTTTCACAACTCCTTTTTGAAAGAATGACAATTCCTATCGAACCATTTCAGGTTTTGGACTGTATTCCTTTGCTTTTTTCTTGAAACTTGTCCATTTCTTACATGGACAACTTTTTTTGACGAATTGACTATAACGTTAGTAAAATTACTAACCAAGAATTCTATTTCAGTTTCACTCGATGAATCAAATAGCTTGTCCATTTCATTTAATACATCAGTACTATTAAGTTGCTTACGAAGCTCATTCTTCAACTCATCACTCCACATAAATGATATCGGAAGCGGCAATAATTCTACTAAATTCTCTGTACTGTTACAAGGTTCAACTTTCAAGGCAAAAATACGAAACAATAATCAGAGAACCCCGTCATGACTGATGTGGAAAAATACTTTATCAGCGGGAGATTATTACAAGAGGCAACTGCATAATCTACCACACTAGCACCATTATAGGTATTACATGTAAATTGACCAAGAAAATCTCCTATTGTTCTACTGCATGTTGAGAATTACCAAGTCATTACCACAACACAACTCAGCCAACGACCCTCCATAAGAATTCACTGTCACATCTCGCGAATTTCTCGGTTCAATCAGAAAATTATGGTTCGTAACATTATTACAAGGCGTATCATGTACAAAGTCATTTAAACAACCCATTCTTGCGTTAAAGTCTCCACAATAACAACACACACTTCGCCTAGTCTAGAAAATTTATAAATACTTTCTTGCAATGACTCGACATGATCATTGTCTAGTGTTGTTTGTCTAGGAGATTTTCGCAGAGGAATGTAAACAGAACGAACAAACAAATCCCGCTTCAAATGGTAAAAATACTTCGCCCATGATGATACGCATGTTGGTCGATATATATAACATTCGCTTTGCGTTCATCGCTTCAATATTCTTGTTGTGGGGCCGCAAAGGATCACAGTTCTTGGGTTACTTGGGAGCGCGAGGATTTCAAAAACTGTCCAAGATGGCGACTTGATCAGTGCTTTCGGTCACCTTGTGGTGGTTTTAAATTCTTTTGATAATTTTTGCCTTTTCCCTCGATCTGAGCAATGAGCAATATATTTATAAATGTTATTTAATAACCATAAATACTTCGCTGACAATTAAACAACACCATTAAATGATGTACATATACATATATTGTTTCACCAGTCATTGATAGAAATACTTCCCCACTCACTAAACTGAATTCGGTAGTATCAATTTGTGTCTGTGGTATACATGCCATTAATTAATTTTCATTGCTATCACAGGAAAAAGAAAAAAGACAAAGAAACAAGTATGTTTTCTTCTCGTGTTTTTTTTTTTACATTTGTAACATTTGAAAATTATTAAATGCTATGCAGTTCAAGGAAAACTTATTATCTGAATTAGAATTCCTTGTTTAATTTCGCACATGGTCGATCGGCTTGATAAATTTTATTTATTTTTCTAACAAAAGCCTTTGGATGCCCATCACCAACCACCATCCTTTGCAGTTGTGAGGGTCAATTTTTTTAAATGTTGAAAATCGACCATCTTTCTAAACCATCACATTGCTGGTCAAAATCCGTTTCCATCCTTCGAATTGAAAACGAGGTTCGTCATATTTTGATTTAGAGAGAATGTTCAGTTTGTTCTTCAACAATAATCACATTCAAAACAAATACATAAGCTGCCCGCAAAGGTTGGCGGTGGGCCTTTAACCTCAATTCAATCAATTACTTGCAATCTTTGCATACCTAGAAATTTTCACTACACGTTATATGTACTGTCGGCGTTCACCAAATGACCATGCTAATTTTGAACTTGAGTGAACGCGTAGTTATGAGCATGGTGGTAACAAATCCCCACCCCATCAAACATCAAATGGTCTGTACCTGACAACTTGACAACAATTTAATACCTTTAAATTCATGCCGCGTACCACTGAAAGAAAGAAGTATAATGAGTCATGTCTTTGTTGTTCAAGGTGATTCTTGGATCCAAACTTAACACATGCTGATCAAACCATCCAATAGAAAGAGAAGAGGTTTCTACATAGAAAAAAGAATCCCATCATGGAGGAACTTTATTGATTCAAGCATGTAAGCTATGTATTTTAATTCTAGGAGCTTGAACTAAATATCATATAAACGGAGTTTGGAATCTTGTTGCCAACGTGAAACAACTCGTAAAAATTGAAAAAGTTTATTCATTATATGATAAGATTGAAAAACTGTTGAATTCGTGCAAGCCAGCAAAAGCTGATTATTTATCTATTGCTGGCTTTCACGTGACATCATGGCGGCCATATTGGTGTACAGTTAAGAAAAGATTTATCATCAGTTTCTCTTATTACAAGCTGTACACCAAAATGGCCACTATTGTCTTTTAATTCTCCAGGGATTGAGTGAAAGCCAAGAATAGGAATATATTTTATTCTTAGAAGTCGTAGAGCTTACGTTGTATATAACAGTATGTTGTTGTAGGCCATCTCTTACTTGCTATGGCAACGTATATTCAAATAAAGGCAGCTTTAAATACCACATTGCAACAAAACACGTAAGTAAATTCATTTTTTATGCCATTACTACCATTTGCAAGCACCTTGAAGCGTAAATAATTTTTCGTGTTTCTTTACGTTTCAGTCTCATTTTTGTGATACATTTGGATTGTCAATGAACACGTTAATGGGTGTTTACTTTTATCTTACCTTACAGTTTCTGTTGGTTTTAGGCTGACTTGCGAATCAAATTTTCGTAATGTGTAGTTTTATTCTGTGCATAAGGATCCTTTTCTAATAAGCTTCAAATTTATTTTGTTTTTATTATTCTGTTTTATAAAATAACTTAGATAGAACACCCACTCTAATTGGTCAGAAAGCCATATTTGATAAGAGTATCAAACATGCTTGCGCAGATTTTTCAAAGTTAAAGCGTACTTTTCATTGATTTTTGCTAATTTCTGCTGCTGTTATTTTATAATAGTATTAAAAAAACAGTTTTCCTCTGTTTGATAGTCTGATCAAAACACTTGCGATGTTGAGAGAACACTTAAGAAGCTGTGCACCACTCCGCTTCGTGTCGTGGTTTGCCTACTCTCTCGACATCGGGAGTGTCTGGATCAGAGTATCGAACAAGGAAAACTGGTTTTTATTGCTTAAATATTTATCTTACTTTACACTTTTTTGTTCGTTTTAGTACGTCACTGTGATTTGGTAGAATTTATTTTAAAGTGCACCTTCATCCTGATGTGAAATTTTGATATTGTATACTGATATCTAGAAATCATTATTCATTCATTAGGTGCACTTTAAATTAAATTTCGAAACGCGCCAAACATACCGTTTTGATCATCACTCCACGTATTCTTATCCCGGAATAGGGTCAGTCGATTTCCCCCCTTCGGCTGAGCGTGTCTCTGTCCTCTAATATAAACACTGTAGCTAACCAATCAGAGCGTGCGTAGTATAACAAACTATAATATGACTTTGTACTGATCGATAATACTTCGAAAACACTAGTTTTCGACATAAACTTAAAGGAAAGACACATTATTTTTCAGGTTGACCTTCCTGCTCCAAATGAAAAGATTCCTGCCAAGAGCTCTTTTATGGAACACATGAAACGTAAGGATGCATTTTGAGTTTGCTTTAACTTAACATACAGTGGTGTGCGACAGAGTACATTGCAGACACTGAAAGTCCAGGAAATAAGTTTGGTACAAAATAGTGACAAATAGTGGTACAACATTGCGGGGTATTCTGTAGTTATGCCGGATACCCTGCATTTGTATCCTTTCTATATCTTTCTGTGTGTGTCTTCCTCCTCTCTTTTAGTTCCCCTACTCTATTTTCTACTCTATCCGTTTTTGCGGGTTTACTCTTGTTGGGCTTCCTGTGTATGGCGCCATAACACGTTTGAGCTGTTATTATTGGTATGTGGCATTTTGTAGTCTGTCGTTTCACATTTTACATCCGTTTCGTTTCGTTTTGTGGTTTACTGTAAGCCCTTAAATATTCAACCAAGATGGCGGCTATGATGTCATGTGCAAACAAAGAATAAGCTACATGCTGTATTGAGGCAATACATATCCCACAACATTGTACCACTATTGTTATTCAAATTACTGTGCACAGTTTTTGAAGAACTGGGAATGCACAGAATAAATTATTAACAAGTTGCTGGGTATTGTGTAGTATACCACTGTACTCTCTCATGTTAACATCAAACTCTTCTGGGTTTGATTGACTGATTGATAAACTTTATGTCAAATGTTTGGCATTACCCGCTAATGGGGAACATGACTAGAGGAATAAATACTAAGCAGTATACTAAGCATGTGTACAAAATGTGGGTTATCTTAGTCTAAAAGTTATTAAAACAACCAGCAAATTCATCCCGCAAATGGAGTCCAAACATTAGTCACCAACATATCACATCCTGGGTTCAAAACATTTACAGCATTAGAAGCCTGTCACCAACAAAGCCTGCTAGCATGTTACACTTAAGCCAGCTGCTTTCCACAGGCTGAATTTTACTGCCCACTCTCACAGAACACACTTCTAATCTAATAATTTAGTATCGATGTCAGTACCCATGTCCTATTATTGCAGGGCTGTAATGCCAGCCAAAGACCTGTTTCAATATGAGAAATACAAGGTGAAATTTGGTAAGCCATCAAGAAGAAGGTTTTTTAAGGAGGCCTTGGAATTATTGAAAACCCTAAAGTGAGATATGGTCAATGTGGAATGCCTGAGGAGTCTGAGGCAGAAGAAGAAAGTGAGTAGAAAGAAGAGCCAACTAAGGGAAAACAGGTGATTATATAGTACTATATAATGAACAAGAGGCTCCTCATAGCCTTAACTTGTACGCTTTCTAGTGTCGAGCTATTGTATAGCCTTGGTTATAACAGGTATTTGATTTGATTTTGAATAAGACCCTGGTTAGCATGGGCTACAATGCAATGGCTTCCAATTGCACCCCATCTACTTGCTGAGAAATTCAATCCAATTATACAGTCACCATACTGTGCGACAATTGGCTGGATTTTTTTTTAATGGTTCCGCTTTGAAATTCTCGTTACCTCATTAGACACACTTTCAGATTGGTGTGTCTTTATAAAATTTACAAGTTTCCAAAACTCTTTTGGATTATTGTCTTCCATGAATGGAAGTTTCTCTGACATGCCGTTTTGAAAATTTCTTTTCAGTCGTTTTACAAGTCGCTTATAGTCCTTTTCTGTAGTGAACAATAAGTAGCATAAGTTTCACAACTCCTTTTTGAAAGAATGACAATTCCTATCGAACCATTTCAGGTTTTGGACTGTATTCCTTTGCTTTTTTCTTGAAACTTGTCCATTTCTTACATGGACAACTTTTTTTGACGAATTGACTATAACGTTAGTAAAATTACTAACCAAGAATTCTATTTCAGTTTCACTCGATGAATCAAATAGCTTGTCCATTTCATTTAATACATCAGTACTATTAAGTTGCTTACGAAGCTCATTCTTCAACTCATCACTCCACATAAATGATATCGGAAGCGGCAATAATTCTACTAAATTCTCTGTACTGTTACAAGGTTCAACTTTCAAGGCAAAAATACGAAACAATAATCAGAGAACCCCGTCATGACTGATGTGGAAAAATACTTTATCAGCGGGAGATTATTACAAGAGGCAACTGCATAATCTACCACACTAGCACCATTATAGGTATTACATGTAAATTGACCAAGAAAATCTCCTATTGTTCTACTGCATGTTGAGAATTACCAAGTCATTACCACAACACAACTCAGCCAACGACCCTCCATAAGAATTCACTGTCACATCTCGCGAATTTCTCGGTTCAATCAGAAAATTATGGTTCGTAACATTATTACAAGGCGTATCATGTACAAAGTCATTTAAACAACCCATTCTTGCGTTAAAGTCTCCACAATAACAACACACACTTCGCCTAGTCTAGAAAATTTATAAATACTTTCTTGCAATGACTCGACATGATCATTGTCTAGTGTTGTTTGTCTAGGAGATTTTCGCAGAGGAATGTAAACAGAACGAACAAACAAATCCCGCTTCAAATGGTAAAAATACTTCGCCCATGATGATACGCATGTTGGTCGATATATATAACATTCGCTTTGCGTTCATCGCTTCAATATTCTTGTTGTGGGGCCGCAAAGGATCACAGTTCTTGGGTTACTTGGGAGCGCGAGGATTTCAAAAACTGTCCAAGATGGCGACTTGATCAGTGCTTTCGGTCACCTTGTGGTGGTTTTAAATTCTTTTGATAATTTTTGCCTTTTCCCTCGATCTGAGCAATGAGCAATATATTTATAAATGTTATTTAATAACCATAAATACTTCGCTGACAATTAAACAACACCATTAAATGATGTACATATACATATATTGTTTCACCAGTCATTGATAGAAATACTTCCCCACTCACTAAACTGAATTCGGTAGTATCAATTTGTGTCTGTGGTATACATGCCATTAATTAATTTTCATTGCTATCACAGGAAAAAGAAAAAAGACAAAGAAACAAGTATGTTTTCTTCTCGTGTTTTTTTTTTTACATTTGTAACATTTGAAAATTATTAAATGCTATGCAGTTCAAGGAAAACTTATTATCTGAATTAGAATTCCTTGTTTAATTTCGCACATGGTCGATCGGCTTGATAAATTTTATTTATTTTTCTAACAAAAGCCTTTGGATGCCCATCACCAACCACCATCCTTTGCAGTTGTGAGGGTCAATTTTTTTAAATGTTGAAAATCGACCATCTTTCTAAACCATCACATTGCTGGTCAAAATCCGTTTCCATCCTTCGAATTGAAAACGAGGTTCGTCATATTTTGATTTAGAGAGAATGTTCAGTTTGTTCTTCAACAATAATCACATTCAAAACAAATACATAAGCTGCCCGCAAAGGTTGGCGGTGGGCCTTTAACCTCAATTCAATCAATTACTTGCAATCTTTGCATACCTAGAAATTTTCACTACACGTTATATGTACTGTCGGCGTTCACCAAATGACCATGCTAATTTTGAACTTGAGTGAACGCGTAGTTATGAGCATGGTGGTAACAAATCCCCACCCCATCAAACATCAAATGGTCTGTACCTGACAACTTGACAACAATTTAATACCTTTAAATTCATGCCGCGTACCACTGAAAGAAAGAAGTATAATGAGTCATGTCTTTGTTGTTCAAGGTGATTCTTGGATCCAAACTTAACACATGCTGATCAAACCATCCAATAGAAAGAGAAGAGGTTTCTACATAGAAAAAAGAATCCCATCATGGAGGAACTTTATTGATTCAAGCATGTAAGCTATGTATTTTAATTCTAGGAGCTTGAACTAAATATCATATAAACGGAGTTTGGAATCTTGTTGCCAACGTGAAACAACTCGTAAAAATTGAAAAAGTTTATTCATTATATGATAAGATTGAAAAACTGTTGAATTCGTGCAAGCCAGCAAAAGCTGATTATTTATCTATTGCTGGCTTTCACGTGACATCATGGCGGCCATATTGGTGTACAGTTAAGAAAAGATTTATCATCAGTTTCTCTTATTACAAGCTGTACACCAAAATGGCCACTATTGTCTTTTAATTCTCCAGGGATTGAGTGAAAGCCAAGAATAGGAATATATTTTATTCTTAGAAGTCGTAGAGCTTACGTTGTATATAACAGTATGTTGTTGTAGGCCATCTCTTACTTGCTATGGCAACGTATATTCAAATAAAGGCAGCTTTAAATACCACATTGCAACAAAACACGTAAGTAAATTCATTTTTTATGCCATTACTACCATTTGCAAGCACCTTGAAGCGTAAATAATTTTTCGTGTTTCTTTACGTTTCAGTCTCATTTTTGTGATACATTTGGATTGTCAATGAACACGTTAATGGGTGTTTACTTTTATCTTACCTTACAGTTTCTGTTGGTTTTAGGCTGACTTGCGAATCAAATTTTCGTAATGTGTAGTTTTATTCTGTGCATAAGGATCCTTTTCTAATAAGCTTCAAATTTATTTTGTTTTTATTATTCTGTTTTATAAAATAACTTAGATAGAACACCCACTCTAATTGGTCAGAAAGCCATATTTGATAAGAGTATCAAACATGCTTGCGCAGATTTTTCAAAGTTAAAGCGTACTTTTCATTGATTTTTGCTAATTTCTGCTGCTGTTATTTTATAATAGTATTAAAAAAACAGTTTTCCTCTGTTTGATAGTCTGATCAAAACACTTGCGATGTTGAGAGAACACTTAAGAAGCTGTGCACCACTCCGCTTCGTGTCGTGGTTTGCCTACTCTCTCGACATCGGGAGTGTCTGGATCAGAGTATCGAACAAGGAAAACTGGTTTTTATTGCTTAAATATTTATCTTACTTTACACTTTTTTGTTCGTTTTAGTACGTCACTGTGATTTGGTAGAATTTATTTTAAAGTGCACCTTCATCCTGATGTGAAATTTTGATATTGTATACTGATATCTAGAAATCATTATTCATTCATTAGGTGCACTTTAAATTAAATTTCGAAACGCGCCAAACATACCGTTTTGATCATCACTCCACGTATTCTTATCCCGGAATAGGGTCAGTCGATTTCCCCCCTTCGGCTGAGCGTGTCTCTGTCCTCTAATATAAACACTGTAGCTAACCAATCAGAGCGTGCGTAGTATAACAAACTATAATATGACTTTGTACTGATCGATAATACTTCGAAAACACTAGTTTTCGACATAAACTTAAAGGAAAGACACATTATTTTTCAGGTTGACCTTCCTGCTCCAAATGAAAAGATTCCTGCCAAGAGCTCTTTTATGGAACACATGAAACGTAAGGATGCATTTTGAGTTTGCTTTAACTTAACATACAGTGGTGTGCGACAGAGTACATTGCAGACACTGAAAGTCCAGGAAATAAGTTTGGTACAAAATAGTGACAAATAGTGGTACAACATTGCGGGGTATTCTGTAGTTATGCCGGAT
Organism: Montipora capricornis; assembly: GCF_036669925.1. Lineage (NCBI taxonomy): Eukaryota > Metazoa > Cnidaria > Anthozoa > Scleractinia > Acroporidae > Montipora > Montipora capricornis. Next base: position 31,519,247 of record NC_090888.1, on the reverse strand, counting down.
ACCCTGCATTTGTATCCTTTCTATATCTTTCTGTGTGTGTCTTCCTCCTCTCTTTTAGTTCCCCTACTCTATTTTCTACTCTATCCGTTTTTGCGGGTTTACTCTTGTTGGGCTTCCTGTGTATGGCGCCATAACACGTTTGAGCTGTTATTATTGGTATGTGGCATTTTGTAGTCTGTCGTTTCACATTTTACATCCGTTTCGTTTCGTTTTGTGGTTTACTGTAAGCCCTTAAATATTCAACCAAGATGGCGGCTATGATGTCATGTGCAAACAAAGAATAAGCTACATGCTGTATTGAGGCAATACATATCCCACAACATTGTACCACTATTGTTATTCAAATTACTGTGCACAGTTTTTGAAGAACTGGGAATGCACAGAATAAATTATTAACAAGTTGCTGGGTATTGTGTAGTATACCACTGTACTCTCTCATGTTAACATCAAACTCTTCTGGGTTTGATTGACTGATTGATAAACTTTATGTCAAATGTTTGGCATTACCCGCTAATGGGGAACATGACTAGAGGAATAAATACTAAGCAGTATACTAAGCATGTGTACAAAATGTGGGTTATCTTAGTCTAAAAGTTATTAAAACAACCAGCAAATTCATCCCGCAAATGGAGTCCAAACATTAGTCACCAACATATCACATCCTGGGTTCAAAACATTTACAGCATTAGAAGCCTGTCACCAACAAAGCCTGCTAGCATGTTACACTTAAGCCAGCTGCTTTCCACAGGCTGAATTTTACTGCCCACTCTCACAGAACACACTTCTAATCTAATAATTTAGTATCGATGTCAGTACCCATGTCCTATTATTGCAGGGCTGTAATGCCAGCCAAAGACCTGTTTCAATATGAGAAATACAAGGTGAAATTTGGTAAGCCATCAAGAAGAAGGTTTTTTAAGGAGGCCTTGGAATTATTGAAAACCCTAAAGTGAGATATGGTCAATGTGGAATGCCTGAGGAGTCTGAGGCAGAAGAAGAAAGTGAGTAGAAAGAAGAGCCAACTAAGGGAAAACAGGTGATTATATAGTACTATATAATGAACAAGAGGCTCCTCATAGCCTTAACTTGTACGCTTTCTAGTGTCGAGCTATTGTATAGCCTTGGTTATAACAGGTATTTGATTTGATTTTGAATAAGACCCTGGTTAGCATGGGCTACAATGCAATGGCTTCCAATTGCACCCCATCTACTTGCTGAGAAATTCAATCCAATTATACAGTCACCATACTGTGCGACAATTGGCTGGATTTTTTTTTAATGGTTCCGCTTTGAAATTCTCGTTACCTCATTAGACACACTTTCAGATTGGTGTGTCTTTATAAAATTTACAAGTTTCCAAAACTCTTTTGGATTATTGTCTTCCATGAATGGAAGTTTCTCTGACATGCCGTTTTGAAAATTTCTTTTCAGTCGTTTTACAAGTCGCTTATAGTCCTTTTCTGTAGTGAACAATAAGTAGCATAAGTTTCACAACTCCTTTTTGAAAGAATGACAATTCCTATCGAACCATTTCAGGTTTTGGACTGTATTCCTTTGCTTTTTTCTTGAAACTTGTCCATTTCTTACATGGACAACTTTTTTTGACGAATTGACTATAACGTTAGTAAAATTACTAACCAAGAATTCTATTTCAGTTTCACTCGATGAATCAAATAGCTTGTCCATTTCATTTAATACATCAGTACTATTAAGTTGCTTACGAAGCTCATTCTTCAACTCATCACTCCACATAAATGATATCGGAAGCGGCAATAATTCTACTAAATTCTCTGTACTGTTACAAGGTTCAACTTTCAAGGCAAAAATACGAAACAATAATCAGAGAACCCCGTCATGACTGATGTGGAAAAATACTTTATCAGCGGGAGATTATTACAAGAGGCAACTGCATAATCTACCACACTAGCACCATTATAGGTATTACATGTAAATTGACCAAGAAAATCTCCTATTGTTCTACTGCATGTTGAGAATTACCAAGTCATTACCACAACACAACTCAGCCAACGACCCTCCATAAGAATTCACTGTCACATCTCGCGAATTTCTCGGTTCAATCAGAAAATTATGGTTCGTAACATTATTACAAGGCGTATCATGTACAAAGTCATTTAAACAACCCATTCTTGCGTTAAAGTCTCCACAATAACAACACACACTTCGCCTAGTCTAGAAAATTTATAAATACTTTCTTGCAATGACTCGACATGATCATTGTCTAGTGTTGTTTGTCTAGGAGATTTTCGCAGAGGAATGTAAACAGAACGAACAAACAAATCCCGCTTCAAATGGTAAAAATACTTCGCCCATGATGATACGCATGTTGGTCGATATATATAACATTCGCTTTGCGTTCATCGCTTCAATATTCTTGTTGTGGGGCCGCAAAGGATCACAGTTCTTGGGTTACTTGGGAGCGCGAGGATTTCAAAAACTGTCCAAGATGGCGACTTGATCAGTGCTTTCGGTCACCTTGTGGTGGTTTTAAATTCTTTTGATAATTTTTGCCTTTTCCCTCGATCTGAGCAATGAGCAATATATTTATAAATGTTATTTAATAACCATAAATACTTCGCTGACAATTAAACAACACCATTAAATGATGTACATATACATATATTGTTTCACCAGTCATTGATAGAAATACTTCCCCACTCACTAAACTGAATTCGGTAGTATCAATTTGTGTCTGTGGTATACATGCCATTAATTAATTTTCATTGCTATCACAGGAAAAAGAAAAAAGACAAAGAAACAAGTATGTTTTCTTCTCGTGTTTTTTTTTTTACATTTGTAACATTTGAAAATTATTAAATGCTATGCAGTTCAAGGAAAACTTATTATCTGAATTAGAATTCCTTGTTTAATTTCGCACATGGTCGATCGGCTTGATAAATTTTATTTATTTTTCTAACAAAAGCCTTTGGATGCCCATCACCAACCACCATCCTTTGCAGTTGTGAGGGTCAATTTTTTTAAATGTTGAAAATCGACCATCTTTCTAAACCATCACATTGCTGGTCAAAATCCGTTTCCATCCTTCGAATTGAAAACGAGGTTCGTCATATTTTGATTTAGAGAGAATGTTCAGTTTGTTCTTCAACAATAATCACATTCAAAACAAATACATAAGCTGCCCGCAAAGGTTGGCGGTGGGCCTTTAACCTCAATTCAATCAATTACTTGCAATCTTTGCATACCTAGAAATTTTCACTACACGTTATATGTACTGTCGGCGTTCACCAAATGACCATGCTAATTTTGAACTTGAGTGAACGCGTAGTTATGAGCATGGTGGTAACAAATCCCCACCCCATCAAACATCAAATGGTCTGTACCTGACAACTTGACAACAATTTAATACCTTTAAATTCATGCCGCGTACCACTGAAAGAAAGAAGTATAATGAGTCATGTCTTTGTTGTTCAAGGTGATTCTTGGATCCAAACTTAACACATGCTGATCAAACCATCCAATAGAAAGAGAAGAGGTTTCTACATAGAAAAAAGAATCCCATCATGGAGGAACTTTATTGATTCAAGCATGTAAGCTATGTATTTTAATTCTAGGAGCTTGAACTAAATATCATATAAACGGAGTTTGGAATCTTGTTGCCAACGTGAAACAACTCGTAAAAATTGAAAAAGTTTATTCATTATATGATAAGATTGAAAAACTGTTGAATTCGTGCAAGCCAGCAAAAGCTGATTATTTATCTATTGCTGGCTTTCACGTGACATCATGGCGGCCATATTGGTGTACAGTTAAGAAAAGATTTATCATCAGTTTCTCTTATTACAAGCTGTACACCAAAATGGCCACTATTGTCTTTTAATTCTCCAGGGATTGAGTGAAAGCCAAGAATAGGAATATATTTTATTCTTAGAAGTCGTAGAGCTTACGTTGTATATAACAGTATGTTGTTGTAGGCCATCTCTTACTTGCTATGGCAACGTATATTCAAATAAAGGCAGCTTTAAATACCACATTGCAACAAAACACGTAAGTAAATTCATTTTTTATGCCATTACTACCATTTGCAAGCACCTTGAAGCGTAAATAATTTTTCGTGTTTCTTTACGTTTCAGTCTCATTTTTGTGATACATTTGGATTGTCAATGAACACGTTAATGGGTGTTTACTTTTATCTTACCTTACAGTTTCTGTTGGTTTTAGGCTGACTTGCGAATCAAATTTTCGTAATGTGTAGTTTTATTCTGTGCATAAGGATCCTTTTCTAATAAGCTTCAAATTTATTTTGTTTTTATTATTCTGTTTTATAAAATAACTTAGATAGAACACCCACTCTAATTGGTCAGAAAGCCATATTTGATAAGAGTATCAAACATGCTTGCGCAGATTTTTCAAAGTTAAAGCGTACTTTTCATTGATTTTTGCTAATTTCTGCTGCTGTTATTTTATAATAGTATTAAAAAAACAGTTTTCCTCTGTTTGATAGTCTGATCAAAACACTTGCGATGTTGAGAGAACACTTAAGAAGCTGTGCACCACTCCGCTTCGTGTCGTGGTTTGCCTACTCTCTCGACATCGGGAGTGTCTGGATCAGAGTATCGAACAAGGAAAACTGGTTTTTATTGCTTAAATATTTATCTTACTTTACACTTTTTTGTTCGTTTTAGTACGTCACTGTGATTTGGTAGAATTTATTTTAAAGTGCACCTTCATCCTGATGTGAAATTTTGATATTGTATACTGATATCTAGAAATCATTATTCATTCATTAGGTGCACTTTAAATTAAATTTCGAAACGCGCCAAACATACCGTTTTGATCATCACTCCACGTATTCTTATCCCGGAATAGGGTCAGTCGATTTCCCCCCTTCGGCTGAGCGTGTCTCTGTCCTCTAATATAAACACTGTAGCTAACCAATCAGAGCGTGCGTAGTATAACAAACTATAATATGACTTTGTACTGATCGATAATACTTCGAAAACACTAGTTTTCGACATAAACTTAAAGGAAAGACACATTATTTTTCAGGTTGACCTTCCTGCTCCAAATGAAAAGATTCCTGCCAAGAGCTCTTTTATGGAACACATGAAACGTAAGGATGCATTTTGAGTTTGCTTTAACTTAACATACAGTGGTGTGCGACAGAGTACATTGCAGACACTGAAAGTCCAGGAAATAAGTTTGGTACAAAATAGTGACAAATAGTGGTACAACATTGCGGGGTATTCTGTAGTTATGCCGGATACCCTGCATTTGTATCCTTTCTATATCTTTCTGTGTGTGTCTTCCTCCTCTCTTTTAGTTCCCCTACTCTATTTTCTACTCTATCCGTTTTTGCGGGTTTACTCTTGTTGGGCTTCCTGTGTATGGCGCCATAACACGTTTGAGCTGTTATTATTGGTATGTGGCATTTTGTAGTCTGTCGTTTCACATTTTACATCCGTTTCGTTTCGTTTTGTGGTTTACTGTAAGCCCTTAAATATTCAACCAAGATGGCGGCTATGATGTCATGTGCAAACAAAGAATAAGCTACATGCTGTATTGAGGCAATACATATCCCACAACATTGTACCACTATTGTTATTCAAATTACTGTGCACAGTTTTTGAAGAACTGGGAATGCACAGAATAAATTATTAACAAGTTGCTGGGTATTGTGTAGTATACCACTGTACTCTCTCATGTTAACATCAAACTCTTCTGGGTTTGATTGACTGATTGATAAACTTTATGTCAAATGTTTGGCATTACCCGCTAATGGGGAACATGACTAGAGGAATAAATACTAAGCAGTATACTAAGCATGTGTACAAAATGTGGGTTATCTTAGTCTAAAAGTTATTAAAACAACCAGCAAATTCATCCCGCAAATGGAGTCCAAACATTAGTCACCAACATATCACATCCTGGGTTCAAAACATTTACAGCATTAGAAGCCTGTCACCAACAAAGCCTGCTAGCATGTTACACTTAAGCCAGCTGCTTTCCACAGGCTGAATTTTACTGCCCACTCTCACAGAACACACTTCTAATCTAATAATTTAGTATCGATGTCAGTACCCATGTCCTATTATTGCAGGGCTGTAATGCCAGCCAAAGACCTGTTTCAATATGAGAAATACAAGGTGAAATTTGGTAAGCCATCAAGAAGAAGGTTTTTTAAGGAGGCCTTGGAATTATTGAAAACCCTAAAGTGAGATATGGTCAATGTGGAATGCCTGAGGAGTCTGAGGCAGAAGAAGAAAGTGAGTAGAAAGAAGAGCCAACTAAGGGAAAACAGGTGATTATATAGTACTATATAATGAACAAGAGGCTCCTCATAGCCTTAACTTGTACGCTTTCTAGTGTCGAGCTATTGTATAGCCTTGGTTATAACAGGTATTTGATTTGATTTTGAATAAGACCCTGGTTAGCATGGGCTACAATGCAATGGCTTCCAATTGCACCCCATCTACTTGCTGAGAAATTCAATCCAATTATACAGTCACCATACTGTGCGACAATTGGCTGGATTTTTTTTTAATGGTTCCGCTTTGAAATTCTCGTTACCTCATTAGACACACTTTCAGATTGGTGTGTCTTTATAAAATTTACAAGTTTCCAAAACTCTTTTGGATTATTGTCTTCCATGAATGGAAGTTTCTCTGACATGCCGTTTTGAAAATTTCTTTTCAGTCGTTTTACAAGTCGCTTATAGTCCTTTTCTGTAGTGAACAATAAGTAGCATAAGTTTCACAACTCCTTTTTGAAAGAATGACAATTCCTATCGAACCATTTCAGGTTTTGGACTGTATTCCTTTGCTTTTTTCTTGAAACTTGTCCATTTCTTACATGGACAACTTTTTTTGACGAATTGACTATAACGTTAGTAAAATTACTAACCAAGAATTCTATTTCAGTTTCACTCGATGAATCAAATAGCTTGTCCATTTCATTTAATACATCAGTACTATTAAGTTGCTTACGAAGCTCATTCTTCAACTCATCACTCCACATAAATGATATCGGAAGCGGCAATAATTCTACTAAATTCTCTGTACTGTTACAAGGTTCAACTTTCAAGGCAAAAATACGAAACAATAATCAGAGAACCCCGTCATGACTGATGTGGAAAAATACTTTATCAGCGGGAGATTATTACAAGAGGCAACTGCATAATCTACCACACTAGCACCATTATAGGTATTACATGTAAATTGACCAAGAAAATCTCCTATTGTTCTACTGCATGTTGAGAATTACCAAGTCATTACCACAACACAACTCAGCCAACGACCCTCCATAAGAATTCACTGTCACATCTCGCGAATTTCTCGGTTCAATCAGAAAATTATGGTTCGTAACATTATTACAAGGCGTATCATGTACAAAGTCATTTAAACAACCCATTCTTGCGTTAAAGTCTCCACAATAACAACACACACTTCGCCTAGTCTAGAAAATTTATAAATACTTTCTTGCAATGACTCGACATGATCATTGTCTAGTGTTGTTTGTCTAGGAGATTTTCGCAGAGGAATGTAAACAGAACGAACAAACAAATCCCGCTTCAAATGGTAAAAATACTTCGCCCATGATGATACGCATGTTGGTCGATATATATAACATTCGCTTTGCGTTCATCGCTTCAATATTCTTGTTGTGGGGCCGCAAAGGATCACAGTTCTTGGGTTACTTGGGAGCGCGAGGATTTCAAAAACTGTCCAAGATGGCGACTTGATCAGTGCTTTCGGTCACCTTGTGGTGGTTTTAAATTCTTTTGATAATTTTTGCCTTTTCCCTCGATCTGAGCAATGAGCAATATATTTATAAATGTTATTTAATAACCATAAATACTTCGCTGACAATTAAACAACACCATTAAATGATGTACATATACATATATTGTTTCACCAGTCATTGATAGAAATACTTCCCCACTCACTAAACTGAATTCGGTAGTATCAATTTGTGTCTGTGGTATACATGCCATTAATTAATTTTCATTGCTATCACAGGAAAAAGAAAAAAGACAAAGAAACAAGTATGTTTTCTTCTCGTGTTTTTTTTTTTACATTTGTAACATTTGAAAATTATTAAATGCTATGCAGTTCAAGGAAAACTTATTATCTGAATTAGAATTCCTTGTTTAATTTCGCACATGGTCGATCGGCTTGATAAATTTTATTTATTTTTCTAACAAAAGCCTTTGGATGCCCATCACCAACCACCATCCTTTGCAGTTGTGAGGGTCAATTTTTTTAAATGTTGAAAATCGACCATCTTTCTAAACCATCACATTGCTGGTCAAAATCCGTTTCCATCCTTCGAATTGAAAACGAGGTTCGTCATATTTTGATTTAGAGAGAATGTTCAGTTTGTTCTTCAACAATAATCACATTCAAAACAAATACATAAGCTGCCCGCAAAGGTTGGCGGTGGGCCTTTAACCTCAATTCAATCAATTACTTGCAATCTTTGCATACCTAGAAATTTTCACTACACGTTATATGTACTGTCGGCGTTCACCAAATGACCATGCTAATTTTGAACTTGAGTGAACGCGTAGTTATGAGCATGGTGGTAACAAATCCCCACCCCATCAAACATCAAATGGTCTGTACCTGACAACTTGACAACAATTTAATACCTTTAAATTCATGCCGCGTACCACTGAAAGAAAGAAGTATAATGAGTCATGTCTTTGTTGTTCAAGGTGATTCTTGGATCCAAACTTAACACATGCTGATCAAACCATCCAATAGAAAGAGAAGAGGTTTCTACATAGAAAAAAGAATCCCATCATGGAGGAACTTTATTGATTCAAGCATGTAAGCTATGTATTTTAATTCTAGGAGCTTGAACTAAATATCATATAAACGGAGTTTGGAATCTTGTTGCCAACGTGAAACAACTCGTAAAAATTGAAAAAGTTTATTCATTATATGATAAGATTGAAAAACTGTTGAATTCGTGCAAGCCAGCAAAAGCTGATTATTTATCTATTGCTGGCTTTCACGTGACATCATGGCGGCCATATTGGTGTACAGTTAAGAAAAGATTTATCATCAGTTTCTCTTATTACAAGCTGTACACCAAAATGGCCACTATTGTCTTTTAATTCTCCAGGGATTGAGTGAAAGCCAAGAATAGGAATATATTTTATTCTTAGAAGTCGTAGAGCTTACGTTGTATATAACAGTATGTTGTTGTAGGCCATCTCTTACTTGCTATGGCAACGTATATTCAAATAAAGGCAGCTTTAAATACCACATTGCAACAAAACACGTAAGTAAATTCATTTTTTATGCCATTACTACCATTTGCAAGCACCTTGAAGCGTAAATAATTTTTCGTGTTTCTTTACGTTTCAGTCTCATTTTTGTGATACATTTGGATTGTCAATGAACACGTTAATGGGTGTTTACTTTTATCTTACCTTACAGTTTCTGTTGGTTTTAGGCTGACTTGCGAATCAAATTTTCGTAATGTGTAGTTTTATTCTGTGCATAAGGATCCTTTTCTAATAAGCTTCAAATTTATTTTGTTTTTATTATTCTGTTTTATAAAATAACTTAGATAGAACACCCACTCTAATTGGTCAGAAAGCCATATTTGATAAGAGTATCAAACATGCTTGCGCAGATTTTTCAAAGTTAAAGCGTACTTTTCATTGATTTTTGCTAATTTCTGCTGCTGTTATTTTATAATAGTATTAAAAAAACAGTTTTCCTCTGTTTGATAGTCTGATCAAAACACTTGCGATGTTGAGAGAACACTTAAGAAGCTGTGCACCACTCCGCTTCGTGTCGTGGTTTGCCTACTCTCTCGACATCGGGAGTGTCTGGATCAGAGTATCGAACAAGGAAAACTGGTTTTTATTGCTTAAATATTTATCTTACTTTACACTTTTTTGTTCGTTTTAGTACGTCACTGTGATTTGGTAGAATTTATTTTAAAGTGCACCTTCATCCTGATGTGAAATTTTGATATTGTATACTGATATCTAGAAATCATTATTCATTCATTAGGTGCTCTTTAAATAAATTTTCTAAACGCGCCAAACATACCGTTTTGATCATCACTCCACGTATTCTTATCCCGGAATAGGGTCAGTCGATTTCCCCCCTTCGGCTGAGCGTGTCTCTGTCCTCTAATATAAACACTGTAGCTAACCAATCAGAGCGTGCGTAGTATAACAAACTATAATATGACTTTGTACTGATCGATAATACTTCGAAAACACTAGTTTTCGACATAAACTTAAAGGAAAGACACATTATTTTTCAGGTTGACCTTCCTGCTCCAAATGAAAAGATTCCTGCCAAGAGCTCTTTTATGGAACACATGAAACGTAAGGATGCATTTTGAGTTTGCTTTAACTTAACATACAGTGGTGTGCGACAGAGTACATTGCAGACACTGAAAGTCCAGGAAATAAGTTTGGTACAAAATAGTGACAAATAGTGGTACAACATTGCGGGGTATTCTGTAGTTATGCCGGATACCCTGCATTTGTATCCTTTCTATATCTTTCTGTGTGTGTCTTCCTCCTCTCTTTTAGTTCCCCTACTCTATTTTCTACTCTATCCGTTTTTGCGGGTTTACTCTTGTTGGGCTTCCTGTGTATGGCGCCATAACACGTTTGAGCTGTTATTATTGGTATGTGGCATTTTGTAGTCTGTCGTTTCACATTTTACATCCGTTTCGTTTCGTTTTGTGGTTTACTGTAAGCCCTTAAATATTCAACCAAGATGGCGGCTATGATGTCATGTGCAAACAAAGAATAAGCTACATGCTGTATTGAGGCAATACATATCCCACAACATTGTACCACTATTGTTATTCAAATTACTGTGCACAGTTTTTGAAGAACTGGGAATGCACAGAATAAATTATTAACAAGTTGCTGGGTATTGTGTAGTATACCACTGTACTCTCTCATGTTAACATCAAACTCTTCTGGGTTTGATTGACTGATTGATAAACTTTATGTCAAATGTTTGGCATTACCCGCTAATGGGGAACATGACTAGAGGAATAAATACTAAGCAGTATACTAAGCATGTGTACAAAATGTGGGTTATCTTAGTCTAAAAGTTATTAAAACAACCAGCAAATTCATCCCGCAAATGGAGTCCAAACATTAGTCACCAACATATCACATCCTGGGTTCAAAACATTTACAGCATTAGAAGCCTGTCACCAACAAAGCCTGCTAGCATGTTACACTTAAGCCAGCTGCTTTCCACAGGCTGAATTTTACTGCCCACTCTCACAGAACACACTTCTAATCTAATAATTTAGTATCGATGTCAGTACCCATGTCCTATTATTGCAGGGCTGTAATGCCAGCCAAAGACCTGTTTCAATATGAGAAATACAAGGTGAAATTTGGTAAGCCATCAAGAAGAAGGTTTTTTAAGGAGGCCTTGGAATTATTGAAAACCCTAAAGTGAGATATGGTCAATGTGGAATGCCTGAGGAGTCTGAGGCAGAAGAAGAAAGTGAGTAGAAAGAAGAGCCAACTAAGGGAAACAGGTGATTATATAGTACTATATAATGAACAAGAGGCTCCTCATAGCCTTAACTTGTACGCTTTCTAGTGTCGAGCTATTGTATAGCCTTGGTTATAACAGGTATTTGATTTGATTTTGAATAAGACCCTGGTTAGCATGGGCTACAATGCAATGGCTTCCAATTGCACCCCATCTACTTGCTGAGAAATTCAATCCAATTATACAGTCACCATACTGTGCGACAATTGGCTGGATTTTTTTTAATGGTTCCGCTTTGAAATTCTCGTTACCTCATTAGACACACTTTCAGATTGGTGTGTCTTTATAAAATTTACAAGTTTCCAAAACTCTTTTGGATTATTGTCTTCCATGAATGGAAGTTTCTCTGACATGCCGTTTTGAAAATTTCTTTTCAGTCGTTTTACAAGTCGCTTATAGTCCTTTTCTGTAGTGAACAATAAGTAGCATAAGTTTCACAACTCCTTTTTGAAAGAATGACAATTCCTATCGAACCATTTCAGGTTTTGGACTGTATTCCTTTGCTTTTTTCTTGAAACTTGTCCATTTCTTACACAGACAACTTTTTTTGACGAATTGACTATAACGTTAGTAAAATTACTAACCAAGAATTCTAGTTCAGTTTCACTCGATGAATCAAATAGCTTGTCCATTTCATTTAATACATCAGTACTATTAAGTTGCTTACGAAGCTCATTCTTCAAACTCATCACTCCACATAAATGATATCGGAAGCGGCAATAATTCTACTAAATTCTCTGTACTGTTACAAGGTTCAACTTTCAAGGCAAAAATACGAAACAATAATCAGAGAACCCCGTCATGACTGATGTGGAAAAATACTTTATCAGCGGGAGATTATTACAAGAGGCAACTGCATCATCTACCACACTATCACCATTATAGGTATTACATGTAAATTCCCAAGAAACTAGCTCCTATTGTTATGGCTAACTGCATGTTGAGAATTACCAAGTCAATTACCACAATCACAACTCCAGCCAACGACCCTCCATCAAGAGACTGTCACATCGCGCGAATATTTCTCTCGGTTCAATCAGACGAAAAATTAATGGTTCGTAACATTAGACAAGGCGTATCATGTACAAAGTCATTTAAACAACCCTTTTTAATTCTTGCGTTCAAGTCCGCCACAATAACAACACACCCTTCGACTATCCTAGAAAGTTTATAAATACTTTCTTGCCAATGACTCGAAACATGATCAGTGGCTAGTGTTGTTTTGTCTAGGAGATTTTCGCAGAGGCATGGTAAACAGAACGAACAAACAAATCCCGCTTCAAATGGGACAAATTACTTCGCCCATGATGAGACTCATGTTGGGTCGATATATATAACATTCCCTTTGCGTTCATCGCTTCAATATTCTTGTTGGTGGGGGCCGCAAAGGATCACAGTTCTTGGGTTACTTTGGAGCCGGAGGATTTTCAAAACTTTCCCCAGATTGCGACTTGATCAGTGCTTTCGGTCACCTTGTTGGTGGTTTTAATTCTTTTCATAATTTTTGCCTTTTTCCTCGATCTGAGGGAAAATTATTGGTCTTTATAAATCATTCGACATCACTCAATCATTCGGACT
>NC_090888.1:31504548-31506035 GCF_036669925.1 Montipora capricornis | reverse complement strand
GTGAATTAAACCATGGAGTAGACTTTTTCTTGTTAAGGGTCTATTGGGGAATATGTTTCTTGATGGTATCGAAGAGTATGGTTTTGAAATGAGTCCAGTTTTCTTTGACTGATTTTGTAGAAGGGTCTGACGCTTGGAATGATGTATACGATAATATTGCTTTTGCAGACCTCCCATAATTATCTGCACGTTGATATAAGTAAAGAGCCACCAATCATTTAACTTAACTTGCCCGTTGAAACTACATGAATTTGTTATTAAATATCATATTAGATAGGGAGTGTCAGCCAGAGACCAATTTTAACTGACAGTAAATTTGCTATTTTTGTACTTGCATCTCTCGTTAAATTATATTAAACCTTTACGGTCAGATCAGTGGGAAGCTTCAAGATTTCTCTCTCTTGTGATGATGACAGGGGGATATCCCAAGACACTAAAAAGGCAGCTTCTCTTGAGTCTTATGCCCATCTTCTTGAATTGAGATCCCTGGCATTATTGCACCGACTGCAACTGCAACGAAGCTCACTAAAGACAGTATTCATAATGTCCTACTCATAGATAATCCTTATGAGAAAGCCCCAACAAATCAAATGTCACATATTCTGTTGAGTACATGCCTAAAGACAGTGACCATGAACTGTATTTTGCATGGCTTGTTGATGAACCGATCAAGATACAATCCTTGTGTGTAAGAACTATTATTTCCTGTCAAACAATTAAGCAGTGTGGTATTATTTATGCAACCATTATAAGGGTATGCTTGGAAAGCACATGTATGTTAAAGATGACAATGATTCAAAATATGACCTAGTTGAAATGCTACGTTCTTGCACACCTGCAGCTAACAAGCAACAAATCCTCCACTCTTTTCAAACAGAACATGGAACAATTCGTGTACTCATTGCCAGAATTGCTTTCGGTATGGGAGTAGATTGCAAAGGAGTACACAGAATAGTTCACTATGGGCCATCAAAAAGTGTTGAAGCTTATGTTCAGGAGAAAGGGTGTACTGGCAGAGATAGGAGGCAAAGTCATGCATACATTTTGTATCATGGAATTTTATTAAATCATGTTGAGGGACACATCAAATCTGTTTTTAAAACTGAAAGGTGGAGGCGAAAGGCACCATTTCAACATTTTGAAACTGTTTAAGAGCAGTTTCATAAACCACATCTTTGCTGTGGCAATTGTGCTTCAACATGAAAATGTGGGGAATCTGACTATAACCAGCATGCTGTATTTCCTAAAAGTGAAGACTTTCAAGCAGTATTCCACTCATCAAGGGAGAAAGAGGTGACTGCAGAAAAGAGGAAAGCAGTTGAAGTAAACTTGGTTGAGTACCACAAGTTACTGGTCATGTAACTGTTCAATACTGCAGCCAATGGAAATGTCAAAACTCTGACTAATTTGCATTTTATGGTGGGTTTTTCTGAACATCAGGTATCTCAGGTCCCTAAAAACTTAGAAACGATATTTAGTTTCTCCAA
>NC_090888.1:31494548-31497048 GCF_036669925.1 Montipora capricornis | reverse complement strand
GCTTCTTCAATTTCTTGGTGAATTTTGTTCTGTTTTTCTGGAAATCACTGAAACTTCGTCAATCGTTTGTAGCAAATGCTCCTGCAAACAAATATCTGCTGTTCACAAAACAGCTCACAACCACATTAAGGGACGATTTAATAATGCCTTGCAAGTTGATCGAAGTTTTAGATCAGTAGCACAGTTCTGTTGTACAAAGGCGTAACATTGGGATGAAATTGAAATATATATTTATGAATCAATTTCTGTAAGAAATAAGTCAGAAAGTGAAGGAAATTGGTTCCTATCTTGAAATTATGTAACCTTGGTCAATAGGCCATTTCCGAGATCATGCCTGTCTCCTCTTCAAACCGAGTCTAAGTGCGAAGTTTTTGTTTGAAAATTAGTTTTCATTCATATGTAAAGTAGAACTAATTACCATCACAAAAACTTCGCACTTAGACTCGCTTTGAAGAGAAGGCAGACATAAACTCGGAAATGGCCTATTCGAACGCCTTTCAAGCTAATTTTCTGTTACCCATGATGCAATGCGACCACACCCTTTTTTGTAAAAAATGCATAAATGCCATATGTTAAGGAAAATTTCGGCAAAAAATGTTAATTGCAAGCTACTGAGAACAAAACAGTTAAAGGGATGCCAGAATTTGTTCATGTTCATCCAATGGAACTTGATAAATTGGTCTTCCCCTCCTTCGCTTTGACACATTGTCATCATCTTGTCCTTTTCCCTCTGAGGGAAACAGAGTGGTCCACAAATGTACCGCACAGTTCCTGGGAATACTCCTGCCACCTTATCATCTAGTTTGTATGTGCGATCAATAAGGTTCTCCCTTGAAAAGAAATTTACAAGAAGAACAGCTTGTCCTTTGGAATAAATCCTTCCACTATAAGGATCCTCAAAGTTTTCTTGAAGGGAAATGACTCCACTGCTGGTAACTTTAAGGAGGCAGTAATCATAGTGGCTATCATCTTCAGCTGCCACAGCCACAATGCTGTCTTTCGTTGCCAGGTCAGCAACTTGAACTGAATGTTCAATGGTGCTTGCATCTTTAGTTGTCCTGGTCATTACACCTGAGGGCACTCTTGACAGAACAGTCTCCTTCCAGTTGCCCACCCATTCCTTATTTTCACAGCTGTCAAAATTCTCGACAATGCAACCATGGCAGTAACAAGATCTTTGTCTTGTGTGGACTTAAGCTGTTCACAGCAAGTTGGTACAGAGTGGAGTTGTCGGATGCCTTTCACAGTGCAGAAAATTCCACCTTCCCTGTTACGTGCAACACTCAGCTCTCCAGTAGATGGCAAATAGAAGAAGACACGCCGCTTTAACTGCACTGACTTCTGCCTAGCGGGAAATGAGGAAACAGCTGGTTCAGAGAAGTTATCTTTCAAAAAGTTACAAAGATCTTTCGTGTTTGATAGTGTGGCTTTCCTGGAGAGAACTGGTGAGGTTGCCTTCTGTTTGACATGGGAGCCAGCTGCATCTTGTTCTCCCTTTGCATGGGAGGTGGCAAAGTAGTTTCGCTGGACTGTGTATCCAAGAGTTGCCAGGGAATATGACAGGTTACCATAACAGTGCAGGCCCTTGTACTGTCCTGCACATCCATCTGTGAATTCATGCATTTTCTTGATAGTGCAGTTGGATTCTTCTAAATGCTTTAAAATTAGCTTCTGGATGTGAAGGACAGAGTGGTGAGCCTGGGTGAGGTCATCGGAGATCACAAACAAACGCTCTTTACAAATTGCTGGTTCCTCTTCTGTGCTCTGGATGCCATCCACCTCAGCACTTAAATGCCTGTAAAGAATTGTTACATGAAGACTTATTTTGGTCACGTCAAAGTATTGGGACTGGCATAACCCTCAGAATAGTCATGAATGCACACGGCTTGATTAAGAGGAAGGTTTCAAGAAGAGAATCTAGCTGTTCCCTCTGCCATTTAGCAAGAAACGAGTGGTAAGGAAACTGTCCTAACAGCTGAATAAAATAATCAAACAGTTCCTTTGGCCCTGTGCACTTCTCAACAAGGGCTATTTTCTTCATGTCTTTTCCATGAGTGGTAAGCTTTCTAGTCGACACATAGTCATAACACTTCCATTTCACTTCGTGATTGCCAACACCGTTCTCCCAAGTTGTGAACTCCACAGTCTTTGCACTCCCTTTTCATAGTCTTGATAGTCTTGATCTTCGGGTTTGGGGCAAAGTGCTCGTTCAATAATATTTCCAACTGAGGCATACACTTCTGTAACTGCTTGATTAGCTTCTCTGCTTTCATCAGTCACTCTCTTCCTAAACTTCATGCATTCTTTGAAGACAATTTGAAGTTCAACGTGGTGGCGACACATGCAGGTCTGCCTATCTCGTTCCCTTGCCCCCCTAACAAAATAAGGCTTCTGGTTTTCAAATTTTCGCTGAGATATCTTTATCTCTGGGTGCATTGATGCAAACTCTACGTATAGCTGCCATTATTTTCTTCTCCAGGGTATGTGGGAGACTCTTCTT
>NC_090888.1:31464548-31472048 GCF_036669925.1 Montipora capricornis | reverse complement strand
AGTAGCAGAGAACGTCTGCTCAGCTTTTCATTATTACTTAACACTAGTTACTGCTTTATTTGGCTTGGAGTCAGATTAAGTTTCCAGGTCTTTGTTGTTGAATTAGTGTGGATCTTGGTGTTAATATAGAGTCCAGTGATATTCTTTAGCTTTTCAAAAATTAATTATTTTTAATATATAGATTTAGCCAAGCCTAAAAGCAGAGTTCCCGTTTCTTACCCTAGAAAACACTTCTGAGCTGATAGAAGTAAATAAACACGCCTTGCAAACAATAACCAACAATTTTAATCAACAACTAAAACTGAAATTACATGCTTAGTAATCTCTTTCACAACACTTTCTGTTTGACTGATAATCTTTAGACCCTCTCTCTTCAAGTTTAGAACAACAGCAAAAATCTTCCTAATAAGAAGTGAAGCCACAGAGTAGTAAATTCGCTTAATACTCGACTGCAATTTCACAGTCAAACAAAGCAGCTCACGCCTGGAGATCCATTTCACCCCCCAAAAAAACTGTCAATGTGATTGTTGAAATATGCCAGGATCTCTGTCAACACGGAATTGCAAACGTTTTCAGGCCTTCGTTTTGTAGTGAGTTTTGCAAAATATGCGAGGGAGCGAGGCAAGGAAAACATTACTGAAAGTCAACTGTTGTAAATATGTGTTTTGTCTCTCACTCCATTTCTCTCAGCTTTATGGTGTTCTTCGCTGAAATTTCCTCTTCTCCTTGCTCAGCTTCTCTTGAGACTTTCTTTCCTCAAATTTCTCAGATTTCATCACCTCTTCTTGAAAACAATTCTTTTTAATTGGTAGAGTGTATGAATTGATTAATTTTATCCTTTTATATTTTGTACATTTTTATTCTTTGACATTAGTACACACGTACATGTTTTGATGAGAACTTACGAGCTTCTTGGTGTTACGTGATGGCAATTTGGATCTGCCTTGTGCGCGTTTGTTTAGACCATTGTGCCAACCTTCGACGTTGTTGTTCGTCCGCACAGATTGGCCGAACACACACCAACTGGATGGAGGCCATGCAGAGCTAGTTATCCACGTACTGTTCACATAGTCTGAAAATCGTTGTAAGGACTCGGTAGTGGCATGTCGCTACAACTGATTGAACATTGGAACAATCTCATCCTCTGGAAGGAACGGGAGGGCCATGTACTTCGGCAGCAGCGAGTAAGTACCTTGGTCGGTTGTATACGCCGTCTGCAGGCCAATTTCTTGTACCTATAAATAAGTAAAATACCCAAAAATAAGTAACCCGGTTTAATTGTCAAAACGTATTTCAACAACTCCTCTTCCATATCTAATGGCAATTTGACATTTGTTTTATTTAGATAATTTTAGCTTCAATGTTCTTAAGGTTCTTTTTGAGTGTATAGTATACGAAAAACCGCTGACATACCTTTATCCACAGTGCTTGCATCCAGTGGAATACACACCCCTCGCGTAGCGTCTTCCACACTGCCATCTCGAAGTCTACAGTGATTTTTCTCACAGCCGGTGGGACGGGAAGCATCTCCAGCACTGCTTTTATCACGGCTTTATAGTCTTTGGTCTTTTTCCCCGACATTAGGGCAAAGACCAAAGGGACTTGTTTCGTGTAGTCATCTGTCTTCACAAAGGCGTTGATGGTCACAGGTTGGCTGAACGGCTGACGTACTAACTTAAACGTGCCATCGATGTACCAGCCCTTTGCTCTGCTGAGCACATCAAGTTGGTGGTCTGTGGCAAAGACAAGGTGATGGGAATTCGGGTTATGGCGATGACGGACCTAAAAAGAATAAACAATTAACATTCGTTAAAAAACTAAAAAAGGCTTGTTTTTTTTTTTTTTTTGCAATCAAATTACTCGTAGCCTGATATAAACACAAAAGGGTTTTGGGGGACATTTACGCCTAAGAGCTATATACTCACTGTGATGTCTTTTCGGAGAAAGTTGACCGGAACATGGTCAGGATCTAACTGGAATTCGAGATCTTTGGGGTCCGAGGGCCGAAGGCGTTGCCTCAAGTAGTGGGGCAGGGTGCATCGATTAACTCCTCCAGAAGGACTTCGTTTACTATCGCAGTCGCTGGTTTGAATAAGTTGTTCACTGCCTCTTTTTTTGTTTTTGCCGTGATCTTAGCTGCTAAAGAGGTCCCACTTGTCCCGAGTGGTTATGATGTTGTCTCCCAAGCACAAATTCGCCGTTTTCTCGCTGTGTTACCGTTGCTCTACATGGATTGGCCTAAGAATGACATCAGAAAACGAAAAGTTACCCTTTGTTTAAGCGTATTTTCATTGCGTTTTGGTTAAAAGCATCACAAGAAACAATATCGGCCACATTTCTCAAGAAATTGTGTTGGCCTAGGTATAAGTCAATTCTATTTTTTAAGAAAAATTTCGCGACACTTTAAGTTCGCGAATTTCGCGATTTTTTATGCAAAATTAAAGTGACGCGAACACTAAGTGTCGCGGACATAACATGACGCGAAAATTAAGTGAATAACTATATATCAATAATAGCTAATAGTGAAGAAAGATTAGTGATTCTTTGCTGTGGTGAGACAGGAAGTGTCACTTGAGGAGATGCTCCAGGCAGCTAGGAAAGAGATAGAGAGACTCGAACAGGAACTTGATAGGAAGAACAATATAAGTCAGTTTGGCCTTCGCCGATTTATGTACTTAGCACTTAGCACTTAGATCTCTCCGCGCGATAAGGCGCATAAGGCTGCGAACAGGTCGAAGGGTAGAGACCAGACGAAGTGTGATCCCCTGGTCCTCCAGGTTGGGGGTTGAGCTACAGGCCAATCACCTGTTCTCGGAAAAATACAACGGATTACAGAAGCCGATTTATGTATGATGAAATGATCCGGCTTTATACTGGGTTTTCAAGTAGTAATGTGTTATGGTCATTTATAGATGTGATAAAACCATCTGCTGAAAAAATGAGAATGTGGTCTCAAGTTCAACGTGGCAGGGCTAAAAAGCCTGGTTAAGGGATAATTAACGAAATATTTATAAACATGAAAAAACAGTCCCTTTCTATAGAAGATCAACTGTTCATGTGGTTGTGTAAGGTCAAGCTAGGCTTATTTGATCAAGATTTGGCTGTCAGATTCAATGTGTCAATTTCTACTGTAAGTAGAATGATTATAACCTGGTCAAACTTCCTTTATTTTACAATGGGATGTTTACCACTATGGTCGAGTAGATCACAGATTAGAAAAACAATGCCAAGTAGTTTTAAAGATAGTTTCAGCAATGTGCGTGTGATCATAGATTGCACAGAAATGAAGGTTCAGACACCTTCCTCTCTTGTGCTTCATTCTGAGTTTTACTCTAGTTACAAAAGTGCAACCATCTTCAAAGGTCTTGTTGGTATTACCCCCAGTGGTGCAGTGTCATTCATCTCCAAACTCTACACGGGATCTACAAGTGATAGGGAGATAGCGAAAAGGTGTGGAATTTTAAAGCTGTTAGAGGATGAAGATGGGGTTATGGCAGACAAAGGTTTCACTATAGAAGACCTTTTATCTCCTTTAAACTGTTCTCTCAACATTCCACCATTTCTGAGTGAAAAGGTTCAGTTTTCCAAGGAAGATGTAGAAAGGACTCAAAAAATAGCGAAGCTAAGGATCCATGTAGAGAGGGCAATTCGTAGAGTCAAGGAAAACCATTTATTTGATGCTGTAATTCCACTGTCATTAGCCTCTTCAATTAATCAAATGTGGTCGGTCTGTTGTATGCTATCAAACTGTGAAGGACCTCTATTTTAAAATGATAGCAATTAATTTGAATAAAAACATTTACAAATAAAAATGAGGTTTTATCAGTGGTGTGGCATTTACAATGATGGAAGATAATAGTTGTAATAAAACAGAGTTAGCTTATTGTACATGTCGGCAAAGAACTCTTCATTAAAGTAACTGGTTTCAATGTGCCAATCATTCTTACAAAATACCATGAAGTCACACCATTTGAGCCCGGTGATGGCCATCTGCCCCATTACCTGAAAGTAATACTCATGAGTTTTCTTTAGTTTGAGTTGACCATTAACAATCTTTAAATACTTGGCATCTCTGCATGACTCACACTGGGGACACTTAAGCAATCCAAATACCTCATTGCGTGTTGGGTCATAGACAAGAAAATCAGGGCTTGCTCCTAAAAAGGGACAGCCTGGATTAATAACAAATCCTGTTCGGTATACATTGACAAACCTGGTGTTGACATATGACTGTGCTGCCTCACTTTCATGTTCAAGGCCATACTTCATGGCAACAATCTGAACAATTTTCTTTTTAAGCTGAGTTACCAGACCCTCATAATCACATTTTCTTGAACAAATTTGCTTAAATTTTGAGGCAGTGAGCCGCCGCTTTCTCAGCTCATGCCAAAATGGATTTTGAGATTGGTCTTTTGTTTCCCGCTCAATGTTGGATGCCTGCTCTAATGATACCTTTAATGAATCAAGTACATTAGCCTGTGAGCGTGGAAGAACATGGCTACATAAGGGATCAAGCAGCTTTGCTGGTAGGACAGGTAGGGTATCCCTCTGATCTATGGATAAAAACTTACAGTTTTCCCTAACAGTAGGTTGTTGATAAGACACAACACATCCCTTCGGCACAGTGCCATAGTTGCACGCGACATACTCTAATTCACCCTCGCTAAACAATGTAGCAAACTGTGTTTCTTTGTAGTCAGTTTTAGCCCTTTCTAGAAATTCCCTTATAAATTCTGGGTTGGGGTAGTTTTGTATAGGGTTATACAAATTACTCTCTACACCATCTATGGCACGCTTCTTACATTTAGAACCTGATTTTAATTCGGGTTTTCTAACAATAAGATTATCAACAGCTTCAGGATGGATTCCAGCTGAACGGGGCTTGTGCCATTCCTGTGGCATAGATGTCTTGGATGGTACCTCTGGGACAGCATCAATTTTAAGGAGGCTGTAATGGGCTGCCTGGTATATCAGTACCACCTTATGGTTACATATTCCCTGCCCAGACTTACATGAGCAGGAATGATCCACCACTTCCTCATTGTAAAACGACATCTTTGAAAATATATGAAACAGAAGTTTTTAAGCTTACAATCACTATTTTGGAAATAAGGTAACAAAGGACAACAAAGCAGGAAATTAAGAAAAAATAATTTACTATAATTTATTATTTTGTAATGAATAGTGTACATTCTTGTTCATACAGATATAGGGAAAAAAGGAATAATTCAAGGTTATTTGAATTAACTTTGAGAACTTTCACAATATTCAGTAAAATGTCAACTGCCCCATGCACTTAAGTTACTTAAATTTAGCATTCAGCTAAAAAACAACCGTACAACTAACCCATAAGTAGTGTGGCTCTTCATTTTTCCTTAACGACTTGAAACATCTTGCTCTGATAAAAACAGTGTCATCTTCTTCTCTTTTACCAACTTAATGAACAATCATATCAGTAGGTAAGTACCTGCTTAGAAACTCCACGCCCGGCTTTGCAAGCTTGCCCATAACAGCAAACACGGCAGAAATGAACGATTTACCTTCATAATCTTTAATAAATCCTTCACAGAAAAACTTATAGCCTTTAACAATGCCACTCTGGGGTGCTTTGTTGAGCTTAACAAAAGTATCGACGTCTTTCATCGTCAACTCAGGGTTATCTTTCAACAATCTGGTCCATTCGATCGGCAAGACACTGCTGGCATTGGCAGCCATCTTGAATGTTTGCGCGGTTAGCCTCGCTTTCAATCAAACATGGCAGATGCATGAGAAGAGAGAATGATAAAAAATCCAGAAAACGCCTCTCTCCCGAACTGTAGGACCGTTGAGTAGAAGCTGCCAACGAGAGGTTAAGGTACCGGTGTATGTCGGCAGTTGGATCTCCATGAGAGCCTGTGGGATAGGGTGGGGGTCCTATTCTGCATGCGGCGTGAGCAGACGAAAACGGTCCATCTGAAAGCGAGACAGCGAGTTAGCGATCGTGTTCTTTTTACCTGCAATATGCTGGACTCGCAGGTAGAAATTGAATCTAAGTGTCAGCAGGGTCAAGTAGCGAACTAAGTCCATCACTCTAGGAATGCGGGAGCGCCTAGAATTGACAATGCCGACGACCGACTCATTATCGCAAAAAATAATTATGCGCTTGTTAGCAAAATATCTGCCCCAAAGGGAACAGGCGACGACCAGGGCAAATAGTTCCTGCCAGGCAATACTCATGCCTGGTTTATGGAGTTGTTGGTGGCTTTCCCAACGGCCCTGGAACCACTTAGAACCAAAAACCCCCCCAAAGCCCAGGGTACCGGATGGGTCGGTGAATAACTGGAGGGAGTCTGAGTTGACCCAGGAGTTAGACAGGAAAAAACTGGCCCCGTTCCATTCCAAAATGAACTCCTTCCACATGTGGAGATCTTTAAAGAAACCGGAGCTCAATGAGATGTGATGATGGGCCTTGGAAACCTTCCGGGTGAGCACGATCATGCGTTGAAGGAAAGGCCTACCAGGGGGAATGACTTTACACGCGAAGTTCAGAGTGCCAATCAGTGATTGTAATTCCTTAAGGGTGCAGGATTTCCTACGCTGAAAAAATGCGAGCGAGGTCCGGATGCGTTCGACCTTATCGGGGGGTAGCCGTGCCTCCATTTTTTCAGAATCTAAAATGATACCCATGAACTCGAGGGCAGTACAGGGGCCCTGGGTCTTGTCCCCGGCGATAGGGATATGAAGATTCCTAAAGGTTAGGAGCATACTGGTCAGGCTCTGTTGGCAGGTCTGACTGTAAGGGGGGGAGAGTGCTGGAGGTTCGATGATGAGAAAATCGTCCAGGATATGGCAAGCAAATGAGATTTGGCACTTATTGAGGAGAATCCACTCGACCGCATCCGCAAGTTGGTTGAAGATATATGGGGCACTCCGCAAGCCGAAGGGGAGACATGTGTCATAGTACTATTAACGGTCCCAGTACATTCCAAAAAGTTCGTAGTCAGATGGTTTTAGCAGAAGGAGTCGAAATGCAGACTGAATATCCGTTTTAGCAAGGAAGCACCCCAGGCCGAACCTTAAAATTCCCGAAATAGCATTGTCAATGGTTATGTATTGCAGGCCATGGTCCTCCTTGGAAATAGAGTGATTGATACTAGTGACCCCAGACTTGGGAAATGATAAGTGAAAAATAGTTCGAAATTTATTTGTATGTTTCTTAGGAAGGAGACCTATGGGGGAGACTTGAAGGTTACGAAAGGGGGAGGGGGGGGGGTGGAGAATGGACCCGCGATAAAACCTAGGGCGACCTCCTTAGACAAGTTTTCATGTACTATATCAGGCTGTGCCAGGGCAGTGGGTACGTTCTTAGAAAAGCATGCAAACCGTAGGCCATTGTAGCCTATGTCAGCCCCATACTTGATAGTGTTACATAATGTTAAAACTAAAAACTGGTCAGGGTGGTCCAATAGTGTACTTTCCAACCTTGTCACATTAACAGGGGTTGGGAGGACCAAGGCAGCC
>NC_090888.1:31442048-31454548 GCF_036669925.1 Montipora capricornis | reverse complement strand
TGCAAAATTTCTCTCTGCTTACATTCTGTAATTTGTCAAGAGTAAGACCTGATACTGGTCTCAGATTTGTGACCTGACACTTGCATTATATGAGGCACTTCAAAATTATTATTATCAAGAACTGATACAGCCATATATCTTATGTAATGATTAGTATACACTTTTGAAAGCTTGTACTCAACAGAAATGGTTTTCCATTCTTCCCTAGAAGGGCATTACAGTACCAAACACTGTCAGATCCGTTGAAGTTATCAAGAACCTTTGGCCTTTGCCACAGTAAATCTAGAGATGGATTGAGTTTAGATAAATATAGTTCAAATGCTCTTAATGGATATAATGCGGGGTTTTCAGTGTTTTCAAACATTCTTCCATCCCCCGAAGAGTCAAAAATGGGTCATCGTTTTGTCTATGATTTTTGTCTAGTTCATCCAAGTGTTAATTGGTAGACTTATTTTCGTCCTGCTCCATTGACACTGACTTAAAATAACTGTTTCTTGTGAAGGGGAAGGTTCTCTCTCCCTCTCTCTTCTTCAGTTTCTGTTCTGCTGTCATAGGCCGTCCAGGCTTCTTGCAACCTTAGTAGATTCAAAATTTAAAATCTTAAGACATACCAAAAACTGCAATTCAGAGCAAAAAGCAGCCCTAAACAAATTAAAAATAAACACCCAGCTTTAAGTTTATATCCCTTCAATGCTTGACTTCAGTAACTACGTAGCCACCAGTGTGTCCTGGCCACAGCTATATTATGTTAAACCTGGATTGAAACCAGTGAAAAATGCAAGAAAAATATATTTTTCAAACTGCACCTGAACATGAAAAGCATCAACTGTCAAGATTATTTGGTGATATAGCATGGACGTGTAGCCGTGCCGAGCCACAGAAGGAGCTCGAAAAATTGAGCCTCATTTATGCTCAGGTGTGAGTGTCTGACCTGGCTTAAGCCTGCGACCCAATCAACAACCAGTCCCTGGTCAGCGGTGAACTTCAAAAAAACAGCTGACCTCAATAAGGTCCAACTTGAGCCCACAATATGATCATGTGATACTGGTCAGCGGATGCCTTGTTTTGACAGGTGTCAATCGACCATAACATTGATGTCCAATATCAAAGATTTATGCTGTAAACTAGCTAGAGTGAGCTGCTAGAGTGTCAATTCAACTGGAGTATTGCCTCCTCGATGAGCCCATGGTATGGTTACGTGATACTGGTCATTTTGGTATACACTGAGGGGCGGACATACGTACGTTCATGATGTCATGGCTATAAAACCAAATTTTCTCACATTGACGGCTCTGCTATAAACAGAAGAATGAAGGGGTAGTTTCTAAAGAAACTGTGGTGCTGCGTCGGTGGGGAAGTAGTATACAAAAATTTGGTTTTATCAACGGAGTTGATAATGTAAATTTGCCACCGTACAGAGATTCTAAAAGCTGACGTTTCGAGCGTTAGCCCTTCGTCAGAGCGAATCTGCTATAAACAGATTGGCGTGAGCACGGCCAACAACACCATTCTGTAACTCTACAAGATTAAAACAGCTTGCAACACTGTTTCTTGTTGTGACTAGGGTGAATTCTTTTCCTTCAATAAGATGCCATTCAGTCCATTGAAACTGTTTCTACAAATGACTGGGGCCCTCATCGGCGCTTCCATCAACTCTAATGCAATCAATGGTCTTCCCTTGAAAACCCACATCCATTTCCGGTTTCTCTTTCAAACTGTACAAGTCAGCAAGATGCTGTGTGGCTGTCTTCTCGCAGAGGACACCACGTGCTTTTACCACCCCAACAGACACTTGCCCTGTGTTTTCTGTCTTTGTAAATAGATAAGACGATGTTTGAAGCAGACCTCCATGCTTGCTTACATAGTCAGAATGTGATGTGAGTTTCAGCTTCCCTTCCAAGCAAACAGCTTCATGGTTCTTATGTGTGTGTGTAAGTGCTGTTCAAGCGAAAATCTGCTTGATTTTCTCTATTGAAAATCATTTTTTCAGAGCCATCTTTGAACTGAAGCATATCAAGGCCTTTGTAAAAGCAGTATGACCAGTGGCTATCAGGATTAAATTTGGCATCAAAACCTTTACAAGCTCTTGTGCAAGTTATTCCTGCAACACCCTTATAACGCTGAGCAAAAATTCTTCTCCTGTTGCTCACTGAACACAGTTGTACAACAGTACCATACGATATTGATGTGATGTACTCCTTCTGTAGATGTTCCTGTAATCTGTTGAATGTCACTTTAGGCCCTTGAGTGTTTTTGTTGCTTGTAAAAGTAAAAACGCCTGTCCTACGCCATTTGTCAACACCAACCTGGTGTTCCGCAACAAACTCTTCCATTTTTTCCCCCATTTCTGGATACTTGGTCAAAAATGTGGACACCCTCTTTGGAATCTTTCGTTGCAGTAGGCCTTCCTTTGCTATCTTCTTGGATGTTTCTCTAGCAGCAGCCCTCTTTATTTTCCTCCATGCTTGCTGTATCTGTGCTTTTGCCTTATTTGAGAGAATGTCATTAATTTGACACCAGTCTCCATCTTCAGATTCAGACTCAGTCTTGAATATTTCATTGTCGAGTGCTTGTTTGCATTGGTCTTCCAAATAGGGCTGTCTACTAACTTCAACTAATTGTTCTTCCCTTTCAGTAAGATCACTAAACGGGATGATCAGCAAAGTTTGAACTCCTTGGCTTCCAACAGGTAACATGGTTTCAATTTCCTTTGCAAACGTAAACCAGTTAAGGTTGTTTTCTCGCAGCATGTAGAGTAGTGTTTCTCTTGAAGGTGCTGGATTTACCGTTGTAAGTCTGTGTCATCGGGATCTAACACTTGGGAATCCAAATTGGCATTCAATTCTCCTTGGCTCCTTGATGTTTTGCGTTTCTCTGAAGTTGTAACAGAAACCTGGCACCCAATGCAGTTACAACACACTGTTCTACATTTACACAATCAACTTCACTGCCAGCTGGAATATTTCAAGGAAACTCTGCTTCATCTTCTGACGAAGAAATGCACTCAACTCCTTCAATTTCTTCAAGGTTGCTCTCCTCATTCTCTGAATCACTAGATGTGAAGTCATAGCCAAGTGTCTGCAAAACTGCCTTTTCTTTAACATTTGCCAACTCTAAAATAGTGTCCCTGATTTCACATGCTTTTTCAAGGGCGTCATCAATTTTTCTTTGTTTAGCACTTGGACTTTGGACTCCATACCGTTTTTGAGCTTCTTTTCCACTCAGACATGAACAAACACTCATTCTAAGCAACATACGATCAGCCTCAGTACTTGCTAGTTTACACAAGGCAGCTATTTTCTCCCTAGATGGTAGCTTCTCCTTACTGTTTGCTCTTATTGACTGCAGAAACTGTCTCATAATGGACACAAGTTTTTTGGGCGTCGACCCCTGGCTTTAAATAAATTTGAAATTTATATCTTAAAATTTAAAAAAAATCAAAACAAAAGTAAGAGACATTTTAAAAAAAATGATTTTTCTGTAAAACTGGCCTACGAATTTAATTTAAAGTATTTTAGAATTATTTTTAACATTATCAGGGGATGCTGTATGGAAAGATTTCGCTGTCCTGCTTTTGCAAAAAAGACCATTTAAGCTGATTGCCATGGTAACAGTATTTTGGAAGGAAATGTGGTGTGAGAAATCTATGATGGGCACTTAATACTCTGGTCAAATTTCGTCTTGATATGATTACCTTAACTATATCTAAAAACAGAATATATTTATTTTTGTGGAAAAGGGAGAAACTATTTAGAGTCTCCTTAAATTGAAATTCACCCAGCTTTGTATCAGAGGTAACACGATCTGGCAAGCTATATATATTTCTGCAATCAAGAGTATCAATTGTAAAGTGATTAATATATATCTTTTGAGGAGAAGGGTTAGTGATAACTCTATTTTGAAGTTCATTATAAATAGTTTTTGATACAGCCTGATTAATCGGAATCTTTTGCCCGTTAAAACTTTTAACAATATGCTCCTTTAAATTAAATGCCTTTTGTTATGAAAAGAGGATCTTTTGAGTAATTTTCGCCAGTGATAAGGCAGAGCATTTATCACTGAAAGAGAAGTCTGAAGAATTCCAAAGCAGTAAAATTCAACTCTCTCACATTACATTTAATTATGAAATCATTATTTTTAGAGATCACATCTCCTATTTTGAAAATCCCCTTCTCTGCCAATGTTTTAAAAAATACAGGTTTCCTGACGATACAAATGAATATTTTATTCCAGAGAATGGTTTGGAGAGTTATATTTGTATCATTGATGATTTCTTCACACTGATTATTTGCTGCAGAGCATTTTGCAATAGTCTTTAGGCAATCTTCATAAAAATGTAGGAATTTTATTGGCAACTTTTTAACATCAAAAGTGCAACATAAAATCAATTGCTTCTAACCGGTTCTAAATAATGTAAAATTCTTCCAGCTACTTTGTTCATCACTGGCTAGTTTCTTACAACAAATAATCTTTTGTGAGTCAACCACAGAATTCTAATGTGATGCCTTTAGTCCTCCATATCTTTAAAGTACAGCGCGCTGAACTTTATCTTTTCCTTTCAAGAAGAAATTGAAAATAATTTTATTTAGCTCTTTTACAGTTTCTTGATTCGAACAAATAATGCTAACCCTATACAGAAAAATCGCAATTATAAATGATTTAGCGATTTAAATTCCACCGATTATAGTTAAATCTCACCATCTCCAAATGTGTAATTTTTGCGTAATAGAAGTAGTAATTTCGTCTAAATTCAACCGTTGTTTAGCACGTGGATCATAAGTAAAATGAACTCGCAATATTTTAACTGAGTGTTTAATTTTTAAGTTTCCTATTTCAGTACAGTTTTGCAAAGAAAAATGCCCTCTGTTACCTAGCAACATTATCTCGGATTTTTCAAGATTATTTCTGAGACCTGAACATTCGCCAAAAGCTTTTACTAATTCCATAAAGTTATTAGGGGAGAGATCATTACTGGGTTGCCAGTATGGCAATCCCAGTCGGAAAATGGGTGGGATTTGTTCGTTTTCCTTTTTTCTTTTTTTTCCGTGTCGGGAAAAGTCTCACCTATCACTCCCTTGCTAAGTGGTGTCTTTATGCATAGCGTCTTCCTCGCATATTTTTGTAGGATTTCACGGGGTAGGAGAAAGGCGTAGATTTCTCTGGTTTGACACAGTAGAATATTTCATTAACCTACAATAGCATCAAAGATACAAACAAACGCAAATGGCGTTTTGGAGGATTTTTAAACAAAATGTTCCCTTATGGAGCTAAAGAATGGAACGTAAAATTGGATAAACAAGACAGGCAGTGAAAAAAATATACCTGGAATCTTAAAAGCGACAAGTGGTGAATTTCGACAACAATCTGTTGCCCACTGAGCCGTAATCAACCGACCGCCATTATGGAAATATCAGTAAGTTGAAGAATTCTGCATATATTTTGCATTAAATAAAGTTTATCTAAAGCAAATGCTCATGAAGTGAATTTCTTTTACTCAGGAACCTGCGGCGATCTTTTGTAAATGTAAAAGTGCTTGTATGACAAAGCGCAAAGAAAATAGTTCTCATGGGTGCCCGTGCAAAGGGAGAAATGTGCTGTGTACAGATGAATTTAAATGTGGAACAAGCAATAAACCTTGCAGAAACAGGGTATGCATGCACATAAAGTTGAACATTCACTTCTTTTGTTATTTGAATTTCCAAAAAGCGTACGAAATAATTTGTGCATTCCCTTTCTTCAGGATTCGAACAAGCATTCGTCATCTGCCTATGAAAGTCGTAGAGTTCGTCCGAGGATTTTGTCTCTCTTCAGACACTACCGATGTTCCAACTAAGGAACAACATCGAGTTAAAGAGAACAACGATGTGAATGTACTTTGCTATTCGATTGTCTGTTGTTGTGTGTTCTTTTCCTTACCTGTATTCCAATTATAATGTGCAGTAGAATAAACATCTGCCTTGCAAATGCTACAAATGTCTTGTGATATCTGGCATTATTTTATTCCCCCTATCAGTACTGAGACTAAAATGAGTGAGAAGTAATATTACAGACCATGATCATGTCAATAATTTTACCATTTTTTTAACTGACTAATTTTCTGATACCGGAATGTAAGACTGAATTAGATTTAGCCCTGCATTTTCCCTTTGTTTACTAGTAGGTAATATTATTCTGTTGCTTCCAGGTTATATTTTTGTTATGATTGTATAATCATTATTTTTATTTTGAATTGTAAACACTGTAGGAGTTCATTGCTACACTGGATGAAGCAATGTTGCGAAAGTTGGCTGTGAGGGGTGTGGGGAGTAGCTACATCCATACTCTCCTTATTATGGAGGATGACCTTCATGACACAGATGAAACAGGAGACATGATTGCCGAGACTGAGACAGCTGGGTCTACAGGTACAACCATGGCAGTAACTGTTTCTTCTGCTGAGCCCATTCCTTCGCCAGGCAGTCCTTTGGTTGATTGGTGTACCTGTGGTCTTTGCAAGCCAATGCCACAGGCTGTCGAAAATAAGTGTTACAAACAGCCGAAGTGCATCATAACAACTTCCCACTTTGCAAAGATATGTCTGGATCCTGATGTCTTGGAAATGTGTATCAGGAACACCGGTGATATCAGAAATGATAGAGAAGATGCAAGTACACGTGCTTTTAGGAAAGCTGCATACAGACAATTTATCCTAGCAAAGTATGGCCGTCTTGGTAAAGGAAAGAGACGTGTTTGTCCTTCTTGTGTAGTTTTGAAAATTCGCAAGCGATACCCATCAGTCACAGGGGATTACATGGGATATCGGGAGTTCTGAAATTATGTACGAGACTTCATTGTGCAGTTCCAGAAAATATCCATACTGCCCCCACAGAAGAGATTGGAATTACCTGGGGGGTGGGGGTTCTGTAAGGTCAAAAAATTTAAACAAATTATGAAGCTAATTGGAATTTCCAAAGGGGTGGAGGGGTCTTAGAAAAAATCCCTTCCATGGGGGAGGTATGGATATTTTCTGGAATTACACATTCTAGCTACATGTCATTTTAGATAACTGTGCTTATCACTTGTGAATGTGAAATGTTATGGTGACCATGAATTGTGGTATTGTATTATTCATACCAAATTTCTGAGTGTTTTCTACCAGTTGTTTCAAGAAGTTAGAAATGTTGATTTAACAGGAAAAGCGAAGTGTGAAAGTCTTTAGAGTGTCCAAGGTAAAACGCTTCCACATGTACTTCTTACAAACTTCAGTAACTCACACTTGAAAAAATGGACCATTTTATTGCTTAGTTGATGTACTCTGAACTTCTCTTATACATGTTGTATCCATTAATTTTTGTTTGATAACATAATGGAATGCTGTGTTTCTAAGTGGATGCTGTGCATGGTATGTCCACATATTGTGTGAAATAAATATTACATAATACTGTGGAAAATTATTCATTTGACGAAATTTCCCCCAAATCCTGACCAGATGTTGATTTTACATGCCCTGGAGGGCACAATAAACCTGCTTTTTTTATCCAGTAGTTCCTTAGAGGAAGGGGGAGGTTTTGCACCAATTGTGGATGCCAAAAGACGTGGATCACTTTCATTCATTGACATCTTGTGTGCCACAAAATCATTGTCATCCACTCTAGCACGTAACATTCTTGCTATGAGCAATGGAATGTAGTCAAAGGTTTTGTTTTGTTTTACTGTTGTTACATCCCACTGCTTAGTTCTCTGATTATATCTCCTGGAGGTGATTTCATTCCCAGACTTGCTTGAGACAGATATGAGATCCAAATGGAAATTCCACTCAAAGATAGCAATGTACTTCCTTGCCTTGTAAGCTTTATAGCTGCAATGAATATAATTTTTTATGTTTATTATAGTTCACTTTGTTCTGTCACTGTTCTGTTATTACATGTAGTTCAATGATATAATCCTGGGATGCATGCAGATAAGCTATATCCCTTCTGTGATGTGTAATATGGCTGAGCACACAACAAGAATGTTGGGAGTAATTGTTGGGTAATCAAAACTAAAGAGTTTTGTCATGTAATCCCATGCATTAATGTACCACAAAGTATTTCTAGTAAATCTAGAATATTATCAGTGTGTAAAAGTACCTTAGCGGTGTTCTCTTTGGAGTGTATGCAAGGGTCAGGCTGTTTGCACACTCTATTCTGCCAGTGTGCCTGAAATAAAAAAATATTTTTTTTTTCATGACTATTTTCAAATTATATTTCAATGCTGTGACAATAGTACCAGGCAAAGTACAAATTATAATCTGGATATTAGGATATTTGACCTGTAGATGTTACAAGATTTAACATATGTATATCTACACACTGTTTATGAATATGTATATTATATATTTGAGCAATGCACAAAGTTCATGTATTATTCTGTACTAAGACAGAACGACAACTTTCAGATTCATACAACTTGGTTAACTGAATCTAACTTAGAATCGGAAACTGTCCAGCAGCTCTGGGTTTAAGATGACTTTCTACAATTCTGCAAAGTCCTTGTCGTGCTGGTCAAACCACAATATTGGACAAAAAGGGTTGAGATTATTAAAAACAGGGGCTATTTTGCGCACTATGTCCTCAATATCGCACATTATTAGCCATCCCCCTCCCCCCTACAACCAATGTTGATATATTTATGTAAGATTACACACAATAAGGAAATTGCACGGTTAACAGCGGTTAATTTTGTGTGTTCTTTAACTGACATAGAGAAATTTTGGTTGGTTAACGTGATTTGAACAGATTTGAAATATTTTTCATGACCAGTCTGTTTTTAGCCAGCTGGTGTGTTAACCGTTGAAATGCGTCACTTTTTGTAAGAAATGTAGAAATCTCATTGATTTTCTTCATAGTTTATACTCATTAGCAACGCCTTGAGAAAACGGTAGGGGAAACATATATAATGCCTTGTAGTTATACTTAAAATTCGTGACAATTCATATTCGAAGACGCACGGTTTACAAAGAGGAAGTGACGTTTCTTGCAACCGGAAGTAATTTGCTCTATTACTATTTTGCTCCTGTTATACCACATTCTTGTTTGGTTTCACAAAAAGTTTAGGGAACTGTTCTCTGACAAATTTTTCGAAGAAGGGTCCATCTAGTTTATTGTATGGGTCACTTCTGATCACACCTTTGTTGTGGCTTTTTCTAAGGAACAGCGTGACAACTTCCCTGTTAAGGCCTTGGACACCTTCTTTCTTGATCCTAAAGATTGTTGCTAATGAAACTCCTTCTTCCTCAGCAACATCTTTGGCTTTGTTGTTATGATCTTGCGCCTGTAATAAAATATACGCTCCTAAAGCATCGTCAACATGCCTTTTATGTACCATTTCCAGGTGTTTTGATAATAAACCTCAATGATGACGTCACATTGTTTTTTCTTTATTAGGGTTAATTTACTCTAATTGTCAATTGAGTACCATGACGACATGCCTACGACTGATATATTTTCCTTTTTTTTACTTACATAACTCATACATACATACGTTTTGTGTTGTTGGGCAAAATGATCCCCAGACAATCTTGGACAAAAAGAGTTGAGAATATTAAAAGCAGGGGTTATTTTGCACACTACGTCCTCAATATCGCACATTATTAGCCACCCCCCTCCCCCCTACAACCAATGTTGATAAGCCCAGGTTCGACATGCTTTGTTTTGTGTAGCAACATTGATCGGGGTGGGGGGGGGGGGGGCAAAAAGAGAGCTTCTTTTTCATACTTGTGATCAGAGTTTAGTCCAAAAGCAGAGTTTTCTCAACAATTTGGCCAAGATTGCACAAGATTGCAGGTTAAGTTTGGATCATGGATTTGATCATCATGGTCACACCTGCCTTCCAACCACTCATGGAAGTCACAGACGTGATGAAGTAGGCCATTCCACTTGCTCTAAGAGAATTATAGAAAACAAAAAGAAGAAAAGGTAAGATTATATGTCCCACAAGGCCACACGTAAGTGTCACATCTCGCTGTCTGGTGTTCTTGACCCATTAAAAAAAAGACAGATGTTTTCAGTAAACAATCTGCACAATGTGCTATATAAAAATATTCTGCACAAAATAAATTATGTGATTTAAGTTTTCTCCTACTTTCATAATTTGCAAGGCTTCCTCATCTGAAGTGTTCTCAATTTCCTTGCATACATTGCTACAATACCAGAAGTGGTGGATTATATGATCTGACCAAGCTTTTATTTTGGCCATTGCCTTGGCTTGTTCAATCTGAAAGATAAAAAATATATATTCACTGTCATGATAATATTCTTGTCGGGATTTAATCTACAGTAGACAAGATATTAAAGGATAGGTTAGGGTGGGGATGAATAAGGTAGGATAGGAATAAGACAGTGTTCAATCTAGAAATTATGGAAAGTGGGTCAAATGTCCCACTTGACATTTTAAATTGGGTCATTTCAAAAATGGTCTGGGTCAAATTATTATGATAATAATAAACTTCCAAAAACTGGCAATATCCCTATTATGCTATGCACTACCAGTATATTTTTACAACTTTTTAGCATTTTAAGTCAGTTTCAACGTTTTCGAATTTTTTATCCCTATTATAGTTTTTATGCATTTCACAGTTTTGATTTGTTTATTGCAGTAACTGGAAACAGTCAAATAATTGTAAAGCCGAAAAAGACCAATTATGAATAAAAGGAAACCAAAAAATGCCTGTTTGACCATTTTTACATTTCATACTTTCTAATCAGCTTTAACTAACACAAGTTCCAAGCTTTTCCTTAGTTAGCCAGTAAAGATTCTTTTGTCTTTTTTCTTCCTCCAATGCTGGAAGGCCGTGTTAAAGTCGAATTGATCAAGATCTTCTTCTTCAGCAGAGACAACCATTAAGTCATCAACTCTTTCTGAACCAAGTCTGTTTCGGACGGATGTCTTGAGGCTATTCTGAAGACTAAACCCTCGTTCCCAATCTGCTGTGTAAATAGGAGCTGTTAAAGCCAGAGATGCAAGTGTAATTAAATTCGGAAATTCATCTTTGTGATACTTATGAATTAAGTTCCACAGTGGTACCATTCTGTCCCTGGGATATCCAGCTTTGACTACAAGTGGCTTGATCTTTGCCCACTCATCTGCAGTTTGGTCTGGATCAATCACAGCTGCAGTTTTGCTAACTGCATTTCCATGCCTAAATACCCAATGAAGAGAAAAGACAATATTAATACAAAAATAAGTATTATTCACTTGTTACTATCTCATTGTTTGTTGAAAGAAAAAGTAAAATTAAAACCAGACTGCAACCAATTGCAAGAAGCTAACATTGAATCACAGCTGTGCTTCAGTGCTAGCCGGAGCTTCCAGTTCAGTTTTAGTTTTTCTCTGCTAAAACAAGTTTTAAACTTACTTGTGCTCCTTTTCCTTGCCAAAGTGATTGCAACTTGCTATTCCCCCACTCGTCTAAGTCACTTGGAGATAGGAGGGAGATTGGCCGAAGCCCCAGCACCCCAAAAGCATAGACTATATTGCTTTCTTCCTTTGGAAACTGGGTATTTAAGTTTTCTACTATCTTGTCAATAAATGTGACCTTGATTGAATCAATGTTGTTGTTGCCTTTCAAAGGGTGCTTACCCTTGAACATCATTTTGCCCTGACTGTCCTTTGTAATGTCACTCTTGAGCTTATCCAGGTGAGTTGATCTGCCAAGCATTCCCTCCTTGAATTTCTGTAATTCAGCAAAGCAGTGATCTACATGAACCTCAACCATGGAGACATCAAGATCCTTCTTCTGGATAACCAAGCAGAGTTTTGATATGATGGACAGTACATCCATTAGAAGATAGGTAGCTCCTATGAGGTCATGTTGTATGAGTTTATTGTAGAAACCTTTTCCCTTTGCACAGGTCTCATTGCGAAAGAAAGTCCATAGAGAGTCAAGACTCCTGTAGACCATCTCCACTGCTTGATAGACTGCCAACAATCTGATTTCATGTACTTCCCTTACTTTAAGTACAGGTTCATTTAGTAGTTTCTGAACTGTCTCAAGTCTATCTGTTCGACTAGCTGATGCCTTCATATAGTAATAAATACCTGTCAGTGTCTCCTGGTATTCTTTCAAGTACTTCACTGATGCTCCCGCTTGTGAGCTTACTAAGGCAAGGCGATGAGCCATACAGTGAATGTTTATTATCATCGGATTTTCACGCAGGAAGTGACCTGTTACACCTTCCCCTGTTCCCATCATCACGTTAGCTCCGTCTGTACTAAGTCCCATCACTTTTCCCAGTTTAAGGCCTTTCTCTTCAATGATTGTTTTGACCTTTTCAGAAATAGCTTTGCCAGTTGCATATTCAAGTCTGGCGTTTGTTACAATGTGAGTAGATGGTTCAAATGTTTCTAGATCAAGAACACGGTCATAGATAGCCAGCTTTTTGTGGGCAGCTATGTCAGTGCTTTCATCAATGAACAGGCTCACAAATGGAGACTTAAGCAGTTTCTTGTCAATTTCATTCCGTATCACGGTAGCAATTGAA
>NC_090888.1:31419548-31429548 GCF_036669925.1 Montipora capricornis | reverse complement strand
AATTTTCATTGTAATGCTGCACCTCTATGGCACACGCAAAGATACTAAGATATGGGCCAGAGGAGGTTGGACACGGTCTGAAAGGCCTCATGGTTGGTCGCAGTAGCGAATCACGAACGCTCTTTTATCGTGGTCATGAACTCAACATGGCGGGCTTCTAGGAAGAAGTGAGTCTCAATATTGATAATTTTTACCTACTTGTTTTTAGCTTTGCGATTTCAAACCCACAGGACAAGTTGGAGTTGGTACTGGGCTAGCTGCTGGAAACTTTTTGACTCTAAACTTAACTTCTCAGACAAGTTAGGACTCGACTTCGGTGCTTCACTATCTGTCTTTGCTAAGCTTCGTGAAATTTGAGTTGATGTTAAATTTTGTCGATTTCTCTCCAAACCCAAGCTTGTCAAACTTCAAAATTAATATCCATTCCAAAGTAGATTAATTTCCTAATAGAAAATGATCGGGCACCCCTAAGCGCCCCTCTGGTTAGTGAATTATACGATGCTGAAGTAGTTGGATTTTTGCCACTATTTCCCTTTCACGCTATGAAATGTGACGACGAACCCGCGAAATTGTGCGTGCAGTCCGCGTAATCTCTTGGTTTAAAAAAATTAAATTTAACTTCTATTATTTTACCAGGTAAAATCATGAAGAAGAAGCGGCCAGTGGGTAGTCCAAGTGGGTCTACCCCTGGAAAACCATCTAATAAAGTGGCAAGAGAAGCCTGCAATTCACGATCAAGTTGCTGGTCGGGCCACACTTCCACAGCGTGGCACACTAACAGTGAGCGCAATTTCATGCTGCACCAGAGAGGCTCCCACCAAGGGTAGCTGATTCAACCTGCTGTAATTAAAGTTATTTGGCAATTGAGCATTCTGTTATGTAAACTGGAATACAAGCAAGGTCCTTTAGTCAAAGTCTTAATAGGATACCAATGTGTGTTTTTGCACATGTCACAAAACAATGGCAGTTTACAGTGAACAAACAAATAATCTTGTTATCAACCTTCGTAATTTACAGTTACATACAGTTATGTTCAGTCCATATTACAAGAGGTAATGACCAACTTGGCAATTCTGATCAGCCTCTGTCAGTTAGTAATGTGGCACTAGAGTAATAACATAAATTTACAAGAGGTTGCATAAAAAACTGTAACTTCCAACATGATGTAACCTCAATGGTAAGTTTTAAAGTTGATAAAATTTATACAGATTTTCTTTTGTATTATGAGAAAAGCCTTTGTAGCCTGTGACCAGTCTTTCATTAAAAATAAATCTCTAACTTTTTCCATACAACTTTTAATTTAAGAGATGAAAATCTCTTCAATTTGTCATTTCTACAAAATCAATTTCTGTTATTTTTTAAGTCATATTCCATAACAAATTAAAAAAACGTTTGGTAAAAAAATGGTCATGTGACCCTTACATGTTGTCATACCATTTTACACTGTATCTCATCATTATAACCATTTGCTTTGTTTTCCTTTAATCTAGCGTACACTTTAACTAGCTCGCACAACAAAAGGTTCCCTCCTACCTATCCTAGTGATAAATATTTTTATGTACAGTCCAAACTTTGAAAATGACGTTGACGAAACTTTATATTCTCAACCTTGACTTGTGTAATTTGTCTGGTTTCAAGTAAAGGATATAAATACTTAGTTAGTTCCCGTGGAATGTAACCAATAAAACATGGTCCATTTCCGTAGTCTAAATGGACTGCTATGGCTTCCCTGTCAAACTCATTCTCTGGTTCAGATTTTAACATAGCTGAAACTGTCTCTCCACCTTTCATTTTTGTCAAAGCTTCGTCCAAACGGTCTGGTGTTTTTGTTGAATGGGCTACCCCAATAACTTTCCACATCATCAGAGCTGCCATTTTCTTCAGTACTATATTCAGTAACAGATTTCACTGACTTTTCAGCAGAGCTGGAAGTGGTTTCTGAAATATGGGAAACCTCACTTTCAGAAGTCGAAATTTCCTCCCAGTTTTCATGCAGTTCATTAAGAAATTGTTGTCGGAAGTTCATCATGTTGTAAACAGTCACTGTAGTTTATCAGTCCAATTAACACACTGTCTCCATCCACATATTTTACTTTTACAAATTGCTAAGTCATTACAGGGAAACTTGGCACCACCCAGGATATGGGATTTTGGTCCACTTCGGTCGCAATCGCATCTCTGCTAGCAATTTGTTCACGTTGAGAGCGAGTTCTTATGCTACTGCAGGAGTCTTTGTGTAGGTCTGGCTGGACATAACCATGATCCTCAACTGTGTCATCTGTGGACATGGAAGAATGTGGCATGCAATTTAGAATTAGGATTTATTTCTTTACTGTGCAAGGTGTGGGGTGTGCTGGACTCCACATCAAGCAGCCTAGATTCTAGCCCAACTCTCATATTGTCTACTGTAGTCATCTGCACCAGGGTGTAAATGCTGGGTGAAAACCCTGTGATGGACCAGCATCCCATCCAGGCATCCAGGGGAGAGTAGCAATATTACTAGTCCCGTCAAGCAGCAGACACCGAGGTAAGCTCGAATGATATGGGACACTTTGGCCTGATTGTGACTTAACCATTTCACTGTTTATATCGCTGATTGGCAATAGGTATTTATTTTTTGCTGTATTTACATATACCGGTCAATTTTAAATTACCTGATTCATCATCACATTCCAAATGAAGCAATGTTCTGGATCCCCATATCCTGTCTGGACCCTGTAGTAGATAATAAAAGAATAATGATAATAATTATTGATGCATGCACATTTTGCAAAATTAGTTTTCTTGAAGTTTAATCAAAGAAAATAAAGTATTCCACTTGAATGTTTCATTTGATGAAGGAGAAATTCTAATTTCTATGCACTTAAGAAACAAGGCTTTCCATTTCATACTTCTCATAGAACAACTTCCAATGATTTAAGAGTTGGATTTTAATTTGAACATTAAATGATATCAACAAAGTAGTGACTTTTTATAATGCTTATATCTTGCTTGGGACCAAGTCCAAATTTTTCATGAGAATGATTATTACCTGTACATCTTCCAATTTGAGATATGAAACTATACATTAGGTGCAGTTACACTAGACCTCTTGCCCATGGGGAACCTTGGGGTTACGGCTTGGGTTGGGTTTACCAACTCCCCATTTGCGGTTACACACTTGTAAATTACCCAAGGGGAAGGTAAGCGTTGGCCTGTTTTGGTGGGAAACTTACCTTTAAGATAAGACAAGATGAGATTTATTAGTTTTTCCACTAAATGGTTTTTGAAAAACTAATTACAATACAAAATACATTAAAATTAAGGATCTAAAAAAAAAAGTAAACATTGAAGATCTACATCTGAACGACAAACTTTTCTTCGGCTTATTTTCGGTAATTGTCACGATCGGCGCTTCTCTTAAACTGTCCACCTCGATTAAGTTCAGCGATTCATCGCTTCATTTTAAGAAGGCAACAAAGACGTCGACTTCAGTTACGCTTTCTCTAGTCCTTGCAACTCTCCAATTTATAATTTAGACGTCGACTTG
Source organism: Montipora capricornis (assembly GCF_036669925.1). Classification (NCBI taxonomy): domain Eukaryota; kingdom Metazoa; phylum Cnidaria; class Anthozoa; order Scleractinia; family Acroporidae; genus Montipora; species Montipora capricornis. Next base: position 31,426,019 of record NC_090888.1, on the reverse strand, counting down.
CTGCTCGCCAGAAAAGGCGTGCTTGGGTATTTCCACGTTCGCAGTTGTTTACGCAGTTCATCACAGCATGTATTTTCCTCGCGTTCGGCAATCTTGTGATTGGTTGAGCCGCTTTGGGGTTTTGTTAACCATAAGACTTACATCTGGAACTGTCATGGGCAATTCTTTTGTTCTTTTTTACGTATCCATGGAAATTTCCCACAGGAAATTTTTCTTTGGGCAGATCGGTTACACATAAAAAATTGCTTCCCCGTGGGAAAAAGCCACTTACCCAAGGGCAAAATGGCTAGTGTAACCGCAGCTATTGTGTCTGTGTCAGTGTTTCCCAGACAAATATCAAGAAGATCATTTTCATTTACCAGTAATTGCCTTTTTATGCATTAAGGATTAACAGTAAATATTAGAAGGTGTGGAGAACCTAGGTACTGCAAAAAGCAACTTTCTCTTGGCTATGTTTAAGCTTTCACAAGTAAAGGTTATTGACAACAGGTTTTCTACTTTTATAAAACTGAGATGAGAATAATATAGCCTAGTTCCCAGTGTTCTACCCCAGGTTTTGAAACTGAAATGGTGTCCACAACATTAAAAGGCCTTGAGCAGGAAATACTCTCAATGTAAGCAGTGTGCTTTAAAAGAACCTACATGTATAAAAATGATAATAAACAAGGATACAGCTCTGGTGGTGCCTCAGACTCATCTAATATAGGATTCAGTGGTACAGCCCTCAGGTTCCTTGGATCAAATACCACCTGATGTAGAAACATTTGATCTGCTTCATCAAATCTCAGAAGATATCAGGACCCGGTACATGAAGACTTTTTACACCAAGTACTTGTGGTAACCTTGAAAAGAACTGTAGTTGTGCATTAATAACTTATTCACGAACAACTATTTAAACTGTTTGATTTCATTTGTAAAAGAAATCAAAGAAATCCAAAAAAAACAAGCAAACAAACAGACAATAAACTGAGAAGTTTGTGTGAGCCCAGCAAGGAAGCTTGTATTCAATAAAGAGGGTATTTGACTGTTTAATAACAGCAGGAAATTATTTTATTTCTATATAAATTATTTAATATAGAGTCCTGTGACCTCACTGAATTTTTAAATGATTTAAAAAATTCCATTCTTTCCTCACATCACCATTTGCTGCAGCAACTTTCTTCATCAAATTGTGTGCTCTTTTGATTCCAATACCAGGAAGTGATTCCAAGTAGTCGCAGCCAGCAATTATACACATATGACGAAACAAGTGAAAGGTACATTGTATAATTGGAAATATTGAGACATTTCGGTATGTCTTTGCTTTGGATTGACTGGCAGCTACCATGTAGCTGTATTTTATAAAGAACCTGGATCGTGAAAATACAAGATAAACTGTATTGGACAACTAAATAACATCCCTGTGCAAATAAATAAATAAATAAATAAATAAATAAGTAGACAAATACTGTAAATAAAATTAAATAAGCTTTAACATTCATCCTGTGAAAAATCAAGCTTAAATTTAAAGATTACGCACAGATCCATTTGTCACCATAAAGTAATGTACCTCGGAACAGCCAAATACCAACAGATCCGAATCTTCACTGCATCAATCAGCTGATTTTTGTTCAAATACGCAAGTTGTGCTTCAGCTTCAAACGGGGCAACAATGCAATCCATATTTTTGTCCCGTAGAACCTGATAAGAAATCGATCCAGATGAAATTGAAAAGCAGTAGAAACTAGAAACACTGAAAATATTACTGCAGGCACTTTTTTATGTGATCAGTGAAACTTCAAAACAATAGATCTCACCTTCAGTAGTTTATGAGACATTTCACAAGTAATCTTCAACGCTCTCCTGAAGTGATCGATAGCTTTTGATTCATTCCCGCGTCACCACAATTCTTCTGCCTTTGTCGCATTTTCCTTGTGAGACCTTTAAGGGGAAAACGCGAGTTAGTACCACTGTAGTGTAATCTCGCTGAATTAACCCCATGATGCGATGATGTTGATTTCACACCCAACGTTTCCCGTTTCTCTCTCGTTATTTTCTTGGCCTCTAAATTCTGCCCATCAAACACAGCGACCGATTTTATTCCCAGGGAAAGAAGTAAATCGAACAGCTGCTTAGGATAATCGAGAAACCTATAAGCAAATGTGCAAAAATTAAGAAAAGTTAGCAAGTGATCACTAGCTTTTCGTACTAGCTTCCAAATATTTGACATCAGAGGATAAATCAATTGCAAACTTCAGTTTGCAGATTGCAAATAAGCGTTTCCACTTTGGTATCAAACAACAAATTTCTCTTACTCGTTCGTTGAAATACCAAGACCCAATTTCTCTGCACAACCGAATGCTCCTTTGTACAAATAACAGGAACAATCTACACCGATTTTCTTCCCGGCTTAGTATCGAAGATGTGTATTTGAAGCGATTCCGTGAAGGAATGTAAGGAGGCCTTGTATGCCCATATCTCTCTCAGTGAAACATTTCTTTGGTCTATTTCCAGTTTTTATAACACTAGCTGCATAGCCGATTAGCTGTTTTGAACCTCTCTTTAAAGCCCCTTGTATTTTCCCGCCTCGGAGAGTGTCTCGAGAGATCGTTCCACTTCCGTGGTCAGTTGCAAATGAGGCAGTTTTGCGACCATGATGCTTTTCGAACCGTGTCCAACCTCTTCTGGATATGGGCGAAAATAATTTCTTACTTAAGCACAAATTGCCGCAAATAACCCAACATATACGTTAAGAGACTCACATTCCTCCTAATCTCAGAAGCTCAATTTATTCAAAAAGGGGAAGATAGATACAATGTTTCAAAGGAAAGCGAGGGAAAGTCCTTCGAGATTATTACGAGCTCGAAACTCGGCCCCCAACGATTCTGCAGGGGAAATATTATCCCTCCCCTTAACAGAGCCCTGGGCAAGAAGAGAAGCCGGGAGCGACAACTCCATAACTTTGGGGATTTGAGAATACTATTGAGCCGTCTGCACGCTTTTCCATCCAACGTGTCTAGCCACTTGGTCATCTGAGGCACCAAGGAGGGATAGGGTTATGGAACAACCACTCCTAAAACTGTGCATAGTTTGCCCTCGTGAAGTTTCAGAGTCGTGAGATGGAGGCGTAGGCGGTTAGCTACAGTAGAGCCAAGGAAAGGCTTTGTGGAGACGCGGCCCTTTGGGTCAGTGGCACGGAACAAAAAGCCCTCCCGAAGTTTGATATTCATGAGGTCAGCCAGCTTAACATATGTAGTGAGGTTTACGACGGGACAGACTATGCTGTCATGAGGGCATTTCTTAACAGCAAAGATATTGGAGTCCTTTCCTCGAAGCGTTTTTCCGAACTTGTGGTGAAACAATAAGCCTTGTTTTCCAGCAAGCAGGAGAACCTCTTTAGTAAAAACACGGCCGAGGTCAGATGCTCTGTCACCGGAGTAGAAATCTAGGCAGAAGAAGGCCAGATCACGGCTCACGATGTACCTTTCCAGGGGGGATATGGATGGAAGAAATGTCTGCTTACAGAGGTAATAGCAGAGTTTAGAGAACTTGTCGAAGAAAAAAGGCACGGCTTGGCGAGGTGAGACTCTTGCTTTTGCTTGTTCCTCGGAGATAGAAGCGAGGTATTCCTTGACAGACGGATGAGCTGCTGGGTTACCAGGAGATAACCCTGACCACACGCCAGACCGGCCAAGAGAATTAAAAATAGAACGCAATTTCCCAATTGTGCTATCAACTGTACCAGCGGCCAATCTAGAGGGGCAGCTACATTTCTGCTTGGAATGAGAGCCAAAATTAGGACAGCTAGGCACGTGAATCTTGGTTTTCCCCTTAGAGTCCTTCCATACGAGAAATCTGATGAGGTCTTTTGGGGAAGCAGAGATGGGAGACTTAGGGGTAGGGAGAGAAGACAAAAAGGACTCCAGTTCCAAATGTAATTTACATTTCTGTCTTTCATATGGTTTGGCAGCTCTGGCAGATTGAAGACAGGAGATTCTGCGACCAATCGCAGGCAGATCAAGGGAAACCCTGGCAGTGCTAGACGGGACCGAAGGGGGAGTGGGTTGAAATCCACAATTTTGGCAAAAGTTAAAACCACAGTCGTTGGCGTAAGAGCAGTCAGGACACGAGGAGGCAGGCTTCCAAATGCGTGGAACATTCGCGGGAGACTAAAAAGAGGAAAAAATGCAAAAACAAATGGGCTTAAGCACTTTAATGAGGAATTACACAAATAATAAGTACAATATAAAACACCGAGGGCCAAAGCTCTGAATATAAGGAAAACGCGTTCTCTTCTATGTTAAGAATTTAAACCGGGCAAATTCGGAATACCCATAAGTCCCATTGAAGTGGCCTAGATTCAACGCCGGTATTTGTCGAGAAAAGCAGAATGTTGTGATCTCCTTTGGAACCCAGCTTGAGAGACTCAACACAGGACGAGACGAGAAGTGGCCACCAGTATTTTCTTGGACGAAGGTCTGGTACTACAATCGTGTAGGGGCAGCTTTGAGATGTGAGGAATCTAATCAGGGGGCCGACAAGCACGAACGGAGGAAACGCATACGCACTGAGGGATGGAGACAGAGTCTGCGAGAAAACGTTGACGCCGAGACCCTGTGGTGAGGGTGACTGTGCAAAAAAAGGGAGTGCCCTACCAGAAGAATCTTTCTGGACATTTGCGGATGTAGCCATAAGATCGATGGTGTGTGGGCCAAATGCTCGTTGTACAATGAGCCAAGATGCAGGGCTAAGCGTGCAGTCCCGATCTGAGGGAATGCGAGACGGAGAATATGCCGGATTTTGTTGAGAAGGGACAAAGTGCAAAATGACTTGCAAATTAGCAGATAATGTTAAATGGAAGATTTCTTTAAGAGCGTTGTTAACGCGGGTGTTCCTAGAACCATCCTTTCTCCAGCAAGCAACTAGGGCCGCGCTGTCAACGAAACAATCAACTCTAGCGTTTGAGATCAAACCAGCATTTTGCAGGGCCAATGCTTCCTTTATCACGATGGGTAGGTCACTTTCAGACAGATCCCAATGACCGTGTAATTCTTGCCGAGGTTGGTCGGGAAGTCGAAGGATGCCACCCCAACCAGAGTCCGAAGCATCAGAGAAGACATCCAACTGGAAATGTTTTCCGTCTTTCCAAGGCAAAAACCCAGACCAAGAATCAAGGAAACGCCAGTGCTCGAACTCGGCCTTTAATTCGCGGGAAACGGGAATAGCTCTTGGAGACTTAGATGCCCTTGACATCGCGAGGCAGGCCACTCGAGAAAATAAACTGGCGGCAGGGACGACAAGTGTGAAGGAGTTAATCTTGCCCACAAATTTCTGCAGTGACTTTAAAGATACTGTCTTGTGGCTAAGTAGATCTTCCCTCAGTGAAGCGAATTTAATCTTCTTGTCGGGCGGCATCAAGAACGCAGTTTTAACAGAGTCTATGATATACCCCAGAAAAATAGGCGCTTGTGTAGGTACAAGAGTGGACTTTTTAAGACCAATGAAGTAGCCAAGATCGCTGAGGATGTAACATGCGATATAAAGGGCTCCTTGAGCACGCTGAAAGTCAGACCACGAACAAGGAGGGGCATTACGGCGGACTTGAAGTTGCCCAAAATGGCGGTCGTCTATGTACTAGGAACAGGGTACACCATGAGAACGAATATAACTAGTAGCAACCAGACCGACAGAATGATACAGGTACGCACTAGCCTTCCAACCAAAGGGGAGGGTATTAAAAACGAAGAACCAGCCACTCCACTCAAGTCCAAAGTAGGTTCGACTTTCTGTCGAAAGACGAATATGGTCATAGCCACTCTTATCGTCGCAAGTGGTTTGAAAATTACCCTTGTGAACGTATCGGGGAAGGTCAGTAATAAGATCCAAAGAAAAAGGGAGATCTTTGATCCACAGATTGAGGAATCTCTCGTCGTGGCACAAGCGAGGCTTAGATGGCTCCACAGTGATCGGCATAACCAGGTGAGGGGGTGACACTTCTCCAACTTTCCCCCAGACAGGCAACGATCCATTGGCGATCCGTTCCAAAATAGTGTTAGATATAAATTCAGAAAAGGCTTGGCAGCTACTGTTGTTGGGGAAGAGAGCGCGAGGGGGTAAAGGGCTGCTATAAACTCGACCTTGAAAAGTACCCCTAAACTCAGTGAAAAACTCTTTTACATCTATACCAAACTCCAGGTAGCGAAGAAATGCTGAATGGTTGGGGGAATCTTGTAGGATCTCTGACCACATAGGAAGGCTGTGGTGGATGGAACCTGGGATGAAAAACGAGGGGTCACGAAAACGAAGAAGATCAGGAGAAGCGTGGAACTTTCCGGACGCCACCATCCGGGCAGACGGGAGTGGACCGGCCCAGCTGGCAGGCTTCCCTTTCCAGTTACACCAAATGGGTGTGGACCTAACAGATTCTTGAGCCCTCTTTAAATGAAGGTCAAACAATTTAGGAGACACCTAGAACGAGCAAGGCAAAAAGAA
>NC_090888.1:31409548-31414548 GCF_036669925.1 Montipora capricornis | reverse complement strand
GATCGAAGCCAACAAGAAAGTGGTCAATTTCCTTGATGTCACCCTAGACCTAAACACGGGAAAGCACATACCATACATGAAACCAAACAACGTGTTACAGTACGTCAACATCAAATCCAACCACCCCCCAATCATCTTAAAGAACATTCCTGAAGGAATCAACAAGTGACTGTCAGAAATTTCTTCGAGTGAGGAAGTCTTCAATGAAGCAGCCCCTGTATATCAAAAGGCGCTGAGCGACAGTGGATATGTTTACAAACTCAATTATGTTAGACCAACGGCTCCAAAGACAGGGAGACGGCAAAGGAAGCGTAACATCACCTGGTTCAACCCACCCTACAACGAAAACGTGAAAACCAATGTGGGGAGAGAGTTCCTGAACATTATCCGTAAATGCTTTCCAAAAAGCAATAAATTACACAAAATCTTCAACAAGAACACAATAAAACTATCCTACAGTTGTATGCCAAACGTAAGAACAATCATCAAAGGAAATAACAAAAGAAAACTGGCAAAAGGCAGCAAAGATATGTCCAGAAGGAATGCAATTGTCCGAGGAATACCACGTGCCCATTACAAGGAAAATGCCTCTCAAGAGACAACGGTGAAGACCAGCAAAAAGGAAGAAAAGTACGTAGCACTCACAGCAACTGATTTCAAAGCAAGGTATGCAAACCATAAAGCATCTTTTAAAGCAAGAGCGAAGAGCAACTCAACTGAACTGAGCAAATACATTTGGCAATTAAAGGACAGCAACACCGACTATACAATTTCGTGGAAAATTCTTTGTCACGCCTCGCATTATACAAACGCGACAAAACGTTGTAATTTATGCATAGCTGAAAAATATCATATCATATGCCAGCCGCAAACAGCAACACTCAATAAGCGCAACGAGTTGATTAGTAAATGTAGACACAATGAGAAATACCTATTGAAGAACGTTAGGTAAATAGGAGCGTGCAACACGAACGGCCATGTATGACTAAAAAGCGGTAATCTTCAACGAATAAAATCACTCTTGGTTACACACTGATGAGTGCAGGACAAACTAAACGTCCTTTACGAAACAGACCTGTATGAAAACCAGAGGCAAAAGTATGATCGTGTCCTGATTATTCATTCATTTATTATTTATATATAATATTTATTATATATATTATATATATATAGACAGTTAAGTAGATCCCTTGAGCCAACAACGTATCACCCCCAGGAGGATCGCAAATTGATTCACAGTCCAAGTTGAGGAGAAATTGAGAGAAAGTTACAGGAAACTCAACACTGGACAACTTCTGGGGAAAACTGTAATTGCCCTGAGCGGGATTTGAACCCACATCCCCCTGATCACTAGTCGGGTGTGATGACCACTACACTATCAGGACTACCATGCTGGCAACATGGCTGATTAATCATTTAATGTATGGCATTTCCATGGGACTCCCTAAGGGGACTCCCTAAGGGCCAACGTATCACCCCCAGGAAGATCGCAAATGGATTCACAGTCCAAGTTGAGGAGAAATTGAGAGAAAGTTACAGTTGATCCAGCGTTATCACATAGAAAAACTGGCCCTTAGGGAGTCCCACGGAAATGCCGCACATTAAATGATTAATCAGCCATGTTGCCAGCATGGTTGTCCTGATAGTGTAGTGGTCATCACACCCAACTAGTGATCAGGGGGACGTGGGTTCAAATCCCGCTCAGGGCAATTACAGTTTTCCCCAGAAGTTGTCCAGTGTTGAGTTCCTGTAACTTTCTATATATATATATATATATATGGAAGTTCATCCCTACAAGCCTGTTTCGTGGTCGCCCACTCATCAGGGGATATAAGATATATAAGTAGAATGATAAAGATTGAGTATCCAATGGTGATGCCATTTGCGAGGAGGATCCAAAAGGATACAAAACGTCTTGACTCAGATAAGTTAATAGGGAGAATGAAAAAATGAGTCGCTGGCGAACTTCTCACAGGTCTGGTATATTATAATCTCGTGTAAACGTTTCGCCCTTCGGGCTTCTTCAGTACACGCTAAAAACTAAAAACTAAATATATATTAGTCAGTAGAGCAGCGGAGATCTAACCCGAAGGTCGTGGGTTTAATTCCCATATATGTGTATGTATGTATGTATGTATATATATATGTGCAGAAATGAAGACAAAACATTTTCTGACACCTGTATTTTCGATCACATTCAGTGATCTTCAGGGTTGATATTATTGTTCTGTGGGAGGAATTTGACATGAAAGAGTAAATACCTTTCATTCTCAACGGAACAGTTATCATCTAGGTCTTCATCAGTAAACATTGAACAGTTTAATCTACAAAATAATGGAACAAAAGGACATGACATATGCAAGAATTGACTATAATTATAGGCACGATTTTGATTCATGCAGGGATTTCACTGTAGATATGTAAGCCCTGTTTTTACAGTGCAATGTATTCCACAGAAACCATGAACAATGGACAGTGCTCTCTTTTAAACAAAATATATGCATACGTACTTTCCAAGACTAGAATGAAGTCTGCTGTTCTCGATGAATGATGCTGGTGAACAGTTGTCAGGAGTCGACACAGCTTCCACGATCGGAGAGACAACCAGTGACTCCGAAAGTTCATCACGTCGCGGCTTCACTGGTGTAGATGTTAGTGGCCCTGTTTAGAAAGAATAGATTTAAAATACACCAATGTAAAGACGTAAGCATGCTTATTATCAAATGGTATTTATTTTTATCCAGAAAATGAACCTTCACTTTCGCCAATCGCACTTGGCACGTGCTTCTTTCGCTCGCCAAAGCCAACTTTCGAGACACTCGAGACACTCGAGATGTCTTCCATTTTCCTGCATGAAAAGAGAAAACAACTTGATAACGTAAAATACAGCTTATCAAGGAATATAAATCAAACGATTATTAACGTAAGTCTTGCCTTCGACGATATTCGAGAGACAATAAAATGAGTCGCAAAATCACTGTCACTGAAAGACTCATAGGCTGCATCTACACTACACTCTCTTCAGTAATTCTGTTTAAAATAAAAGTGCTTCACGGCCAACGTTTGTACTTGTACATGTTAATTGCCGTGACTTTAACATCTTCAGTTCCCACGGCCTGCTTCCCTCTGACCTTGTAGCTCAGTCAGTAGAGCAGCGGAGATCTAACCCGAAGGTCGTGGGTTCAATTCCCACCCTGGTCAGAGTTTTTCTCTGTCCTTGTGTGGGCCAAGTTTCATCAGTAGGGCTAATGCTCACATGGTTCATATGGGCTAGAAATCTAGCACTTCACGTTACACTACACTCTCTTCAGTTGCATCAAATTTTGCCTGCAGCCACAACTTAAATGTCTTTTCTTCCACATGAATATGCTTATGGTTTCTCAGCCAGGCTTTCTTGTATTCCTCTCTGTCTTTGACCTTTTGTTTCCGCCCTGAGTTGATGCGTTTACCGCCATGTCCGGATCCTCGGGTAGACGCCATTTTGAATCTGTGAGTGCTAGTAACTTGAAAAAGTCAGCCTGACTTTTTCAAGTTTCGATCAGCTATACGAGCATGCGCAGACCGTGACCATGTCCCTTTGACAAAGACAGAGAAGAAATTGAACAACTTGGATCTGTGATCTCTGTTGTCTGGCTTATTTATATTTGTTTGTACTTAATTCTGCACAGTCTTCAGCAATTCTTGTCAGTCAAAAAGTATTTGAAAGAAAGCTTGTTGCCCATTTTTTGCTTGATAATTGGGATCATTTGAGATTTCTGGTCAAACGAGCACGTTTACTATATACCGAGTACGAACAAACAATCGTACACGATCAAACTACAACCGAGGACGGTGTTTGAATGCACCACGGTTAAAACGTTAACAGTGGTGTCTCCCAGTAATGGAGCTCGATTGCTTTGGGACTGCACCTGGGACTACTCCTTGAGGTCGAGGTCCAGTCCCCCCAAACACCACGATTCTTTTGGCCAGCTCCACGAGCATGGCTATTTTACGGAAGGGGCAAAATCGAGGGGAACGTAGAAAGCCTTCATTAAAACGTCGGACTTCTGTTTTTGGTGTGGTTGCAAAGTCTTGCATGGGAATATACAAGTGCGCATCAGGAGCAAGGTCAAATAGACGATAACAAGTTCCCTGAAGGTATTGTTTAAGACAATATCCTCTCTTACACATTTTTCACAAGTAAGAGTAATTAACCGGCGGTGTAAGAGAAAGGAAGGCTCATCCTCGGTGTAAAAACCTGTGAAACTCACAGATGACGTAACGCAAAGGAAAACAAAAGAGCAAAAAAACATCAAACAATAACCTAACCCTACCACGAGCTAACAAAACAAAGAAAACCCGAAAGGATATGTTGGCTTTAATAATATTTATCAGGCTTTGCCAGATTCAAAGGTATTGTGATGTGTGATGGTTTTTCTTTTATATTTATGGGGCAACATCAACACTTTTTGTCTGACAGAGGTCATGGAAATAAGAAATTGGAAATTAAGCGATGCAATTAAAACTTCATTTAATTTGCGTACAAAATTAATACTTTGCCAGGAAAGAATTTCAAGCAAGTTTGATTGCAAACAATATTGAGTCATATTTAAAGCGATCTTTTGCAGGTTCGGGGGTTTACTTTAAATAATAAGAACGTCAAGCTTATATTTTTTCTTGTATTTTTTCTCCTGTAAACTTCAAAGTAAGTCTCCCAGAGAAATCACCCTTTGTTGATAAGAGGCATATGTTTACCTAAGTCTGTGCCATAGCTTCGTATCCATTGCCATTTTTTTCTTCATTTTTTGCTTTTTTTGAAATGTTCTTAGATTTAATGCTTACTGCTAACCTTAAAAAGCCCATTTCCGAGTTTCTGCATGCTTCAGTTTCAAAGCGAGTCCTGGTGCACAACCTTTCAAATGAAAATAAGTTGCATAATCTTATTCAAATCAAACTCATTTCCCTTGCAATAGTTGAGCACCAAGACTCACTTTGAAACCGAGACAAACAGCAACTCAGAA
>NC_090888.1:31399548-31404548 GCF_036669925.1 Montipora capricornis | reverse complement strand
TCTTTCTCAAGTATCGATGCACTCAAAGAGTCTCGTCCCTGGTCAGTTAGATACAATACATGTGTTTTCGCATAGTAGAGTATACCTTTAGAAAAGCCAATTTTCTTTCCTTAGTTATAATTAATTTTTCGTTTTTAAAAAACACACTATTTGTGAAATTTTCCCTACCTGGGAGTTTAGTAGTCTCTTGACCTCATTCTCTTCCTAATAATTCACAATTTTGACAAAAGTGGGATTAATTCACATGTGTTGACTCTACAGGATTGCTTGCAAGAACTAGACCATAATAAACTTCTAGATTTCTTTCTTTTTGTTTATCAAAGCACCAGTCTGCAAAAGGAGCATCTTAGTAGTGTATCCCCTTAATATTTTGTTCAGCTGGATGTAACATGTGACATGTAACAAACAAATTGCCCAGCTTTTTGCACCCCTAACACACAGCAGAAGAAGCTACTTACCCTCTCATAGATATCCAGGACCTCCTGTCTCTTTATGTGATGCTCATGTAACACCACTTCACTTCTCCTTTGTATGGTGAAGTGAAGTGGCATTGTACTCATAGCACCTGCCCAGTCGTATACTTCCTAGATATTATGAGGAGAGAAAAGACTGTTGTTGTTTATTTTCATGTAAGCAAGTAGCTGGTAAACCATACAAGAACAACACTAATGTGAATGTTGAGTCCATTGAAACCTTGGAGTAGGACTTAGCAAAATTTACTTGACAACTGGGGGTGTCCTGAATGGGTTAAATAACTTAGTTTATAAGTGTGCACTAACTGGTAACTAGTGAACTGTTAACTTAATAATTATGTGTTTATTTATTACCTCCCCTGTGTTTTGAAAATCGTGATATATTTTTTATACTGCAAAAGCTGAGTGTTTTTATATTAAATGTTTAATTTGTTTAGAGCTGCTTTTTGCTTTAAGTTGTAATTTGGTATATCTTCTAAGCTTAATAAGTTTTGAATCAGCTAAGGGTGGATGGTGCCTGGATGACTTATGACAGAAGAGCAGAATCGAAAGTACTTTTTTTAGAATGTCTTGTTTGGTTTTTTTCGCAAGGCTAAACCCAAAAAAATTCAAAATTGTTTTATACCTTACGCCCCGTATTAAAAGTCTCATTTTACATGTGCCGAATCTAATACACATGATCAAAAACAATAGATTTTCCTTTTTTGCATTAGATTTGGCACATGTAAAATGCAATGCTTAAAACGGGCCTTAAATTTGTTGTTAAAGTATGGCCAGTTACAATTGGTACTGTAACAAGGAACTCTGCCTTTAGGCTTGGCTAAATCTATGATACATTGTATATTAATTAATAATAATCATTGACAATAATCATTGATCAGCCAGCAATATCGATGGTTTTCACATTTTTAATTCCAAATACATGTATGTTCAAAATGTATGTACCTGGAACATTGCATTTTTCGCAAACTTTCGAGAAAGCTTCTGGTCCTTAAAACGAAGTATTATTGTAGTGCCTTCCTCGGGTTCTGGTGACACCCGTTTTTCTCTATCCTCTCTTATCTAATCAGTAAAAAGTAAGAGTTGTAAGATTTCTTCTTATAAAAATGTTGTGCTTAAATTTCGTAAATTGTTTCAATGTTTAAGAGTTCTTTCTCAGCTAACAACCTTATAACAACCTTTTATACACTAATTTCTTTGATCAAGTCCTTTCACTGGAACACATGAGCCAAAAAATTGACCTTCTTCCAACTGAGTTGGTAGTCAGAGTATCGCACTGGCATCCCGAAAGTCCTGCTTTCAAACCCCTTTGGAGCCACCTGAATTTATCAGGTGTCTAATACGAGACAATAAGTATTAATTATTGCTCAAACTGTCCAGAATTTGAAGTGTGTAGATCACTTCACTCTTTCAACCTTATAATGTCTTGTCACACTTAGGAACTCATTAAACTGATGATGGCATAAGCATGCCGAAACCTGTCTTTCAAAAAAGTTGTCCGTTTCCTACAGTATTTATCATTCTTGCTACTATTGCGACCTTGTGGAAATTTATAATTATTATCAAATGTTATGGGGCATACTTTGTGAACAGTGGCATCATGGTCATCACATGGATAACATTTCACCGTTTCGTCTTTTTCACTTGCAGTGACTTTGGGTTTCTGGTAGAGCAGGGTAAAAAATATAAAGGGGTTTAGAAAGTATGATTAAACCAATGAATGACTGAATGAATGTGGGTGTCAATAATATTAAAATTAATATTATTATTAATATAACCCCATGTAAAAAGAAAGGTCTCTGCAATGCAGACCTACAACAAGCATTTAATTGGGCAGGGGTGAGGCCAAGAGGTTATCCAAGATTACACTCAGAAAGGTGAAAGTAGATGCTTGTCCTTGATAAATATTGCTGAAGCTTTCATGCTCCTAACAGGAAAATTGTTACTCACGTAGGGTATGAACAGAGAGCATCTGGGTCAATTGCGAATTGAGTTTGTTATGATTATTGTTGTAACTTGTTTGGGCAAGTCTAAAACGTCTTTTCATTCCTGAAGTCAAAACTGACTTTTTGTTCTCCAATATCCATGAATCAGCCATCTCCTTTCTTGGTGGTTCCATTCATGTTTAGTTTATCTTAACTATTGTCTTATAAAAGACTATTTAAGTAAATTCATTGGTTACCTCACTTCCCAAGTGCTTCTTTTGTGTGACATTCACAATGCAAATGCAATAACTTAATGTGGTTTGTTGTCAATTGTGACAAGTATTTCTTTCAATGTCATTAGTACGGTCAGATATTCTGAGTGTTATACTGTAATTCAGAAGTTGCCAAATGTTGATACACTAAAAGCAAAAAACAACCTTCAAAATTTAAAGCTTTGCTGTATGATGAGATCTGAGCATGGTGTTGCACTTACATGTAGATGAGGTAGTAAATATAGCACTTGGAATGTCATTAATGGTTTAGGTTGTAAGTTTGTGAAATGTTTTTTGTTTTGCTGAAGCTAACCTCGCTCTCCTTGCATTCTTGCTTTTCCCTTTTGTGTTTTTTTTGTAATGCAGATAGCTCTTCCTCCTGCTCTTTCCTCTCTTTCCTCCACTTAACATATTGTTCTCTGCATACAAAGACCATTACAAACAATTTTGTGAATATTACCCAAATATGAACAGCATAATTATATCACCGCACTTGCACTGCGCTTGCATTGCTCTAGACTGCACAGGCTATAATTTACTGATTAAGAGAAGTGATACATATCCATACTGAAACAAGGGTATGATCACAACAAAATGCATTTGCCTCTCAATGGTTATGGTTTGTCAACCTTAAATGACAGCAGGACAATTTGGATGGTTATCGGCTGTGACGTAGAAGGGGTCACCTTTCACTTATTGCATGTACACTGTACTTCTTTTTAGGTTGATGAGGATGTTGAATGGCTAGTGAAAGTAAATGTCCCATTCCAGTTTGCAGGGAAACACACGTATAGCAGTGTATAATTACTTTGTTAGAAGATCTCCAAATTTGGACAGAGGGGATGGGTAGCACATCTTACTGGGCTAATAACATGATTTCCACCAGCACCCAACACATCTGTTTAATGGTTTTGATTGTGATCAATGCCATGAACAACAGTCTTAATATGAACAACTTTGTGACTATCGCAGGTAACCATATATATGGGTGGGTCATGGGACTTGGACTTAAGACTTCTACCTGGATATCGTGAAGATCACTGATCAGAAATTCTGTGAACTTTAAAGAAAATTGACTATAATTCACTCCAACGTATAGCCTCTTGTTTCAAACAAATATGTGCTGATTTTGATCTTCATGGCAAATTGTAAGTCTTGAATATTACTAAAATACTTTTGGGTTTCACAATGTATTTCTCCAGTCTGATTTTCTAATGTTGTTGCAATGCTCTTGGATACTTTGTACTTTACTTCATTAACTAACAAAATTAAGTACCAATAATGCCAGATTAATTTGATAATTTTCTTGTGAGATAATGTGTGTACCTTTGTTGATGCTCATCAGTAATGTGAAGAGCGGCCCTCGCCATGATATTTTGTAAAACAGCATCACAAGTATCTGTTTCTGTATCTGTAAGTATAGAGGTTATTGATGGGTATAAAAATATCACATTCCAGACCTCAATAGTGTGTTTTTATAAAGAAATATTGTAATATCACATTCTAGAAAAATAGACAATATCGTGCAAAAAATATCACAGACCTGAATAGAATGTGTTTAAAATTTCCAATTTCCTTTTAATTACAGTTTAGCCCATTGACTCCTGGCAATTCTTTTCAAATTTAAAATTTGCCCAGTGCCACAGAACAAAATCTAACTTTTGTTTCAACAGCCAGTACATGTAGATCTCTGGTTGGCACATATTTGTCAATTTTGCTCGTCAACTGGGGTGTTCTAGGATGCTTGAGGCGTCAGTGGGTTAACAAGTCAAAAGTGGTCCCTCCACTGTAATACAGTTTTGGCCATACATGTACCTGCAATTTCACCTAATAAGGTGGCATTCCTGCCAGTAGATGGTGTGAGAAACAAGAGGCGATCCCTCCTCTGATCCCCACCATGCGTGTGAAAAACTGAAAGTAAGAGAGTAAGTAAAATTTACATTTTGCAAATAGTGTATAATTGAGGAAATTCTGGCAAAATTCCCCAGTGGATGGTTGTGATTTGAAAATAATTGTGCAGTCAGTAATGGCACTTAAAGAAATTACTGTTACCATTGCCAGGATGATTTGCAGTACATTAAGTGTGTGTCACATTTTGAACAACTGATTAATTATTATTTTCATGATCATGCTACACACTATGCAGTGTCTACTGTGACATCATTATGTTTCAATTTCACTGCACATAGCAGCTTTGTTTAAAGTCTTCCAGTATTCTGAGTGACTAGGTCTTTTCATTTTTCAAGCTAAGAGCAGAATGACCCATGTTATCATCATTGAGAGTGGACCTTAAAATGTGCACATACCTTTCCTTCCATCACTGGACCAGC
>NC_090888.1:31374548-31382048 GCF_036669925.1 Montipora capricornis | reverse complement strand
AAGATGAACAAAAGTCCTTGAAAAAGCTCTAGATCCGTGTCGTTTGGGAGAGGGACGAGGAGCAACATCGCTATCACTAGACTCGCTAACGTTTCTTGTAGCCATCGTGGAGGAAGAGAGATCAGCAACATATCATTCACTCTTTGTAATTGAAAAATGATCCTTACCCCATTGTTTATTGCTTAAAAGTTTGACCGGTTTTTATCCCCAAGGGGCATACAGCATCCGGTTTTTCATATGTTGTGCAGTCGACATGTGTCTGCTAAAGCTTTGGATCTTTTGTCAAGAGGAACGTAAGTTCCTGAAAAAGCTCTAGCTCCACGTCATTTTGGAGACCAAAGGAACAATCGCTGTCACTAAAGTCAATATCGTTGCTTTTTCGTCATCTTGAGGGAAACTGAGAGAGTCGTCTTGTCATTTAGTCTAATTGAAAAACGATACGTACTCATACCAAATAAACGTTTGACTGGTTCTTAATAGTTTAATCCCATGGGAACCACAGTCGTGAGACATTACAAAACAATCTAAACCATTTCAATTTTCAATTTTGAACACTTAACTTTCTGTATTTCGACAACTTCATTTCAAGTTATTTCGTTATGCAAACCATCACTAAACCAATTCTGTTTGTTCTGTGCCATTTCAAGATCTGGTCTTTTGGGCGGTGTTGGCCGCCCATAGAGCACTTGCCTGCGTGGCTGGCGGGATATTTTATAGCAGGGTTACATTAAACACTCGCGAGTACGCTGGTTTTGGCTGCGAGTTGGCCGCGACTGGAATGTGGACAAGTCATTTCTTAGCTCGCGGCCAAAACAACGAAGTAACCATCGATTTACTGCCACTTGTTTCATTTATTTAATCACGCACTGAAATATTGTCACCATTAAATAATCATGCAAAAAAAATCCCGCCCGCTAAGCAGGCTAATAGAGGACAGTTTCTGGTTTCCATATGAACTTATATGCTATGCATTCAAAAGAGTGACGGTGTTGGTACAACGTGTTGTTTTAATAGAAACAAAACAAAAAAAATGGAGTTCCCGCGAATTCTGAGTTAATTGTTGTAAACTAGACTCTGTGAGCGTGGACTGGTTTTCCTGGTTGTACTTGTTACAAAAGGAGCCAAACATAGGGACATAGGGTAATGGTGGGTGGGGTAATTCCGCGTTCGATATATTAAAATTCAGTCCTAAACAAAAGATATCATCGTTGTACAACATATGCAGTCACTTCTTCTATACAGGTAAGCTAGAAGCAATTACAATTTTTGTTAAAGGTTAAAGCTATTAGTTGGGCAGGAAGTGAGTCGATGTTGGTGGAGAAAGGCCAAATCTCAAAACTGCTTCAGTTTGTTGCTCGTAAGTTTCCTCTGAATGTGCCATGTTCATCGCTTCAGATTTAAAGTGCAATGAAGTACACTGTTGCAGGATACCGCTGGATGCTGTGACGTTGCCGTCTCTTGATCCAAGTCTTTTGGCTCCCAGGCCATTTCACGAGCCCATCTAATCTTGGGTTTCTGACCATAGAGGCCAAATATTTACTTGATGACTTGTAACTTAAAGGCCTTGTTGTTTCGGCTCGAGATATTTTCATATCAACAACTAGGGGATTTTTTAAAGATGTATTTTCAGCATGTCACAGGCAAACCAAGGAAAAAGAAAGCAGAGTTCTCACAATAGGTCTTACATACGACCCTCTGATAACTAGTTGATGGGATTTTCATTCAGAACACTCACTGAAGAAGGAAAATATTTAACACGGCAACAGTCAATTTATTTCCCTAATCCCCAATTTTTCCACCCTGCAAGCAGAGCCTCTTTTTGTCTTTTTCTGTACAGAGGAGGAGAAAAGGCGGCTCTGCCTGAATCGCGTCAACTCTTTGAAGCCGTCGCAGGCCGAGTTTCTGGACTAGTCAACCTTGTTTTCTCTCGTCAAACCAGTTTTTTTTCTAGTGCGAGCATCCTTTTAGTTATAAAACCATGGTTGTAATTGAACTCCTCCCTCTCTATTCAACGAAAAATCACGATGGCGGTAAGATCTGCTTGAAGCCAAGCACTTAGGCCTGGTTTCGATATTGTATCCTGGTAACAAGCAGCGCATGCTTAATAAAGATCTTACTCTATTCATGCAGAGTTTTTCTCGATAACGCCCTAATTGAGTACCCAAAAGAAAGGCTCTGCCAGTAGGGTGCAATTTTTCAATCCATTGTACAAGTTTGAGTAACATTTCCAAGAGCCCCTACAACAACCGGTACTACACCCCACACGGTTTTTACACTGCACATTCTTGTAATCTCCCACTTCAAATCCTGATATTTGCAGGTTAATTAAATATTCTTCTGTGTCCACCGGATAAAACTTTCACATTTGGCCCTTGAAGCCTATCAAGACTACTCACAAAGACAATACTTAGCAGGGGAGTGACAGGTTCCCACTCATATTCTGATTGGGCAACCCAGTAATAAGTCCAGATTTTTGCTAATCCCGCCTATCAACTCTGCCAGGAAAGATTACGAATCGATTACCCCAAGCGTCAGAGGAATTGTTTTTCCTTGTTGACCCGAGTGCTGTCTTGATTCGTACAGCGTTGTCTATGAAGAGGGGGACATTGGGATTTTCGGTTTTGCGGTTTTGGCTATTTTTTAGATCGGTTTTTCGGTTTTTGTTTTTTGTGTAAAAAATACGAGCGGTTTTTCGGTTTTGTTATACGATGTGGTTTTGGGTTTTTCTATTTTGTCCTATTTGGGTTCCGGTTTTTCTTAGATTTGAGCGGCAATTGATCTCGATCATAGTATTATTTATTTATTTACTCTTTATTTAACCACGGTGCAATTCATCAGCAATATAAACAAAATATGTACAATTAAAAATTTAAAGATAGGACTATGTAAACTACATTAACTATCTTACTCAATATCATACAATAAAAGCTGCTTTCCATGAATACCGTGTTTAGAATAATGGCTTAGATAACCTCTTTAATCAGTCGTTTGAATTGATTGAGGGACTCTGCTTTCCTTAGCTCTAATGGCAAAATGTTCCACAAAACTGCGCCTCTAAATAGCTAAAGCTGTTTTTTGTAGTAGTTTGTGCGCGGTTGCGGAACATTTACCTTATTCACAGAGTCTCTCAAACAATAACCAGAATCGCGATGGACAATTTTCGAGCCAGGTGCTAGTCCCTGTAGGGACGTAAATACCATTGTTGCTCTTTCAATTTGCCTTTGAGAGACTAGGGATTTCCATCTTAAGAGTTGAAATAAATTGTTGACATGAGCGTCATAGTTAGAATAGGTCAAGACACGGGCTGCTCTGTTTTGTAGTTTTTGCAGTTTGTCCTGCAAAGTTACTCCACAGTTTTCCGAAAGAATATTGCAGTGGTTGAAATGAGGTTTTACTAGGGCCCGATAAATAGAATGTAAGGTCCCATAGGGTACAAGATGCCTGTTTTCCCTCACGTGATTAGTAACCTTGTTTTTCCTCCAAAACAAAAGAAAACGTTTGAGTGATAATAGAGCTCAATTCCCGGAGTCGTCACATGAAAACACTCTATAGCCGCGAAACGCCAAAAGATGAAGATCTGAACGAGCATGAAATGAGTGAGAAGCTGGTGACTCTGAGAAAGGCCAGCTAGAATTTGATAAATGTAGTGACGAAGTCATTGCAGATGACAACAACTCCCAGGGTCAGCTGAGATGAATTAGGGACATCGACGAATTGTCTCTTTGGTGCAATGTCGCGGTATGGACAACAAAGTAAGGGGGTGAGAAGACCCCCATATAAAAAGGGGAGGGATGTTCGTCGTCTCTCTTAGGGGTGTAAATTTCGGATTTTGATCTCACGTAGGGTGTTTTGGGCAAAACGCAATGAAAATCTCCTTAGGGTTGCGCGCGAAGAAATATAAAAGTGTATATTTACACTTTCAAATTTCTTCACGCAGGCGAAAGTATTAGATGATAATGTCTTTGCCATCATTAGAAGTCGCTTTTTTTTTTATTTTTATTTTTATTGTTCTGTGTTAAGGATAATATGGTCTCTTTTAGGGGTCAAAAAACGCCTGGGCCACGCCAGATTGGTCTCCTTTAATTAAGGGTTCAATGTAACATTTCCGACGAGAATCCCTCGCCTTTTTATGTGGGAGTCCCCCCCGGAGGCGGTGAGGTTCAATATTCGACTCCTGTTTTAAGTACGTATCTGTTTATTACCACACTTGACCATATTTGGGCTCGAGAGAGCGGCAAAAATCAAGCCTATGATTTTAGCAGATACTAAAAGATATGGAGGCTTTAGACAAGTCCATGACATTCACAAATACTTTGATGAAATAAAATTTTAGCGTAGTTTGTTCTGTATGCCGCACTTGTCAACATTGTATCGTCTTTTTGACGGTTTTGTGTGCGGTTTTCGGTTTTGGTCGAATTTTTTTTGCGGTTTTGCGGTTTTGGATGATTTTTTCTTCAGTTTTGCGGTTTCTAATACACCCCAATGTCCCCCTCTATTAAGAAACTAAGTAACGCCGTTATTTAAAGAGGGTAAAAACGTGGCAGTTAGGTAAAAACGTGGCGGTTATGAAGAACCGGTAAACGTGTGGCCCTGTATAAAACATAAAATCAAAATTAATATTACAACTTTTGACACTTATAAAAAAAGGCAAAAAAAAATATTTAAGAACTATCTAGCATCTTATTTAAAAACTATTCACTATCTAAAACAAGTTATTTAACAGACCTGCTTAAAAAAAGCTAGTTAACTACTTAAAATATAGTCAATTTTTCTGGCTCTCTTTGCCTCGCAATTACATTCATAGCCATTTTCCGTTTAAACGATTTAACATCTTTCTTCCTCTTTCGGTCACAAGACAGCTCGTTCCAATTTCTAATTTTTCGTATGTTGAAAGTACGGCCTCCTGTGTCTTTCTTAAAAACAGGACAATGAAAAAAAAAAATTTGGAAAAGGATTGGATCGGTTATGAAACTCAGAATTGTCTTTAATATAGAATTGATATAATTTGGAGTTGTGCCCCGAGTCTCTTGAAGGCTATAGAACATCTATTTAAATATGCCTCGATAAAGAATGGAGTCCAGTTCAGTTCATTAAACATAGTTAATGTGTGTGTTGTTCTTTTGGCGTCCAATATAATGCGCGCAGCTCTCTTCTGCATCCATAAGCCTCTGTCTAGCAATTCCTTGCTACAAGATGACCAAATTGGACTGAGGTACAACATAACTGACTTTATAACAGCGACATAAAAAATTAACTTGTGCTTTTGTTTAAGATAAGGGGTAAAATGCCTCACAAGTCCAAGTCGTTTTGACAGTATTTTACATAATTCATCGATGTGTGCTTAAAAACGTAGATCTTTATCAATGATTTAACCCAATAATTATTTTATGATGCGATAATTGGTCGATATTTGTGCCGTCAAGGCATAGACTTAAGCTTTTTGTTTCCTCACTGAGCTCATGTTGAATCCTTCTTCCCGTAACAAGTAACCCTGTAGTCTTCTCGATTTTGATGTACATTTTGGTTTCCGTTGACCATTTCTCAACATTTTAAAGGTCACTAGAAAGAGCTTGAGTTAAGGAAGTGATATTACATGTATTCCAGTTTGCACTCAAGGGCAGGGTGGTACCGTCGGCATATATATCAATAGTGGAGTTGTTCAAATGTTGAGGCATATTCACAAATAGGAGAAATAGAACTGGAACTGCGGTACCCCTTGCCTGACAGGTTTCGGCTCATATGTCATATGCCCCAGTTTTACAAACTGTCTTCGCTCCTCCAGATACAATCGAAACTAAGCCACGCTATCTGAACTGACGCCGTACACTGATAATAGGCCGTTTCCGAGTTCATGTCTACCTCCTCTTCACGGCGAGCCTTAGTGCGAAGTTTTTGTTATGACAATTAAGTTTCATTCATATGTAAAGTATAACTAATTACCATCACAAAAATTTCGCATTTAGACTCGCTTTGAAGAGGAGGCAGATATGAACTCGGAAATGGCCTATTTCTTTAGCTTTTTGCGTTGTTTGTTCATGCACCTGCGGCAGTGCATGCGTGGAGCCAGCCTATGCAGTCAGCGGTCTTTTGTTGTCCACATGTGCGTCTTGTTTGTTGTAGCACCATTCTACGTTCGAGCATAGTCAATTCTGGGTTGTTCCTCTCCCCTCCCCCCGCTTCCCCTCTCCTTTTTTCCACTGTATATATACTGTATCAGTGCGACGGGTGGCCTTCTTCCCTTCTGCGTGGGAGCTCGTGGCTGGTTTGCCAGGATTTGCCAGCCATGGCAGCAGTCTCAACTACTCGGAGCTGCCTGCCAATAGTGGAAGCTCCTGGATATCGGGGCACTCAACCTCCATTTAGCGATGCCGTTTTTAATCCTATTTTACTGTTTTAGATTACATTCCCCGTCACTTCAACCCCACCCTCCTTAAACACTATCATTTCACATTTCTGAAATTCTAGTCTAATTTTCATCTCCTCAATATGTTTCTCCCAGTAATTTACATTGTAGGTTGACTTTTTTGAAAAAAATAAAACCATTCCAGTTTCTTACGTGTTGAGGACAAATCGAGCAAAGCGAAAAGCGCTAGACATTCTTTTATCATTTTTCATCTTGTAGGTTCCAATTTTCCTGCTCTTTCCCTTGCGTAACGTTGCATTTTAATTGCCTAATGCGTTTCAATGTCTGTACCTGATAGTTGTTGTACCGATACTCGAAGAAAGAAGCTAAATATTCTGGAGCCGAAATAACGTAGATTTCATTTTAGTGGTGTACTACATTTCGGCTGGCCAAACCACCCTTCTTCAGGTACAATGAGAGTTGTACCTGACTGTCATTGTACTTAACTCTCATTAGGGCCGTTTATACGAGAGAAAATAAGCTTACTCTGGCCGCGGCGTACATGATACGCGAAAGGAACTATTTACACGAGTGTAAACTCCCAGGCCAGGATAAGCCGCGGCTTGTTGAGAAAGCCGTGAACGTAGATTTTGTACCATTTATACGGGGCTGTTTGCGTCTTATGTAAGCCGCGGCTTATTTTCTCTCTTATAAAACGGCCCTATTGTACCTAAAGAAGGCTGGTTTGGCCAGCCGAAATACAGTACACCATTAAAATCAAATCTATGTTGTATTGGCTCTTGCTCAAAATATGTAGCTGGTCAACTTGTAACTACGCCGATCAGATCAAGCCACTGATCCAACGTACACAGGAAGATTGTCTACGGTTACTTCTTCAAAACTTTGAAACTGAAAAAAAAAGTGATTTTGGCGCGTTATATGTATGGGTTTAACATTGAAACTTTTAACCGAAAGCTTTAACAAAGTTAGGTTTTTCTCGAGCAAGATTACTTTGCAGGGGCACCCAACGAGAATATAGTTCAAAACCACTTAAACATAGCATTGTTAAACGAATTTTGGTATTAAAATGGTAGAAGTTAAAAGTTTTTCATCTGTTCGGACTTCCTAGCTGAAAGTCTAGTGACCCGAAACCTTTA
>NC_090888.1:31356465-31362874 GCF_036669925.1 Montipora capricornis | reverse complement strand
TTGAGAGACTAGGGATTTCCATCTTAAGAGTTGAAATAAATTGTTGACATGAGCGTATAGTTAGAACTAGGTCAAGACACGGGCTGCTCTGTTTTGTAGTTTTTGCAGTTTTGTCCTGCAAAGTTACTCCACAGTTTTCGAAAGAATATTGCAGTGGTTGAAATGAGGTTTTACTAGGGCCCGATAAATAGAATGTAGGTCCCATAGGGTACAAGATGCCTGTTTTCCCTCACGTGATTAGTAACCTTGTTTTTCCTCCAAAACAAAGAAAAACGTTTGAGTGATAATAGAGCTCAATT
The DNA here is from genome assembly GCF_036669925.1 of Montipora capricornis. NCBI lineage: Eukaryota > Metazoa > Cnidaria > Anthozoa > Scleractinia > Acroporidae > Montipora > Montipora capricornis. Next base: position 31,362,575 of record NC_090888.1, on the reverse strand, counting down.
CCCGGAGTCGTCACATGAAAACACTCTATAGCCGCGAAACGCCAAAAGATGAAGATCTGAACGAGCATGAAATGAGTGAGAAGCTGGTGACTCTGAGAAAGGCCAGCTAGAATTTGATAAATGTAGTGACGAAGTCATTGCAGATGACAACAACTCCCAGGGTCAGCTGAGATGAATTAGGGACATCGACGAATTGTCTCTTTGGTGCAACGTCGCGGTATGGACAACAAAGTAAGGGGGTGAGAAGACCCCCATATAAAAAGGGGAGGGATGTTCGTCGTCTCTCTTAGGGGTGTAAATTTCGGATTTTGATCTCACGTAGGGTGTTTTGGGCAAAACGCAATGAAAATCTCCTTAGGGTTGCGCGCGAAGAAATATAAAAGTGTATATTTACACTTTCAAATTTCTTCACGCAGGCGAAAGTATTAGATGATAATGTCTTTGCCATCATTAGAAGTCGCTTTTTTTTTTTATTTTTATTTTTTATTGTTCTGTGTTAAGGATAATATGGTCTCTTTTAGGGGTCAAAAAACGCCTGGGCCACGCCAGATTGGTCTCCTTTAATTAAGGGTTCAATGTAACATTTCCGACGAGAATCCCTCGCCTTTTTATGTGGGAGTCCCCCCCGGAGGCGGTGAGGTTCAATATTCGACTCCTGTTTTAAGTACGTATCTGTTTATTACCACACTTGACCATATTTGGGCTCGAGAGAGCGGCAAAAATCAAGCCTATGATTTTAGCAGATACTAAAAGATATGGAGGCTTTAGACAAGTCCATGACATTCACAAATACTTTGATGAAATAAAATTTTAGCGTAGTTTGTTCTGTATGCCGCACTTGTCAACATTGTATCGTCTTTTTGACGGTTTTGTGTGCGGTTTTCGGTTTTGGTCGAATTTTTTTTGCGGTTTTGCGGTTTTGGATGATTTTTTCTTCAGTTTTGCGGTTTCTAATACACCCCAATGTCCCCCTCTATTAAGAAACTAAGTAACGCCGTTATTTAAAGAGGGTAAAAACGTGGCAGTTAGGTAAAAACGTGGCGGTTATGAAGAACCGGTAAACGTGTGGCCCTGTATAAAACATAAAATCAAAATTAATATTACAACTTTTGACACTTATAAAAAAGGCAAAAAAAAATATTTAAGAACTATCTAGCATCTTATTTAAAAACTATTCACTATCTAAAACAAGTTATTTAACAGACCTGCTTAAAAAAAGCTAGTTAACTACTTAAAATATAGTCAATTTTTCTGGCTCTCTTTGCCTCGCAATTACATTCATAGCCATTTTCCGTTTAAACGATTTAACATCTTTCTTCCTCTTTCGGTCACAAGACAGCTCGTTCCAATTTCTAATTTTTCGTATGTTGAAAGTACGGCCTCCTGTGTCTTTCTTAAAAACAGGACAATGAAAAAAAAAATTTGGAAAAGGATTGGATCGGTTATGAAACTCAGAATTGTCTTTAATATAGAATTGATATAATTTGGAGTTGTGCCCCGAGTCTCTTGAAGGCTATAGAACATCTATTTAAATATGCCTCGATAAAGAATGGAGTCCAGTTCAGTTCATTAAACATAGTTAATGTGTGTGTTGTTCTTTTGGCGTCCAATATAATGCGCGCAGCTCTCTTCTGCATCCATAAGCCTCTGTCTAGCAATTCCTTGCTACAAGATGACCAAATTGGACTGAGGTACAACATAACTGACTTTATAACAGCGACATAAAAAATTAACTTGTGCTTTTGTTTAAGATAAGGGGTAAAATGCCTCACAAGTCCAAGTCGTTTTGACAGTATTTTACATAATTCATCGATGTGTGCTTAAAAACGTAGATCTTTATCAATGATTTAACCCAATAATTATTTTATGATGCGATAATTGGTCGATATTTGTGCCGTCAAGGCATAGACTTAAGCTTTTTGTTTCCTCACTGAGCTCATGTTGAATCCTTCTTCCCGTAACAAGTAACCCTGTAGTCTTCTCGATTTTGATGTACATTTTGGTTTCCGTTGACCATTTCTCAACATTTTAAAGGTCACTAGAAAGAGCTTGAGTTAAGGAAGTGATATTACATGTATTCCAGTTTGCACTCAAGGGCAGGGTGGTACCGTCGGCATATATATCAATAGTGGAGTTGTTCAAATGTTGAGGCATATTCACAAATAGGAGAAATAGAACTGGAACTGCGGTACCCCTTGCCTGACAGGTTTCGGCTCATATGTCATATGCCCCAGTTTTACAAACTGTCTTCGCTCCTCCAGATACAATCGAAACTAAGCCACGCTATCTGAACTGACGCCGTACACTGATAATAGGCCGTTTCCGAGTTCATGTCTACCTCCTCTTCACGGCGAGCCTTAGTGCGAAGTTTTTGTTATGACAATTAAGTTTCATTCATATGTAAAGTATAACTAATTACCATCACAAAAATTTCGCATTTAGACTCGCTTTGAAGAGGAGGCAGATATGAACTCGGAAATGGCCTATTTCTTTAGCTTTTTGCGTTGTTTGTTCATGCACCTGCGGCAGTGCATGCGTGGAGCCAGCCTATGCAGTCAGCGGTCTTTTGTTGTCCACATGTGCGTCTTGTTTGTTGTAGCACCATTCTACGTTCGAGCATAGTCAATTCTGGGTTGTTCCTCTCCCCTCCCCCCGCTTCCCCTCTCCTTTTTTCCACTGTATATATACTGTATCAGTGCGACGGGTGGCCTTCTTCCCTTCTGCGTGGGAGCTCGTGGCTGGTTTGCCAGGATTTGCCAGCCATGGCAGCAGTCTCAACTACTCGGAGCTGCCTGCCAATAGTGGAAGCTCCTGGATATCGGGGCACTCAACCTCCATTTAGCGATGCCGTTTTTAATCCTATTTTACTGTTTTAGATTACATTCCCCGTCACTTCAACCCCACCCTCCTTAAACACTATCATTTCACATTTCTGAAATTCTAGTCTAATTTTCATCTCCTCAATATGTTTCTCCCAGTAATTTACATTGTAGGTTGACTTTTTTGAAAAAAATAAAACCATTCCAGTTTCTTACGTGTTGAGGACAAATCGAGCAAAGCGAAAAGCGCTAGACATTCTTTTATCATTTTTCATCTTGTAGGTTCCAATTTTCCTGCTCTTTCCCTTGCGTAACGTTGCATTTTAATTGCCTAATGCGTTTCAATGTCTGTACCTGATAGTTGTTGTACCGATACTCGAAGAAAGAAGCTAAATATTCTGGAGCCGAAATAACGTAGATTTCATTTTAGTGGTGTACTACATTTCGGCTGGCCAAACCACCCTTCTTCAGGTACAATGAGAGTTGTACCTGACTGTCATTGTACTTAACTCTCATTAGGGCCGTTTATACGAGAGAAAATAAGCTTACTCTGGCCGCGGCGTACATGATACGCGAAAGGAACTATTTACACGAGTGTAAACTCCCAGGCCAGGATAAGCCGCGGCTTGTTGAGAAAGCCGTGAACGTAGATTTTGTACCATTTATACGGGGCTGTTTGCGTCTTATGTAAGCCGCGGCTTATTTTCTCTCTTATAAAACGGCCCTATTGTACCTAAAGAAGGCTGGTTTGGCCAGCCGAAATACAGTACACCATTAAAATCAAATCTATGTTGTATTGGCTCTTGCTCAAAATATGTAGCTGGTCAACTTGTAACTACGCCGATCAGATCAAGCCACTGATCCAACGTACACAGGAAGATTGTCTACGGTTACTTCTTCAAAACTTTGAAACTGAAAAAAAAAGTGATTTTGGCGCGTTATATGTATGGGTTTAACATTGAAACTTTTAACCGAAAGCTTTAACAAAGTTAGGTTTTTCTCGAGCAAGATTACTTTGCAGGGGCACCCAACGAGAATATAGTTCAAAACCACTTAAACATAGCATTGTTAAACGAATTTTGGTATTAAAATGGTAGAAGTTAAAAGTTTTTCATCTGTTCGGACTTCCTAGCTGAAAGTCTAGTGACCCGAAACCTTTAGGGATCGAAACTTACCTTTTCGAAAATTTCAGCCAGAAAAAAACGCTCCCGAAACTTCTAGGTGACAATGGGCAATTATACCGTTTTTTAGATGTTCGAAAATCCTAGGACAGGCAGGCAAGCAAAAAGTTGTACAACAAATGTCCCGAAAACTCTAGATCTCAAGTTGTCTTCCGCACAGATATTTTAGAAAATTGACGTTGGGTGCTCCTGACTTTGGGTCGTGTTTAGGAGAACTGAGGTCACAACAACAACGAACGAGCTGCGACACTTGTAACCCGATTTTTGGGTGCATACATCGAAACAGCGCCATACATCGAGACCTAAAAGAGCAATATCCCAGTAAGTCCAATAATTTGCTGGTGGCAGTGACCACGACATTTATGGCCATAGACGCCTGTCTTTACTTCCATTTCCATGTAAAAAAACGAATTGCCTTTTTCAGGGGACTGTAACTTCGGCATTGTCGCGAATATGAAATAAGATCAGTATTTTTATGCTATCTTTTACCTGTCCCAAACCAACCTTCAGGCAAGCATTTTGCTTTTTAAAAGGGTGTGGTGTATGGTACCCTCACCAGATGGTGCAAACTTTCGAACTGGTTTATGATGTATATTAAGGCCAAGACTGTGAAGAAAAAGAGATTTAACTGGTGTAATCAGTACTAGTCGACTTATGGAAATCATTTATTCTTTTCAACGACAATTTCCTCTCTCACGTAATGTCTCTTTACAATAAAGTGAGGGACACCTTTCTACTTTTCGACGGTGGCTCTATGATTTTCCTACAAGGCCAAGGGGGATTTTGAGAATATGACAGGAACTTGCTGCCATTTATGACTCCTTGGCTGTTAACACGAGGAAAAGAACGCGTTAAAAGTGTCATCCCAAAACCTGCCTCGTTGGTTTACACGAAAGTTCCACTGTTCGTAAGACTCACTCATAACACCAAAGCCCACTGCTGAATGATTGCCGCTTCCTTCATTCATTTCTAAGTAAGGGCTCGCCGGACGGGTTACAGTGCACAAGCGCTTACGATTCACATGCATAAGCGACTCAAGCCCAACCAGGCCTCAAGAGCCTGACCGAGGTGAGTATAAGAAGGCTTTCCTTGGCATTGCATACACTTAAACGACAGGCTGGAAGCATGGTTAGCGCTAACCGTTGTTAAATACCATGGAAACCAATAGGTTTTGATATCTGTTAACCAACGGTTAGCACTAACCAGGCTTCGAGCAACCGGACCCTGGTGTTCATGCTAATTAGTGTCCTTTACCTTCAATAGCTCGGCTTATGTTTGAGTCGCTCAGAATGAGTAGGCCTATGTGGGGCGGATTTGACCGAGACTCTATCGGACAACGGGGAGTTGTTTTATTAGGTCATTTTGTGATTTAGAGGAAGTGCGAGAAGCTTGGAACTTTAACTCTCCTATGCAAACTGAAAATTTCAATGAAACTATAGTGGTTGCTTTAAATTTGGAAAATCAGACCTTCTAGGGACTGCACATGTTTTAATGAGCTGCCAAAAGTCGTTATTACTGGTGCTGATCGGCAAAATCATGATGATATATAGGAAGAGAGACCAGTTAAATGTTAGATTAAAGATTGAACAGAAACAAGAGTTTATCGTTTCGACGAAAGAGTGGTGCGCACTTCAAAAGCAAGCAGACGCGTGAATAAAGGGGGGTGGTTCTTAACTAACGAACTGTTACTATGGACCCCTTAAAATATTCATTTCTCTTGTGTGTTCTATTTAACGTGTCTTAGTCTGGTTCCACAAACAAACAAATTTGGTAAATGACGTAACCAAAACAGAACATGCTTAAAAACTCAGCGAGTTAATTGTTTTTCACAAGTTCTTCACGCAATAGTACGAGAACATTCTAACACAAAAATCTGTAGGATGGATTTTAAAAGAAATTATTTCTCCAAAAAATTTTGGCGTCATAAGGCCCTTCTTTGATTCACTTTTCAAACTGTCAGTTCCATTTTTTGTCCAAATAAAAACTCTATGCTACACTTCGCGAAAAATGATGGGCGTTTCTCATCTGGTGAAAAAACCGCCTCTTCCTTTCGTTTCCTTAGAGCTTTTAGGTGTTTTTCACTCCATGAAACGCACGACAGAGGACTTGG
>NC_090888.1:31328965-31348965 GCF_036669925.1 Montipora capricornis | reverse complement strand
AAATTACCATCATGATCATTGAAAATGCTTTCCCCATTTACTTTATTTCCATTCATTTTTACTTAGTTTACTAACTCCCCTTTAACTTCCCCAATAAGTGAGCTATAGTTGTGCATGGGGCTATAGTTCCTATGTCAAAAAAAGTGTCCTGAATTAAAGATCATATGAAGAAATAGAAAACTGCCTAAAATCCTTCTGAGATAAGTTTTAAACTTCAAAGAATTTTTTTGGGGAAAGGTCAAACTACCCATGCGAGCTCTACACATGCATTCCCCTCAGTTTCAGTCACCGCGAGAAGGAAATACCTTTTACAGTATAAACTTAAGATTTGAAGCCTTTCACTCACTTTGCGCTGGTGACGAAGTGCATCATTTCTAGCCTGTATAACGGTTTGTTACACCGATCGAAGTTAATGGCTAAAACAGTTTCATTACGAAGACACGCCCCGCCACATGTTGTGAGCTCCAGCTAAAGCGTTTATTTGAATGAAAGATGGATAACGTTTTTGAGCAACATACCTTGCGTGCGACCAAAGCACTGCGAAGTTGTTATGGAAAGTGACTGGCTTCCAAAACCCACCTCGTTCGAAGTTGGGCGTCATATTATTTTTACTCAAATTCAAACGAGCTGCAATCGAAGTTGATTCAAGACCGGCCAAAGCAATCGAGTTCGATTAGTAGTAAACACAAGTTTTTTTTAACTATTTCACTCAAATTCAACCGAGCTGCAATGGAACTTGATTCAAGGTCGACCAAAGCAATCGAGCTCGATAAGGAGACACCACTGTTTTAACCGTGGTGCATTCAAACACCGTCCTCGGTTGTAGTTTGATCGTGTACGATTGTTTGGTCGTACTCGGTATATGGTAAACGTGCTCGTTTGACCAGAAATCTCAAATGATCCGATAATTGAAGTAAAGGGGTTTTCAGTAAAGGGTTTGATGTTGAACAGTGGTGGGAAATTTATTTAGTTGCATTTTTCACGCGGAGTGTGTTGGCACCTTGTTTATGGTAATTTGACACGATTGAGCTTCAGTGGCGTCGAAAGTCATTGTGACATGAATGGCGTTTGGATGAACAAGACAGGCATTGAAAAATAAATGTCTGGACACTTTAAAGTGACGAGTAATGGTCTTTGACAACAATTTCATTTTTCGCCTTTGGATATCAAGTGAGCTTTGTTTGTAATATTTTACTAACTTGGTCTTATATAAAACACTGAAATCAAATGGCAATTTTTTATGGTTTTAACAAACATTGAGAGAATCGAATGCCTTGAATGCATCACAGTGCTTACTGAAGGTGCATCTTACATTTATTTAGTACTCATCTCTGCATAGGTAAAAAAAAAAGTGTGACACTGAAGAATTATTTGAATGAAAGCTTGTTGTCTCTTTTGTGCTTCATTATTTACGGTCAAGGTTCTTTCGAAAAGGGTTTGATGTGAATTGTCAGAGATTTATTTAATTGCATTTGCTTTGTGACATGGATAGTGTGTCATGCTTGCACACACGCAATTGAAATAGGAAGGTTTTTTTGCCTCTAATAGCAAATATGTTGTTTGTTTCAATTAATTTTTTCCCTAGAAAAGGTTTTTTGTGAGATTTTCAGCCTGGCTTTGTGAATTTTGATATCATGTTGTGAAATTTTCAAGCTTAACAAATATGCATACACAGGTTGAGACGTGATACAGGTGGATTTTTGCTGTAGTGCTCTGTAAGCAGTGGTGCGTAAGTCACGAAAATAAACAGGTCTGTTGGAAGCATGCTTGAGTTTCAACAAAATAAGCCACAAAATCAGCAAAAAATTGTGACGCTGATGAATAATAAAGTAGCTGCTATTTCCAAAACATTGGAATTACCTGGTGATAAATAACCTCATCTTGGATAGTAAATTTTTGACTTAACAGAAGCAATGGGCAACCTCAAGAGTCTTTGTGTTGAATTTGCACATTTCTTGTCAAACTTTATAACACTTGAAAGAAAAAGAAAACTAACAAAAACAAAAACCTTGTATCTTGCCATCATTTGACACAGATGCTTCACTGTTTCGCGAGTAAACACGCTGCGGTAACTTGATCACGACGCCCTATGAATTCGATGTCACTTTCGATTTTGCGATTTACTTGTGCAGCTAAGAGTACAATAACAAATTTTAACGTAGCAAAAATCTCGCAACATGTTTTTTGCTGATGGTAACTTTTCATATTCAACACCTCTCCATTTAAATTTGTACTTCTCCATTTAAATTTGAACTTTTTTTAGTGCTTGTTTTTCACAGTACATTCTGCTTTTTATCCAATAACAAGGCCTTATTTTAATTACGGTTTCAGTGGCGGAATAATCCTGCATCTTAACCAATCAGAAGGTAAAATGGCAACATGATATCTTTAACCAGCAGAACATTCCGCATTTTAGCCAATCAGGTCTAGTTACTGTAATCCTTATCAATTAGCACCTTTAACAGGGGTCATTGAGAACGACACGTACAAGCTTACTCTCACTGCTCTCACAGTAAATGAAGTCTTTTTTAACGTTTGAAAGACTTCTTTGCAGTGTCCCCATTTATTTTGTTTCAATTCTTATCATATAATTCCCAACACTTCGTGTTTCGAAGACATCCTCAGTGTTTTGCACGCTCCAACACCATATTCAACATGCCGGTCGCATGACTTTGCCTAAAATCGGGTGCCATCAACGTAAGAAAGATTTGAACTTGTATTCAGTGAACTGCTTCATTTCCAAAACCTTGTCATTCGGAGTTTTGACTTTTGACCACCAGTATATTCCGCAATTGAGCCAATCCTAATGAGATGCTTTAATCTGATGTCGATTAACGCTTCCTGGGTCATTTCCGATACGTTGCGTTGTAGGCCAGAGGTCGTTTGCAATATTGTCTTGCCAGAAAGGTTTTGAACTTGGGCACTGCAGCAGTTTAATTTTTATCCGAAGTTACATTGACAAACCTTGCTATATTCAAATATGCGCATTCCTTAAACATAAATAACTGTTAATAACATCTAAAAATAACGATATGGTCAATTCACAACACGATACCTGTAATTATTGGAACATTCCGTATTTCAGCCAATTAGGCTAGCAACAACAAAGTTGAATTGCTATAAAACACTATTTCGCGGTGTTCTCATATTTTTTTCAAAACGTTATCAAATAATTGTTTCACAATAATTCTCAACTCTTCATATTTCAAAGCCTTCTTCAGCGTTTCGTTCACGTCATGATGTTCAGAACTCCAGGAAGCATAGAATTTAGCACACCGGCTGTATGAATTTACTTAAAATAAAATGCGCTGCTAGGAACGAAAGAAATACTTAGTCTAGTGAGCAGCTTTGCTTGTGAGACCTTATCGTTCGGCTCGGCATAATAGATCGCCGATACATCCCGCAGTTTAGCCAATTAGGACGTGGTGTTTCAATGGAATGTTAATGGACATTAACCGAGTCATTTCCGCTGAATACGTTTGGAAGCCAGAGGTCATGTATAAAATAAAGTCTTGAAGTTGGGCAACTTCAGCAACTCAACTTTTATCCACTTTTACATTGGCTAACCGAGTCACGCTCAAAGTTACAAGCAATGCGATCCACTCAGCTCCTTCGTATAAAAAGAATTACTTTCCTTAATAAAGTGGCTTTAGCTTTACGGTGGACAAAATACCCCTTTTTTTGCTATTTCATGTTTTAGGCCAGTACAACGGTGCAAAACCATTTCATTTCAAGCAGGCTTAATATTTAATTAGTCCGCGTTACTTAAAATAAGCTTAGCGTACCATAGATAATCCGGCAACGAAACTGTGTCCTCACCCGTTGTTGTATTCATCACTGCTCCATGTCACATGTCTCTCTCCCTTTTGCCAATTTGTGTTCTTATACTGGCAACACGGAATATATATATATTTTTTCACACTCTAAACGCGACTGAATAGGAGCTTTTCTTGTCACACTTTTCCCGCCTTCATTCCAATATTAGCTCCGTTGGCGCCCCGCGCCTGTATTCTACACTTTGCCAGAGATCTAGTGTGTCAGTAAGTTTCTCATTACGGCAACCGACAAAAACCGGTTCTCTAAGTCTGCCCAACAAATACAAGGTTTAATTAATCGAAGCTTTCCATGGCAATAGTCGTCCGCCTTGGAGAACGCGCGTAACCCTATGCTCAGAGCAACTCGGATGATCTTACTTAATCTGATGATGCCAGATGATTTGTGGTGTAAGTGAAATCGACATGCATCAGTGTGCAATTCGTGTCTCCGCTGAATATTCCGCTGCGGAAATTGGTTCGTGGTTTGCCGCCAAGGAAAACTGTATTTATTTTCTATTTCATAGTTAACGTAGTAGGCAATTCCTGCAGTGGACCAAACACTTGTCAAAATTTAATGCGTTGTACAGTTTAGTTGCCGTGACCTGTAACATGTAACATGATACGTTTTTTGTTGTTTATCTCAATTGAGGATAAAACAAAAATTGGTAAAAGTTGTGTTGGGAAATTAAGCGACACGAACGTGATTGTGACAGTGACAAACAGAATGAATTTTTAGACTTTATAGAGATGCTTTTTTAAAAGGGTTTCTGCGGAGTAGTAACAAAGGATCGCCATTGCATTTCATCGAGAAGGGCAGAGCGCAAGATTTGAGCTTTTCATTGCATTAGCCTTGGAATCTTCCACCATCGCCTTCCGAATGTTGTTCGTGTGACCGTTAATATCTAAATGTTTCACATAAGTTCCATAAATCCAAGATTGTACGCTATGACGTTAAATAACATAGTAAAAGAAAATAAAAGTATTATTACTCTAAGTGGTCATTCCTGTGGGTAAAAACTGAGGAATTGTAGTGATTTGAAGAGCTTGTTTTCGACGTTCACCTGAGCGTATCGATAGAAGGGAGGAAAGCTCGGTTTCGGACCGCTATAGCATTGAGCTGATTTTCACCAACAAATTCCCATCGGACAGGTTTCAAATCACGCACCAGGCAAGCTGAAAGCCGAAGGTTTTCTCTCACACCATTATCTCTGAAATTCTTCCAAAACTGAAAGCGCTAGACCTCAAATAATATCCAAAAATCCAACGTTTGAAGCTGATTTTCGAGTTTTAGCTTGCAGCTGTAACGCCGTTTGCTCCTCTCTGATTGGAGGACAAGAAACAATCAAACCCGTCGTAAATTCGAAGCTTTCTACATATAAACTTGCGGTGTCCAGAGCGAGGTCAAGTTTGAACATGGAAGAGCACAAGGTTAGGTAAGTGATGTAAATTCTTCAGCTCTACTTTTTGGTCTGTGAGTGATATGTGTGCATAGACTTTTTCCTTCGTTAGCGCTCACGCACCACGAACACAAAGGCTACAGCAAACGTTGTACTGCCAACAACAACGAATTAAAAAAATAATAACAACGTCCCAAGCAAAGATTTCAGCATTCGGCACGATAAGGGTGCGCGCCGACTCACGCCGTCATTGTTAAGTTAAAAGCCTGTTCTTTTCTCTCCATATTAGCGACATACCTCCTATCCTGCATTGTAGCAGCCCTCAAGGTACGTATAACACAGCCAATTAACAACATGCAGGAGGATTTTTAGTCCTTCATCAATATTTCTGCTGTCACTTATTTACTTTTTATGGCCAATTCGATTGTGTGGTGGCACGAGTGGAGTTGAATTGGAGTGGCACTCCAATTCCTTGGGGAATAGGGTTTATGAGGAGAAGTGGCACACCATCTGAATCGTCAGAAGCCTCTGAGGCAGTGACCGAGGTCATAACCGATTCAGAAGATGACTTCTCCTTTCTTGAGGATGGTAAGTAAGGCCCCGTGCATACATAAATATTACCCCATAACATAAATTTTACCCCGAGTTGTAAAAGGGAAAAAAATTTCATCACTGTCTTTTCGTGTAACATTTGGTTGCAGAAAATGCATTTCAACAAGCTTCTGGCAATGGGGAGATTGGGAGGGCGGAGGAAGTCGATGTAGAAGATGTGATGGCATGGCAAGATGCAGAGTGGGAAGAAGAAGAGGAGGATGATGAGGAATATGACGAGGAAGAGGAAGAGGAAGAGGACGAGGGAGAGGAAGAGGTTGCTGGGGCATCTGCCCAAGTTTTGCCACGAGACTTGTGTGTCGTTTGTTTGACCGAACCTCGAAATGCAAGTATCATACATGGGACAACAGGGCATCAAATATGCTGCATTGGATGCGCAGAAAAACTGAAAAACGACAAAAATAGATGCCCTGTTTGTCGAAAAAAAATCAAAATGCTCATTAAAAACTTTTTCTAATCAAGTTGTAATTTAAGCATACTGTAGTTTTTGTCGGGTTCAATTTAAAGTAAGCATAGAAACCAGTCGCCTTTATCACACTATTCTTGGAAGAACCCACTACTTCAGTCTCTAAATTTTCAGGGTTTATAAATTCAATCATAAATATATACATTAAAACGTACATTAATACCCTAAATCTAGAACGTCCGTGAACATAAACTTAGAGAAAGTTCTACAGTATATATGCATTGGTTACGATAAAAGAGTTGTCCTAAAAGTACTTGGTTAACAAGACCATGAGCCAAATTTCTCTGTGGCATATGTATGCCTTAAGTGGCTAGATTATTTATACATGTCACTCGAGTATGCTCATGCGTCCTAAACTTAAAGTTTAAAAATGAAATCTTCGGTGCGTTGTTAAAATCCGTACAATGATTTAAAATTGAGAGTTGTTTCTGAAGTGTCCTTAAACGTCAAAGCTTTGCAAATATCGAAAAGCAAAATAATCCATTCCTTTTTCGAAATATATATAAAATGTGACAGCGTTCGGCTACTTTCCGTGACAGACCGGCTTGGGTGTCATGGTTTCGCTGATAGGCAGTAACGGTCCGCTCAAGAAGAAGTTTAAACTTAGATCGAACAGAGTGGAGTCAACAAGTTACTAATTGTGAATCAAAAGGAAAATCTACCTCACCTTCAGTCTTGAGAACAAATGTTACAATGCTGCAGAAAAGAGTTCTGCTTCTCACTGTGCAAATTTTAAATATTCTTTATATCTTAGCGCCTTGCTTTTTTTTTAACCTAACCACTATTTGAGGTTTTCAATATGCTTTGTTTTTGTTTTGTTTTTTGTTTTTGGTGGTTTTTATTTGTTTTTCTTCTTTTGGTCGCTTCCCTCTCTGTCCTGGAAGCGGGTACTGCGCTTTTCTCTTTGCTGGCTTGATCATTTTTACCTGTAAATGTAAATTGCAGGAACAGCACTAGTCATTCAGGCGTGCATGAGAATATTTCACCCAATTGTTTATGTAATGAACATCCATTTAACGAAATTTAAAAATGAAAACAATTTAACTCCTTTTTTTTTTCAAAGGTTACCTCTAAATGTATATATTATAGAGTTGATTTTACTATGATGGTGCTCTGGCTTATTGTCTTGATACCTCCTATGCATCTTTACTAATTATGCTTCATATTCTTGTTCTTGTTGTTGGTAGGTACTTTCGTGGCATAGCTATTTTAGACGGACCAAATCCAAGATCATAACTTCAGTGTAAAGAAAGTACAACGTACTGGTTGTTGGTTCTCCTTTTTAGCCATAAGTCGAAGCAGCGTTTCATTCCTCTCCTGATATTCCAGGTCGTCATCTTGTTGCTCTGGGTCTGGCATAACATAAGTAAAATTTAATAGGTCAAACGTCTGCCCCGCTTTTCGGTAATCGTCCTCACTCAATGATTCCCACAGTTTTACATGCTCTTCTTCCTTTTCACTTCTTTTCTCCCACCAGTCATGCTCATTCGCAGACATCCTCACTTTTAATATTTCAATTGAGTCCCTCATCGTTTTCACACTGGGACACTTCTTGAGGTCAGGTTTTAAAATAGCTGCTTTACCAGGAGGAACTTCACTTAGGACAATAAAAGGTCCCTCCTCGGGGTACCACTCTTTCCTGCTCGCTTTTGCCCAGGGTCTATAGGTCATCTCCACGTCTCCGTTTTCATTTCATTTAAAGCGGAAGGCATGTGGTGCTGAAATTTGGCGGTGTATTCCCGCAACCAGGTCTTCACGTCGTATATGTTTTCAACTGAACAGGTAACTGGCGTTGGACTGTATGCCTTTTGTATCACCCAGAGAAGATCAGTCAGAGTTACTGCATCGGTTTTCGCTAATGCCTCGGAAATTCTACTGAACATCTGAAAGAATAAGCAAGAGAATATATAACAGCAATAAGGGGAAAGTGGTTTCCACATCATAAAGCTAAACTTTATTGTCGCAAATTCTCATTGCCAAGATGTGGTTTATATAGATTGTACCACCTTTGGTATATCATGGCAACAACTAGACTTACCGGTCTATGTCTTCATGGGTGTGTCCAACTAATAGATATGACAATCTCACCTGAAAAAAAAAAAAACCTGGAAGTTTTCATTTATAAAAGTAAAACATCAGTGTGCTTAATGATACAACGCTGAAATATCTGTTTTTGAACACTCAACAAAAGTAAGAGTAAACAGATGATTGGCAGACCCGTCCTTGATACATGTAGGTTTCAATCCAAATTTACTGTCTGATGCTCACTACGAAGTTTTCAGCACAAACTTAGGACAGGAAATTCGTTTTGTCTTGCACTCAATCTAGGAAACCGCCCATGCTTCCATTAATTTAGTTGATTCGTGGCCGAGAGGTCACCTTACAGGTTCTTTCTTTGGGTTCTGTCAAGTGATTCAGTATACCCAACGTTATTTTACTATCGTCAACTAACCTTTCTAAAAACACCAGCTTTCACAAGTAAAGCGCAAAACCCCAGTATATGGATATTTTTGCAGTCGCGGTAACAATTGTCCAGTTGCAGGTAGAGATTAGGTGGTAATAGTCGTTTCTGTTTTCAAAATCAAAAAGAAGCAAAGTAAGCCATTATGTAGATATTTGTATGCTTGAAAGTAACTTTCCAGTGGTACCTCTTTACACTATTTAAATAGAACCTATATATAGAGACCAAAATTTTTTCACCCATTTTCCCCTATTTATTCATCTTATTTAAATGCTCTCTGTCATCACTTCAAAATATAATGACTGGATTCCGGTGTGCGAGAAATTATGCCCGTTTTCTTGCGCTTGCGTTATCTCTCACACCAAAAGTACAGTAAAGTACTATTGAGAAAGGAATGGTCCTCTTACCGTGTTTACAAGATGACGGAAGCTTGAAATCAAGCAATTTTTCGTCGGGTTTGCGTCCTGGGGCCACCGCAAGAAGTCAAGAAAACACCATGCTAGCTTGTGTCCATGTGAGAGGACCCCCGTCAGATGGGTTTTCATAAACCCGTCACATTCGCCTTCAAGCTGAGTCAAGAGTAATCAGTCAGATGGCTGGAAGTGCACTTGTGACATTGACATAGATAGAAACAATTTGAGCGCCGTTTCATTTGGAAAAAGAAATATGCGAGTGTCTTGAGTCTCACCTTCGACTTTTGTATCCAGTACCAGTGAGGTAGATGAGTTTTACTATGGTCCATGCCGTGGATATTAAAGGAGAGGTACTTATCGGGACGCTGTTCTGCCTTTTTTTGGTGCTTATAATACTTCTTGCGCTCCCCACTGTATCATTTAAAGAGGGAAAGTGATATCTCGTTAATTTTGTCAAAAATGTCGTACGTTTGTGATCGATTGTTTATTTGCGTCTCTTTTGTCAGAGTGAAAACATTTATCGAAGAGTGCATACCGTAATTTCCGGACGATTACCCGCACGGCAGATTACGCGCAGCGGTCTATTTTTGTCACAAGGGGAAAAAACGTTCAACAGATTACCCGCACTGGCCTATTACCCACACCCCAAAACCGAAAAAATCTTGCTACTGTATTTCCGGGACAAGAACTCACAAACTTGGAGCGATGAATATTCCATGTTGTTGTTTACAAAGCAGAAGATCAATAGCATTTTCTGCTAAGAATTGGCTTTAAATAATGCAGCCTTAAACACTCTCCTTAGTCATTTCTGGTTTGTCTTGTTAAAACGACCTAAATATCCAATGTATTAACGCTAAGACTCGATAGAATACGAGTTGAAGGCCAACATCTTTACGATTGATCATTGAGCGCCATTTTGATAGGTTGAGAGAAAGTGGGGGCGAGTGTTAAAAATACCTGATGGGGTGGTGGTTAGGCATACCCAGGGGCAAAAGACCGGGCCTATATAAGAAGTCGCTTAAAACGGGAAAATGCTCTATTACTCAAGCCAGGGGTAGCTAGGAACATTTCACTGATGCGCTGAACAATCCAGCAAATTTTTCACTGTAGTCAGTGTTTTGTTTACACACATGCTGACAATCACGTTCTAAATAATTATGCGGTGCCATGAAATATGTCGGCATCTTGTTTTGTAGCTTTGAGCGTGCTTTCACAAAAAATGCTTTCAATCTTTCATCACCTGAAACGAGTGCAGGTGAGAAATGCTTTTAAATTAAGCAAAGAAAAAAGCAGTGAAATACAGCAATCATTTAAACACTATTGATTTGTTTTTCATTCAATTTGCATCGGCTTTCATTGAGGGCCTTTAGAACACTAGAATAAAACATCACACAAATCTTGAATAGGAAGCGTTTTCAGATTGAACTACCGTAACAAACAAGCTTGGCAACACACAAGTTTTAAGGAAGCATCAGTTTAATTAAGTAGTAAAGGTTTGAAATTATTTAAACAAGATCGTAAAAGATTTGTTTTGAACGGAAAAATTTGTGGCATCACAAAATAAACACATTCGCATCTTGTTACTTTTTCAGCATTGAATTGTGTCTCACGATAAACTCTTTCTTAAAATTGAAAAGGATGTGTTAAAGTGAGAAATTCGTTCTCATTTACCTTTAATTCGGTGACAAGTTGTGACATGGTCGAAGGGAAAGATTATTGTTTTTCATTCAATTTGCTTCGGCTTTCATCGAGCGGTTTTACAAAGACTACGGCAAATAAAGCATCATTTTAAAGATTGAATCAACGAACGAGGCAACACACAGATTTAAAGGAAGTGTTGGTTTAATTATCCTCATTTTAACTTGTTTCAATCTGTCAAATTCTTACCTGAGATTTAAAAATTATCGCATTACCCGCACCTTCCTATTACACGCAGCAACCGCGGTTTACTGGAAAATTAACGCATTACCCGCGGGTAATCGGCCGGAAATTACGGTAACTTATGGATGAAGGAAGCAGCTCCTGACTGCCTACTGACGCTTTAAGTCCCGTATATCTATCAGTACTTCAGTCAAAAATAAAACAAGATAAAATTGCTGTTGCACTACTTGTTTTAACAAGGAACTGAGAACAACTTACGCCTGCTGTTCGATGTGGAGATGTTTTTTTTGTGTCCAGCTCATTCTTTTCTCCTTGTTGCGTGTGGCTCTGATGTGTTCGTTTATAAGAAGACAAACTCCGCATTTTGTAAAACGATTTCTTTACAAAAAAGCAAACGGCAAATACTGGAGAGTTGAGGACATAACATGTTGAGAACTCTTCTTATCACCTGTGTGTGAGACACTCGAATAAAAAATACACGGAAACTTATTTGGTTATGGTTCTGACAAAAAAAGCTCTAATTATTACCTTCAGAATCATCACTTTGGGAAAAACACGTTTCCACATGTGTCTAAACTGTGAAATCTCAAGGGGTTTGCCAGGTCGATTTGTTGCTCCCTCTCTATACATTTCATACACTTTCTGGACGGTGAGGCAGGCAGGGAGTTCCTTGCGGTTAACATCCAGCATTACGTTTGCGAGGGAGCTGACAAGATCCGAAAACCACAGTTCTGCCTCCATAGACCGTTTCGTTGTCAGAAGCATTCTGGTACGAGCGTGGATGGGGCTGTTCAACCCTTGCCTTTCTTTGGCAGCCTTCCACATGTGAAATCTGTAAGAAAATGTTGTTTCCGTTATTTTTGCCACTACTGGTACTATATTCCTTTAAAATAAAAATAATAATTTTGGAAATCGGTTAATGAAAGTGGTACTCTTGAAGGTGAAGGCAGGGTAAATAGCACACGAACAACCGGGGCCCACACGGCCGGATCTGATGTTCTTTTCTACAGCAACTACTCCTCCCTGGACGGCATGGCAGTCCATCGCAAGGTTACTGCCTGTAGTATGTAGCAGGTACTGGTTTATACACCTGGGTGGAAAAACAATATCTCGTCTCGGGAAACAAAGCGATGAAAGGGACAGATATCCAACTGACAACGTTAAGATATGAAGTGCAAAGAGCTAACCATAAAATAAACACACCTCCACTATGGGACGTTATCAACCAACCTCTGTAGACACCAACAACAATAGAGAAATGTATGACTTCTGGTGGACGAACAAAAGAAGCTAATGAGAGGTCTTTCATTTTCGTCCACCAAAATGGCGGCGATGACTTCACATGAAAACCTCCTATTATTTCCTTACCTTCCATCAGACAATCCATGACACAGGATCCACGCTTTTTGGCATACCTCCCTTTGCTCATTTACGACGTAAGATAGTCGGCTCCTGCCATTTGTTATTTTCCGTGCAAAAGAGAAGAAATGTAAGAGCCACTGTCCTTGTTCCTCTCTGTCTTTCTCCCGAAATTCAGTCCTCGCCTCTACCATGTCTTTCAATGTTAATGTGTTTTTTAAACAGTTGTCTTTACAACATTTTGTATTTTTCGTTTTACATATGTTTTCCGCTGACAGCATTTCCTTTTTTCTTGACAGTTTGGTGGTCTGTTTCGCAGCATAGGACTTGTTGGTTGCATTTTCAAATAAGACGATTTCCTGCAGGAAAAAGTGAGAATTTCACAACCCTGCGCAGGGCAATATGTGTCGTCCAACGTAATAAGCTGTGTAAACAATGTTAATCCTACCCGATGATCGCCATCGAAACTATTGTCCATGGCTGAACGTAGTGGGTCAATCTCTTCACACTGGGTGCCTGCGTCCTTTAAGAAAAATTCATAATATCAAGAAAACATCTTCAATTTTGCAAGATTGGTCCAAGATTTGTTGATGTTTGCCTGGTCAGGATTAAATACTATTTCTTTGGTATTTTTACTTCAAGGTACCTTTGATTATAACATGATACATGACTATGAGACGTAGCAGCTACCGAACTAAGCATTTTCGGCTTCGGTTTAGGCCCAACCTTTAATGGCATGATGTTAAAAATAGCACGTTGCCATTAACCCTAACCCTCTAGAACAGTTGGAGATGATTGGAACGTTCTTATTTCCTACAGAGCTGAAAGATTTTATAAACCTTACATCTATTTACCTCCCAACCAAATTGGTGTTCTTCCCAGGCTTCATCGTCACTACCGTCGCTTGAAAATTCTTCAAAATCATACGATGCACAGTTGCACGCCCCGCCACAAGGACATGGACTTACGGACTCCTTCCTTGCAAAATGTGGTCTCTAAGAGTCAAATATGGCTAATTAACAGTTGTCTTCAATCAGATCCAGAAATAAAGAGTTGAATGTTTTTAATTCCAAAGTTGTTATGATGCGTTACAATGATCACGTACCTTCTTGCCTCCTCCTCTCAGTCTTAAAACGGACGGTCTTGACGCCTTTTGTTCCTTCTCCAAAGGGGAATATTCCTTTAAAACCAACAATAACACAAAACAAAGCGCACTTTGTTATGGAGCGTTGTTGCAGACCAGTTCAGATAAAATGTCACGAAACTAAATAAGTAATTCGATGTTCTACGTTAATAAATGGATTTGATTATCATTCAGTGATTAAAACGAAAGCGGGCATTGATGCCATATTACATTAGAATTGTTTGTACTTACCTTCTTTTCTTGATAGAGTCCACGAAATGCAATATCAGTGAGAACTACCCGGTTTTCCAACACCTCTTTTGTTTGGGATAGCGGGAAAAGGTTTCAGCATAGGTTGACAACTCGTCATTTAGATAAGAGATCAAAGAATATCGTGCAATGTCCATGTCCAAAAGATGAAACAAGAAACATGGTGGGCGAGGAGGCCTCTTATCCTTGTCGTTGTCGCCGTTTTCGTCATTTCCATTCCCTCCATTCCCGCCAATGATATCAATGCTTCAGCCTGCGAAAGCTGCTAAAGGAGTGATAATGGGTAAAAGCATGCTGCGGACGACGATGTGTTCCAAGTTTCTATTAACAGTCTCAGGCCATCGGCCGTTTGGTAAGAGATATATGACAGCCATTGAAAAGAACAACACAAGAAGGAAATTCGCGAAAAACCTTTCACAATGGGACATGATGGCTCACACAGTACCAGCGCCGATGAATATTACCCACGACTTCTCACTTTTTAGCGCCAGCTTTATTTTAGATATTTGAATTTGGCGCCTTGTCGTCACGTGATTAACAAACGCCATTTTTTCATTTGACTACACGTGGAATATTCCGCTTGGGGACAAATTGCCAACGCTTCTTTCGACAATGGCTAATATACATTATCATAGTTATTGGAAATTGCCAAAACAATAGCTGCCGGTACCGTGCCTTGAATAATTTTCCCCTTAAATCGCTCTCTAAGCTTGATCAGTTAACCGTGAGTTACCCGGGGGTCTCAGTTTTAGTGTCGCGGAGAAAATATCTTTACTATGATTAATTGCGAGAGCATTTTCCTCTGAAAGGAAACAAAATTTTGCATCGGCTCAAATATTATTCAGATGTGCTCGCGCATTGGCGTTTCTTTTAGTAATAATCTACACACAGATCAAATGACAGCTGGGAAGTGAATATATCGCCTGTGAAAAGGGTGTGCTCGATCGTGGTATCTGTCATGAACATGTCGACAACTTCGGTAAAAATTACGCCTCATTTACGTCCGAACGGTTGCAGTACGAGCTATAAGCGCAATTTCAGCCCGTTAAATGTTGGAAAAGGGTAGCCTCAAGTTGCAATGAAACTCCCGCGGGTCTCAAGGTGTTTAATGAGACAAATTTGGCATAAATTCTTAAAATGCACCATTAATTAAACATAATATTCTTCACGATAACAAGAAGTAGCATCTTAGTAATTCTTGTTTATTTGTTTAGTGTGCAGTTTCTTTAATATCGAAGTGTGATTTAAACGTTTGACTTTCAGACTAATGCATTATACTCGGCGCGGTTTTCGATACATTGACCTTCACGAGACCTTTTTTGGTAAAATGACACTAGCGTATTTTAAGGATATAGAAACACCGGTTTCCGCTATTGAGGAAAACTCGGATCCCAAGCAAAATCCATGCAATTCAGTGTGTGTATATTATTATTAAGTGTGCTTATAGTTCTCTTATACGTACTACAGTCAAAACTGACCTATTTTGTCTTCTTTAGTTTCACTGTGTAACATTTGACCCGAAAGTAAACCTCTCGACTGTCTTAACCGTAGAAAATGTCTTTTCTGATGTCAAGTTGCTACTGACACGGGAAAAGATGTTATTCAACGGTGGGACCTTTGTTGTGAATAATGAAGCTATATATATATATAGCTTCAATGCCTTCTTGAAAATAAAAAGCTACATGTAAGAACCAACTCAATCTGGCAAGGTGATTCGAAACAACAAATAACGTGAGAAACAAGTGGAAAGCGAGAGTTGATTAATTTCAAATTTTAATAAGGGGTGGTAGATCAACGAATTTGTTCACTCAATCAATTTTCTTATACTCGTATACTTCTTATACTGTAAAATTACAGCACTCTCACATTTGCGCGGAAACTTTTAGCAAGTACATTTCTTGTTGCCTTTTGGGTGCAGGCGAGGGCCCCAGCCAACGTCATTTGTTTCTTCACTGAGTTCATCTTCTCAGTCTGCACGTAGGGGAAATTTCCCATCATTGCGGATGTGTAAGCTATTCCCGCACTAAAGACATCCAAGACTCTAATGGCCCTTAAAACTCCCAGGGTTTATTTACCCGACTAGCCGTTAAAACGTGCATTGGATGACTTTTGTTTTAGCAATAACACGGAAATTTGATCAAAACTACTGTTCGAATTAATCCTTTTTGGGGATCGGTAACAGTCGGTAATGAAAACTATTTAGGCGGTGTTTGATCACAAGGTACTGCATCTCTACACTTTTTTTAATACCAAGCCATTCAAGATCCATGATCAAAGCATTCACAAAACGTTTTGCAGCGCTCATGTTCTGGCACAATTTCACGGAAATTCGTCAACTCTACGTAATCTTTTCGGGGGTTGAAAGCGGGGATTTGGAAGCTGAAGTAGTTTCCTGATCAGGGATTGAATATTGTAATAAAACGCCTGAAGGATCGATATCTCAAATAGTGGTTCACACTGTGCTTGACACAGAAAAGGTTAATTTCTCCTCCGTTTACGATATTCCGTGTGGAAGACAACAGTTGTGGTAATTAAGATGGCAGGGTTTTACACTGCGCCGTTTGAGCAGATTGCCGCTAAAACCGCTGAAAGCTCAAAAGAGGATGGATGTTGCCAAATGTTTACGAGCAATGATTTTCAATTTCATGAGGAAACAACGGGAATCATGTGAAGTCTTTAAAAAGGGCGAAAACGAAGAACTTGACAAACAATTGGATGATTATCTGACATGTCGTAAAAACAAGACCAGAAACAAGGTACGTAAAAGCAATGTCTTTGTTCTCTATTTTTTCCCAACTGAAGTTTTCATTTTTGCCATTCATTCCGGTATTTGCCGAGTCTGTTTTTTTCTAAACAAAATAGGACTACCGAAAGGAAAGTTATGTGGCACGCTTCTCAACCGAATGTTGGGCGACGTTATTACGGATAGAACAGAAGAGACCAGTTAATAGCTACTTCTTTCAATGGCTAAGAGCAAAGTCGACAGAGGAAGAAATATCGCACAATCTGGAGGCCTTAGAAAAAGGAGATGTAAAATTAACGCAGCTAAACATCAAAGGAAAAGTAAGTCACTTCAAAATGTTTTTGTCGCCAAGCCATGTTCACCTGGTTTTCAAGTGTATTACCATATTGTTTTTAGGAATCTGTTGGTTCTGCTGGCTCCTCAGTAACGAATAAGGAGACGTGGGAAAACCTGCAACATGAACTTGTAAGTTTGGCAAATGGTATTCACTTTTAGGAAAGTTATCAAAGCTACCATTGTGGCTCATCTAATAAATTGTTGTAGGTTGTCCAAATTCAGGATCTCCAAAGTCAGCTTAAGTCCGAAAGAAACAATCACAACTTGGTAAGTTAGATAAGAATATTGAGGTAAATTAGCTCTCTTTTTTAACTTAAATATCTCCGTTCCATATTTTGAATTTCTTATTTTGACAGGTTAAAATGTCCGAATCCAAATTACTTAAGAATATCGAGGGAGTAAAACACGAATTGAAAGATGAGAGAAAGACAACATCAAAGCTACGTGATGAGCTGAAACAGGTAATCCTATTATTGTGTAGGTGTCGTACTCTTTTTCACTTTTATTTTAAATTAACGATCAAATGTTTTGGCGTTTGATGTCTCAGACCTTGGCCGAAAACCAGTTACTCAAAACTAAGTTGGAAGAGTGCATGAGAAATAATGAGTGACAACAGATGTCTTTGAACGAGGTAATTCAACGTATAGGTAAATTTGTTATTGCATGTAATAATGTCTTTAAAAACTTCACTAAATTTTAATTGTTAATTTATCTTTCTTAGACAACTATAGAAAAACGTTCACACTTTAGAACTATTAATTCATGCATTTCATTTACCTTAGTAATAATAATAAATAACACTTATATAGCGCTAAAACTGTAAAATATTCTAAAGCGCTTTACATAATAAAAATCCTATTCTGACTGAAAAAGAAGAGAGAAAATGAAACAGAAAACGACATAGAAAATTACTGATAATAAGCAAGTTTAAGCCCAATTCAAGTATCCCGAAGTGAGACACAACAAGCGAAGACATTTTTATCTGGCCAATATGCTCACATGCAATATTTATTTTAATTAAACTCCGTTAGGAAACAGAGAGGCTCAGATCGGAGATACAGATTTTGAAGAGAACTCGTGTTGAGCAATACATTAAGCCAGACTCAGAGGTATGGTCACTCTTGCTTTCCCAATCTTTCCGAGTATTGCATAGGTCTTACCTTCAAATCTATACATCAAGCTCCGTTCATTACACTATTGATCACGTGGTACCTTGTCATCATGAACTAATTGTGTTTCTCTTTCACGTTTTTTCGCATCCTGGATATGCATGTAACCAATCTCCTTGCCACTAAATAAATGTCACTGATTAGATTTCTTCGCAACTAGGACGCAGATTCCACCAGCTTCCGCCAGCCAAACGACGACTATGGCGACAGTATCAAAGATATGGCAAGTGATGATATATTCTAATACGCAATTACAGAAAAGTGCAATTCATTAAAAGTTGTTTTTTATCAAATTAAAAAATGCAAAACTGACGAAATTTGTTTTAAAAAATACTAGGACGGCACGCCTACTAAATCGAGAAGGGCTTCTGTAAAAATGAAAGTCATTGGAAAGTCGACCACAATGTCTAGGAGTTCTGAGGTAATCAGGAGTTCCCTGCTCTCAATTTCTCTGTTATTCTTGTTAGATAATGCGAGAAGCTCAAATAATGGCTTTGCCTGTTTAAAGTGGTCTGCCTGTTCAGGAAAGAGTTTGACCTTTTTTTTTTTTCGTTTTCTTGTTTAAATTTAATAGGTGAGGGAGGCCGTTAGTCTACTGATGGAGCAAATGACCTTCACCGATGCTGCTGCAAATACGAATGATGTAGAGGACAACTATCAGGTAAATGTAGGGATGTTTGTGCCTACAGTTATTTACATCTATAATGTAGTGATATGATAGCCATATCGTGGATTTAATCAGGTAAATTAACCTGTATCAAAATTATAAGCATCAGATTTTGTTCGCGACAGTTACTGGAACCTGACGAGGAGAGCAACCTAACGGCAGCCAACAGAGAGAAAAAAGGAAACCTCCGTTTTGGATGACCAAAGGAGCGTTCAATGATACAGCGGGTGGTTTTATGGGCTCTATTGAACTGCTCCTCTGATCTTGTGCGGGGTTTGGCATAGGGGGTCATTAGGAATGGAGTGCAGGCATATTCACTGTCACCCAAGAGAACTCCAGACTCGAGACCACATTGCCCTTCCAGCTGTCGACATACAGCTGATGTCCGGAATATGTGGCTATCATGAGTACTACCCGGCCACCGTGCAACCACATTTCTGAATAATCCTGTAAAGAAATTAAACCAATAATAATTATTGCATGCATTCTAGTAAATTACACAAAGTCGGTGATAAAAAAAAACATTGGTGAATAATTCTGTAAAGAAATTGAAACAATAATTATTGCATGCATTCTAATAAATTACACAAGCGCAGTGATGAAGAAAAAATTCAAGCGATTTGCATAATCAATTCAAATAAAACCGGTATGACATCAACATGTTTTGAGTTACCTTCGTGATAACAGATGGCCTGCGCATTTACTGAATGAAAGCCTTTTCTGTTGACAAAATCTGGCTCATTCTGTGAGGGGGCTTTTATTCGCACATGGGTGCCATCAATGCAGCCAATTGCACTAGGGAAACCTCCAACGCGAAAAAGACCATGCTTGATTTCGTCTCACTCATTTGCTGTTGTTGGGAACTTAGCAAAATCGTTCACTTTCGAAGCAAGAGCCAGTGTCACTCGGCTAACGACTCGACTGACCATCAACTTATCGTACGATAAAAATGTATCTCCAATGACTTCCAGGAAACTACCAGAAGCTAGGAAGCATAATGAAACCAACACTTGCTCTTTGGCCGA
Organism: Montipora capricornis; assembly: GCF_036669925.1. Lineage (NCBI taxonomy): Eukaryota > Metazoa > Cnidaria > Anthozoa > Scleractinia > Acroporidae > Montipora > Montipora capricornis. The sequence continues at coordinate 31,329,228 of NC_090888.1, read as the reverse complement.
CAACAAGTGATTTCTTCTAGCTGAGGGAGTAATTTCGTCTGACAACGATTCAACAATAACATTGATGCCTTCCCTCCCAAAACGATACCAAGGTCTCAACTCTTCTTCACTGTAATGGTTTAGCGGATCTACAAGTTCTCTGTGATAATGTCTGGCTTTCCTTGTGTTCCCGAAATTCAAAATGGACTGAGGACAATGGGCCGCCATGTTTATTTACTTTTTCACGGCATCATTATTTTATACCTTTATCCGATGGATTGCGG
>NC_090888.1:31321465-31323965 GCF_036669925.1 Montipora capricornis | reverse complement strand
ATTTTCTGAAGAGTCATTGCTTTCCAAGCAGTACTTGTTGGGGGTCCTAAAAGAAAATAAAGAAAGATTTGACTTGCTGCCCTCCTTGTAATCTGTATCAATTGTGAGCTTAAAAAGAGTTTCTGAGAAGTAATCCTTTAGCACCAAAGGTCGTTGTGCCTAGAGTTCTCACATTCTGTATATAGCATAATACAATGAACAACAAGGCAACAAGGATAAAGGAATAAAACGATTCATCAGAACTCTGAAGGTTTATTAAACAGGCCCAAGAGCAGATAACTGACAATGAAAGAAGTCGGAAACTAAGTGAAGGTGTGTTTAGCAGAAACCCCTTCACTCTCAGTTATTTTAAGACCTATAAGGGCTTACTTGTATTTGAAGCGGTTTACGTCTGTGACTTACCGTTCTACAAACTCACAGGCACCATCTGTTTCCTTGTGCTACATATTTCACAATCAAGAATTTAAGACGCGCTATAGGGTAAGGAATTTACTCTGTATCAGGTTAGCCGATGCCCATATTTTTCAAGAAAAGAGCGTAGGCAATTGATCTTAGGCAAGGGAATTCCAGCTGTTAAAAAGCTTTGGATCAGGTCAAAATGATACAGATGCATATCATGAGGTAATGTTTCTCCTTCAGGATGCTTTGCTTGATCATTTCTTCCTAACAATTCTAGCACTGACTGGTCTTTTTTCTTGGTCTCTAAAATTGTTATCGAAACTGTTCCCTTGGTATTTCTTCAATCAGTCGACATGGACCATTCCTTCAGATGCTTCAAAGTTAGTTAAATAATATATCTTGCCTTGCCAGTCAAAAGCAGTAGACTATGAAAGAAGTATCACTGAGCCCCAAACCATGTACTGGTGAGTACATGTATGCAACAAATTATTTTTCTTAAAACAAGGTAATCATTGCCTCAAGCCTTTCCTTCTTGCAGATTTTTGCTAAAGGCATCGTAAAATCAGCCTTTTTTTGGATTAGTTGAAGGAAACCTGGCTTGTTAGTGCAAGACAACTCAAAGTATTGTAACGAGCCGAATCAAACAACAGTTTTCTTGTGAAACATGCACATGTTTTTTAAGATTCATCTACTTAACCACTAACTCTCTGGAGAGATCCTATTACAGCCGCGTGGCAGTAACACAACAAGGCGGCAAGTCACAACTAGAATAATGTCATGCAGCAGTTCCGTCTCACCACCCCCCTCCATACAAAAGAACAAAACTAGATTCACACAATGTCACAATTAACTGAATTTTAGAAAACATAGAAAATTTTTAGTCCATTTGGTAGTCGGCTGTCCAGGCAGGCTTCCTTCATGACCAACACGGCAGTAGACACCCCTCCAAGGCCGTTGGCTGCTGTAGCAGACTTGGGAACATGCTGCTCAGCTGACTTTTTGTTAGTAGGAATGGCACCTGTAGTGTTTGGCTCTGCTAGCCAGTTATCGAGACTGTTCCCTTGGTATTTCTTTCATGGGTCGACATGGACGACCATTGGTTTCGATTTAGGCCCTTTCTGGATTCGGTTGATCAAGTCATCTATGCGTGATGTCACTAGGTATGGCCCTTCCCTGGGCCACTGCAATTTCAGGGTCCTGCCTTTCTTGCGCCTAGGGTTATCAAGCCAAACAGGATCCCCACGATCAAAGCCACGATTCTGTGCCTTGTGATCGTAGCATCGCTTGTGCCTCTCGCTCCCTAACCTCATGTTCCCACAGCAAATGCATGAACTCGATCCAATCGGGCTTGCAGATGTTGAACATACTCAGTTTTGTTCTGGTAACCACTTTCTTGCTTTGGTTGTCCAAGCTGAAGGTCAATCAGAAGGTCGATCTGGCGCTTGAACATCAACTCGCATGGAGTAAAGGAGGTAGTTTCGTGAACATCAGAGCGGTGAGCCATCATCAGAATAGGCAAATGACTATCCCAATTCTCTGCCACAAACTTGGATAACATTTCCTCTATAGTTCAGTTAAAACGCTCAACCATTCCATCTAGCTGAGGGTGGAGGGGCGTGGTTCTGGTGTTGTCCATTCCCAGTGACTTCCACATTTCTTGGAAAACTTTCGACTCAAAGTTTCTACCCTGGTCAGAATGGATCTCCTTCAGGATGCCGAAACGAGCCACAAACTCTTCAACTAGCACTCTTGCTACAGTTGTTGCCTCTTGATTGGGAATCTCGTAGGCTTCCGTCCACTTCGAAAAGTAATCTCCTATGATGACGATGTATTTATTACCACGGTGTGAGTGAGGCAACGGTCCCAAAATGTCTAGTGCCACCCTCTCAAGAGGTGCGCCAACATTGTAGGTCCTCAAGGGCGCTCTGGGTGTGAAAGTTGGTCTTTCCCTTAAGGCGTAGAGATCTTGTGCCCGACACCAATCTTTCACATCTTTAGTGCACCCTGTCCAATAGAACCTTTCTTTAACCCTTTCTAGTGTCTTGTTGACACCAAACCCCGCTGTCTCCATGGTGTGTAATTCATGCGAGAGGTCCTGGGT
>NC_090888.1:31296465-31316465 GCF_036669925.1 Montipora capricornis | reverse complement strand
TAAAATCACATTTGAGAAATTTCTAGCTATGTTTTAAGTAACTACATATTGTTTTACCACAATTGCTTGCAATCTCCCAATCTGATTTGCTAATTTCCCATTGTCGATAAGAGTCTAGACAAATCCACGAGGCCTGCTCACAAAAAATTATTATTTCACGGGGAAAGGTCTGAGGTATTAGCCCAGTTATTCTCTGATGACTCCATACAAGCTAGTAACTTCTAAATTTCATTCAGGTCATGTCAGGAACCAAGTCAAATTTAAAAGGATTTGTACAGAGTCATCAGAGCAAGCTGGTACTTCTAAATGTCACTAAGTTCATGACACGAACCAAGTCAAATTTAGAAGGATTTGTATGGAGTCAAATATCAGAGCAAGACAGGACTAGTGTCTGCGAGACAATTTGCCCCATGATGCTAATTTTTGGGAACCAGATCTTTCAGACGTATCCCAACAAAGCCCATAATTGCAAAAATTTAGTTTCTATGTCATCACCACTTAAGAACTCTTATGTGATTAAATTTCCCTGAGTGCATGGTCATAGAACTCAATAATAAACGCAGCCCATTTTCTTTCTTCAACTTGGGGCATTTTCTAGGAAATATGAATTTTTTTAAATAATTAGGATAGTATGAGAGTATGGAAACACGGCTGTGACTTTGCACAAAATTTGATTGGTTATGTATATTGTCAGACAAGCCTTTTGATTGGCTGGTAGGAAATATGAGTGTGTATCAAGAAAACCTGTTTCACTCAAGTGAAAAACCAGCATTTGTTGTTACTAGGTAATTGTGCCCAAACTACAGCATTAAATTGTATCAAGTCCCAGAGCGATACTGTGTTTAAAAAATCCGTTAAGATACTTGGAGAGCATTTTACATACGATAAACGGTTTAAAAAAAAAGGTGAATTTTGAGGAACTAATTAACGCTATGAAACAAAAGCTACGAATTTGGAGATGGCGAGACCTCACCATTATTAGCAGAATCCAAATTGTCAAAACATTCATTATCCCAATTTTTCTCTATCGAGCCAGCTTGTTATGCTTTGACAAGGAATTTTTGAAGAATTCGAATACGATAATTTATGATTTTATCTGGAAAGGTAAAGATAAAGTTAAGCGTTCTGCGATTATAAATGATATCGAAAATGGGGGACTCAAAGCGCCGCACTTGGAAACTATAATTGAAACTCAGAAAATACTTTGTTGCAAGAAACTCGCAAATGATCAGGCAGCCAGTTGGAAAACTATTTTATTAAATTACTTACAGCCAGTTGGAGGTAAAATGATTTTATGTTGTAATTTTGACATTAAAAAACTGCCTATAAGGTTACCAACATTCTATGAAGAATGTTTGATTTGCTTTGCTAAGTGTTCAGCAGCAAATTATGATTCCATTCAAATACCTCACACGGTCGAATCAGTTTCAAACATTATTTAATTTGCATTGATGGAAAATCCTTTTATTTCAAAACGTTGCAAGACTTGGGGACTTACTAGATGAAAATAATGATTTTATTATCAAAAGTAAGTTAAGAGAGCTTAATATCTCACCACTGGAAGCTTTTAGGCTTATGTCTGTGATCGACGCCATTCCGTGAAAAACTCAAAACGTCTGCTTGCGGTATTTGCAACGAACCATTTGTTATACAGGATCAGTGCAAACTGATTTTAAATAGCGAAATAGTTCAAATAAAGTCTGTTGTGTCTAAGACTATTAACAAAGAGCTTCGTAGTAGAGTAATTACTCCTCCGACTGCTCAGTTAAGGTTTAATCATCAATTTCCGGGTGACATCTTGACAGTGTTGATGACCTGGATAGCGGGCCATAAAGTTATATTGCATGCAAGTTAGGCTATATAACGTTTTATACAACAAGTGCTAAAACTATTAAATAACCAACTCTGCTGTTTGAATAGTCAACCATTATTTCTTGAAAAATTTAAACAAAGTACCACTACATAATGAGGACCTGGTACTTTGCTTCAAAGATTATCAAATAGTTGTATTAAGCAATGTTTCCGTCGCTTGCTGGCAAATTCTCATCCATTAATATCAAATTTCGTTGCTCAAGTTGCCTTTCTTTAAAAATGTGTGATAGTTTTCAAAGAATGTGTCTCTGTGACTGAAAGCGGTGAAATTTTGTCCTCTTTTTTTCACAGAATGAAAGGGTCACTGCAGTTTACTAGTAGTTTTGTCACTGGATGTTTGTCACGAATCTTTGCGATATCATGCGAACAGCTCAGAAAACAATGCTTTGGATTACGTTATTCGTGTCATAAATGTTAATATTAAACTTGATGTTTTCATCATTGTCAATCACTTATTAACTGGATTAGGCGTGGTAGAAAAAGAAAGAAAATTGTGAAGCTCCATCAACGGCTGCATTAGTGCCTTATTTTAAAAAAATATAAGCCAATTTTATTGCAAGAAAAGCTGCTCTTTTGTTGTGTTTATTTGTAACATGTTTATTGGCTATTGACTATTTTCACCATTCCATAATGCAATGCAATGCAATTTTGGGGGGATATTTACATAGAAACAATTCAATTTATTTACTCTTGGGACTGTCACTGAACAAAGGAGAAACTATTTCGAGCGTCCTTTAACACTTTAATTAATATCAGTTAAAATATAAATTATAATACATTAAAATTATAAGCCTCTTATATCTATAATCAGTAACAAAAGGATGTTACTGATTATATAGATATAAAAGACATTTTTTCCCTTTGCAGGCTCATCTTGCTTTTCTGTTGGGAGAAAACATGTGTACCAGAAAATATGCATAAGAAGTTGCAGCAGTAAAAGTTTGTAAATTACTTACATAACACTTGACAACACTGGATTTGATGCGAGAGTACATTTATGTCACAGAATGGTATTGCGTATGAATTTTGGACAATCAGGCAAACCCAATGCAATACCAGTAATTCCCAATGTATTATCCTTAAGTGATATAGTCAAGGTCAAAGGTGGAAACAAATTATTCCAAATTTAATTTTGTAACATTATCCCAAGTAACATTTTTAGGGTTGTTGTTAGGATTTCTACCAAGAGGATAAAAAACAACATTAGGAGATTATGAAGTTGAAATTGGTCTTTTGTTGTGTTCATTTGTAACATGTTTATTAGCTATTGACTATTTTCACCATTCCATAATGCAATACGTTTTGGGGGCATATTTAGATAGAAACAATTCAATTTATTTACTCTTGGGACTGTTAGTGCACTGAATAACTATTGTTTTAATGCAAATACCCCCCAAAATATAATGAATTATGGGATTGGTGAAAAAAGCGGATTCCCAGACTCATGAATCTGATGATAAAGGTACTGCTTTTTGAGCAACAATTTAAAAGATTTGGCATATAGGCCCTACTTTATACCTAAAGCATATCCAGTGGAATTATGAAATGTACGAAATCAAATGAATTAAGCTTACCCTTTTTCTTAATGATGCAAAATTTAGACTAGATGTAGCTCTCACTAAGCGCCAACGAGGAACCATTCATAACAAATACTAATTTGTAATTTTAAAACACAGAGTGATGTTTTGTGCACGGCATGTTTTTGTAGTCAAGTATTCAAGACAACTTCAATGTCTGAAATTGTGATGTGAACATTTCGATCGACAGCGGAGAAATGCCAAAATGGAAAGAAGGTTTGGGTTTTAAATCATCGCGGTATTACCGTTTCAACAAAAGAATATAGAACAAAAATGAACCCAACGATAACTTTTTATCTTTTAAGCTATAAACAGTAACAATAGAATTCTACATTTCATTGACAAAAACGTTATTTGAGGCTTTACACAAAAACTGACATGGATTTCGTTGTGAGGCTTGTTGTATAGTTTAGTCAAATCTCTAACATGTGAGCATAAACAGTAACAAAATATTTCGATTATATTATGTCCTTCGTATTCGAACAGTTGGCAAAGGACATGCACAAACTATTTGCTTTGGAAATTGGAAATTGGAAATTCCTGACCGTGAGGTTGGTGAAGGAGTAGGAGTTACCAGTTGTTAAAGTATGGACAAGTGGTTCCCATATGTGAATCATGTATGAGCCAGTTTTGTCCTCTAAGACGCAATCTTCTTTCACATGGGTTGTTGCCCCAGTGGATCTGAGAACAACAGCCTTAAGATCTTCTTTTCCCATAGTGAGGGAACCACTAATATTTACTTTCTCTTTGGGTGTAAATTTTTTACTTCAGACACAGTAACTGACGTGGCAGCACTTGATTCTGCCGTGCTTTCAAGCTTTGGTTGGTCGATGTAACTAAATGACACATCCGATAAGCCTGCCTTATGTACTGCTGACTGTTGGTTGAAAATGCAGTCGTTATTTTCTTTTACAACAATGTTCTTGAGCTGTACTGGGCTCTTTGTATCCTCGAAATGTCTCAAGGAATCGTGGGCATGAAGATTAAAGCCTAGCAAACGTTTCTTTTTAGTGGGTGATGTCTGAAGCTGAAAGTCGTACCACTGATGCTTTGTTTTAAGGGACTTCTTAATCGGACTGAGGTTGTGAATAAACCTGTGCTCGTTCGCTGCAAATAAACAAAGATGGGTAGAATATGAGTGAGAGGATTACGTTCAATTGCTTTGATGATGATAAATAATCTTGTGGTTTTGGATATTTCAAGGAAATTACACATTGCAGGTAAGGCTTGAATTATTAGGGAGTCGGCATAAGCCCTCATTATTACAGAGAAAAAAAAACAACAAAATGGCCTTTACCTTTCACAGATACAGAAGTCAGGGGCCAAGGGGCTAGGGTTGCTACAAATACAGGGACACCAGTTGTCCCTGTGAAGGCGTAGACCACTTAGGGGCATGAATACTTATTAGATAAAATTGCAATACTTATAATAATTCCTTTTGCTTGCCATTGTCTGCAACAAAGAATGTTTTATTAACTGAATGCATTAACTCAAATGAAGAAAAAAGGGGCAATGCAATCATTTGTCTTTGGATGTTTTGCTTTAGCTTTTGCAGAACATGCTTTACTGGATAAAGTCAAACTTATTCAAGATGTGCATTTTAGAAGTATTTTTAGATAAAGAATCAAGTCTATTTTCCTCTAACAATCTATATTTCAAAAATGTTGATTTTTTGTAAGCTTGTAGCCTTTCAAATGTCATTGGGTCGATTACGAGATCTTGGAGTTTTTTTACTCTACTAAGAGTAACGTATGTCATACGAGGTGAATTCTCTGAAGGGCCGAGATCTACCCATGCTTTTTTTGAGAGTTAGGCCTTGGCTCTTGTGAATAGTCATTGCCCATGCTAGCTTTAAAGGAAGTTGTTGTCTTTCACATTTCTTGACACCTGTAGTCTCCGTGAACCATCAAGAGATGCGTTTACCTCTTCATGTGTTGCACTTACACATTTGAGCGAAAGTAAATGATGCATAACTTCTTAGATTGAATAGTCTCTTTGTCCTACACTTTTAATCATAATTTGCTTTAAAATGTTATGAATGTCACTTGTATCTGATATTTTACTAATAACATTGGTGAATGCATTATTTAGAACTGAAGAAGCTTTCTCTCCTTTTGATGTGTACTTTACAAGATATTCCAAACATGCTTGATAACCTACAATGATTTGAATATCACAATTTGCTCTTCATCCTTGGAGTTGCAGTGGTTGGTGACGGTTTAATCTTGAATCATTTCGCTTAGTAACAATAGTTGCTCTGTATTTTGTTTGGCCTGATTTAGAGTTCATTGCTTCAAAATATATTCTTGTCAGTTTTCAAAAGGAAATTTGAATCTGCAGCTTAATTCATTTGTTACTTTCTCTTAGACAATACTTAGTACTACACATTGTATGCCTCTCAACAGAATTCAATAAATTCACATAGTCTTCTTCTTTTTGTTTGTCGTTCAAGGACAGATAGGGTGTTTGACATGGATGAGAATCTGGTTTGGACCACCCTTCTTCTGGATAACATGGATTCCAAGTTGTTACAATAAAGTCAACATACTGATAAACAACAGACTCAGCTCGTATACCCTGATTTTTCTTACTCTCTAGTTCTAATATTTCTTCTGCTGACAAATATACTTTGATGCTAAAAAACCTTGTGATGCAATTTTAGTTAGTTCGCAAAGTCGTGGATCGTTATTCAATTTAGCGACTCCATAACAATGAATTGAACCTCTCTGAACTGCGTACTCATATCTGTGCCAATGCCCAGAAGCCCCTAACGACTCTTTTAACCAAAACTTCACAAAACGATCTGTTCGCTCAGTAAAAAACCAATCCAAAATATATGGATTTTCAAGAACATTTTGCTGCCTGATTGCTGGTTGAATGTGCTCAGAGTGAGGGTCAGAAAAAAGTTCATGAAATTCAGGCCAATGGTGTTCAGCACATGATAAAAAGAAAAAAATTCTAGGAGGTCCTTCTTGAGCAATGGTAGCCCTCAAATCCTCTTTAGCTTTGTGCCAATAGCTATTGCTACCAGTGACATTTTTAGCATAATGCATAAGCTTAGCCATTAAAGTGGAATATGTATTTGATTGAAGCATCTGTTGAAGTTTTCCTACAGTTAACTTAGCATCACCAGGGTTTTGCTTTAAAAAAATGTTTCCCTGACTAAGGAGTCTGTGCCTTTGAATCATATTAAATGCCCAATAAGCAAACTGTGGGTGACTTGCAAACCTATATGTCCATTTACCATTATTATATTCAGCAAATTTAATCAAATGTTTTATTTTATCTCCGAGGGTTACATGACGCATTGTAGCACTGTTAGTAGGATCTCCTTTACTATCTGGAAACAATGCAGGAAATGCCATAGTAGCTAAATATTCAATTTTAAACTCATTTAGAGGGCTTGAATTCCTATGAGGCCAATTGACTTTGTGGTTTTGTAATAACTCATCTGTAATTAGTTTCTTCTGTGCCTTTATTTATTTTACCCTTGCAAATTAAAGCTAGGAATTCCTAGAAAATCCTAGGAAAAAATCCTAAGAATTCTTAAGAATTCCTAGGAACAAAGGTGTGAATTTTATAATAATCTTGTAGAGCTCACATTAGATTTGCTACTACACAGGAATATAAAATAACAACAATAATTCTTCTGAAATCATTAAATTTTAATCAAAAAGTAATGTTTATTAAATTGCACTTTCATTAAATGGGTACTGTTATACCAACATAATACAATTAAATAAGATCTATGAATCAATTTTGCATACATGTAGTTGTATTTTAGTACAAATTTCCATTTATATAATCAACTCTTTCCCGATAAATAATTAGAATATAAAAGTTATCTTCAATAAACGTGATCAGAAACATTATGAAATTTTCTTACAACTGTAACTGGAGGAGAAAATGTTGGCCTTCAGAAACAAAAATTGGACCTAATTTACTGTAAGTTCAAGATTCATATTAACAACCTACATGTCTTATTATCCTTTTGGTCTCTTGATATTTTGTGTCCTAGTCGAGGCCAAAAGATCAGTAATTTCACTTTTTTTTTTTCATTCTGGGTTCAACATGAAGACAAAACATTTAAAAAGCTCCAAAAAGTACATTATGTGAAGAAAAACATGTCAAGGAATTTCTTCATATTTTCCAAGAGCTAATCTAAATATCACCTTTGAATAGATCTTATTCACAATGGCCGCCATATCATGCAAATTAGCTACACACTTCTGAGGGGGCAAACAACGCAAGTTCGAGAAGTTATAACGAATATCTTAGCTACACAGATGATTTGTCTCGCGTTCATTGAATGTTCATTAGAAACTTGCAACTCTGTTATTGCTGTTTTCAATGTCCATAAAATAGAGGATGTTCACCCCTTTAGGGATGACTGTCTCACTTCATCTGGAGTGAAGAGGTGAAAAAGTAATACTTTCAATCCCTCAAGGGGCTTTGTTGTGTTTCTCACCATCTGAAGCAACCGGATCTGAAAGAAAAATGTTAATTTAGGTTTTTATTATTACCAAAAATTTAATCTTATCAACTGATGTAGTTATCTGTAAGTGCACAAGTCAAAGTGTGAACCATGTGAAGCAAATATAATAAGTAATAAACATCTTGCTAACCTGTTTTTGTGGGGAAAGAAACTTTAAGGAAGCAATAATCAAGTACAAGTAGCAAAGAAATCACATGTTACACATGTCATACAATGTATAGGAAAGATATATGTTTGAAATCACCCTCTTTGTTATTCCAATGTCAGCCACCCAAGTGGGCATAACAAATCTTTCTTTGAGCAGCTGCACGTAATTACAATAGGTGATGTAATTGATATCTTTGTTATTTTTTAGCTAAATCAGGCACACATTGATTTTCCTCAAATTCAAATAGCATTTTGATTAGTGCTTCGGGCTAGATGATTTGCTCAGCTCGTTAATTTATCAGTAGCATTGTGACTAGTGACTGGCCTGTGAAATGCATGGGACGATCATGAACGGGCCGAATTGGAAAGGGTGAAAGGTATGTAAGTAAATTCCAAGAAAGCTATGGAGGTCATAAAAATGATTTGTGGAAAACCTGGTGCACCATATAGACTTTGGTCAAATAACCGGCCTTTTAAGTCCTAGGATCTAGCAGGAAATAACTTTGCTTTCAAGAAAGGAAATGATACAAGTTATTACAAGTCTTTCAATGATCAAAATCACAAGTGGAAGGTGAAAGAAAGCAGACAATGGACACGCAGCATGAAATAACCGCCTGTGAACGCGCACTGAATGCAGCGCTGAATGCCATGCTTTTTAACAACAATCGCCTGACTTTAACAATAATGAGTTATAGTTAATACTTTCACCATTAACAAACACGGATATTTTTCACATTATGAAACATACTTACCAAAAACTTTAAGAATTGTTGCTTTGTAAATGGCGAGCCTTCGTTTGTTTGAACCGGTTGATATTTCCACGTGAGTGCCTTCTCGCCATTGCCAACAACTTGCTTCTCATTCACCGCACTGACAGTATCCTCGTTCTCCCATTGAACAACAATAAAAACCATCTTAACTCATTGTAAAAGCCACAAAAATCGATCCACGGTATTCAAGTAAGGGTGCCAAAAGCAAATGAGAAAGGCTTCTTTGTTTCGAACACGAGGTCATTGGCTCAAACGGTAGATGCTTCATATATGCAACATTAAAGGAGAATCTGCTGGATTATTGCAGAAACAAGCAAGAACAGTCACACGAAGATCGCATAACTTCGCCGATTTAGATTATATTCCATGGATCCAAATTCAGTCGGATATATTGACGACAACAGACATTATGAAAAGCTCACTCATGAAATGGAACCCGCTTTAAATGTTTGATTTGTCATCGAACGTTGTCGAGGAAACATCGACACTCCGGTTCTGTCCACCAGGTTGTCACTGCGTAATATTATAGCGGTGTCTGCATCTGAAGTATGCAGATTTCGAAGCACTGAACCAATCAAATCTGCAGTTTCAAAGCTGCTGTCAATGCGTTCGAACCCAGAGGCAAAGGTAGAAGGTAAATGTTATTGGGACTAATGGGACAGTGTATAATTTGGGAATGCATTTAACAAGAGTCCTGAAGGTGTATTTCCTCCAGAGGCTGTCTATTTTAGCCCAATTATTTGAAGGTGTTTTGTGTTGAATAATCAAATTTGGTGAAAATAGAGAAGTGTTGACAAGGAACTAAATTTTCTTCCCATGATTTTCATATTGGTCTCTTCATTTAAATATTTTAATTGGTTAGAGAGTAAGGACCATTAATTATTTTTGTTGTTGTTTAAGAACTTAATGTGACATTCCACTGTGTAGATAATAAACTTGGCTAAGTTAGAAGTACAGAATGTGATTGAAGTCATGGTAAATTTCTTATTGAAGTCCATCCACCCTTTGTATCTCTTTACTTTAGAATTCTCAATAATTCGCAATATTTCCCAGTGGTCTATTATTGACCTTTCTCAAAACATCTTAAAAATTCCCCTTGTTGTCTACTTCTGTCTTGGAATTGTTGGGAATTCCTAGGAATTCCCAGTAATTTCCAGCAGTACAGTTATCCAATCTCAGAAATTCTCAAAAATTCCCAGATTATGAAGTTTTCCTAATTTGCATGACTTGGAATTGTTGGGAATTCCTAGGAATTCCAAGTTTTTTGGGAATTCATTTCGCAAGGGTAAGCTGTACAGGGTTAAGAATTCTACTACTCAGTTCAGTGTCTTCATTGAATGGTATTTCATCAAGAGGTCCTCTGTCTGGATCAATTTCATTATCTTCACTCTTCTCAGTACAATCGATCTTATGCAGCTCAGTTGGAATGCCATCAGAAGGTAACAAAGCCAACAACTCATAATCAATAGTAATATTCTTAAACACAGGGTTATGTTGAACTAACCAGTGCAGAGCACAGCTGACCTTTTCACGTCTCACAGTGAGGTCTTTTTAAGAATTATCCTTGCCCTTGACTGATACAAGAATTACTGGCAGTTCACTAGGGTATCTTGGCAATGAGTTTGCTAGTCCCTGGATATCTTGAGAAAAGTTGATACAATGGCCTTTATATGCTTTTTGTCCACCTGGTTTTGTATAAACAGAAATCACTGGGAAAACATGTGCTATTAACATTTCCTCTAATTGTGTTAAACCTTGCAATTCATTTGGCACTTGTGAAGGTGTCATTCCATTCTGAGATGAAAATTGTTTCACTCCATTCTTGTCACATGAACATCTTGAGCAGATATAAGGAAATTTTTTTTTACCTTTTGATGATAATGGCCATGCCTCATGGCAAACTTCACAAATATAAATTTTGAATTTAAGTGAATTATGAAAGTCTTGCCTGCTTTTGATAGCCCATTTCTGTACATGAATTGGTCCACTCTTTATACTCTCAAATTGAGATAAATATGTTAGTTTGTCAACATTATGCACTGGTTTATCTAGTATATGCCCGTTTGGAAATGTTGTTACTGGTTCAAGTTCATGACATTTATTGTCTCGCTTTTTCTGCCTGCACTTCCTAATTTGAACATTTTGTTTTTTCAATGGTGCTTGTTTCCCATCCTCTGTCTCATTATCTTTTATTCTCTTTCTGTACCTCCTCATGTATTGTTTTTGTTTTTCTTGTCTTAAAAGTTTTTCACTCTCTGTCTCCTTAGCTTTTTTAGCAGTTTTTTAATTCTTCATATGTGCATTTACAACATTAAAGTTAAGCTTTCTTTCTCCATCTATCAATTGGTTAGTACTTATTTCTAGTCTCTGTCGTGTTTTGGGTATGTGAATTTCTTTCTTCAAATCATCAGAGGCTTGGTATTCTTTATCCTCTAATTTTGAAAAAGAATGCTCTGGCATTAATGTAGATGAATCATTGCCTTGATGTATATTATTATCAACAGATGGCATGAGAGAAGTTTCAAAGACAGCAAAATACCATCCATAGGCATTAGTATCCAAAACATCTTGAAATGTAGCATATTGTTGAACTGCAGTACACGTCATCATAATACAACCAATAAAAGCCACTGTTTATGGCAATGGTGAAATGGTGGCTGGAACAACGCTCAACAGCTTTTAATAAGTAAAAATTACCTAAGACTTCCATACTTGTTCGTAGAACAGTTTGACGAAAAGAAGTTAATGATAATTCAATAAGTAAAAATATTTTTATGGTAACAAAATGTTGCAAAGCTGAAATATCACCAGAATGCCTTTGACATGAATCACAAAAAAGGGGTCTGCTATTAGGCAGAGCAGCTTCTGAAACACAGTTTTCAAACTCAGTGGGCAAAATATTTGGGCAAGTAATATACAACACAGTGGTGCTTGTAGTTTTCACTATTTGATTGTTGCATAGGGTAGAACAAGTCAGATTACATAGTTCAATAAGAAATAATGATTTCAGATCATTTGTTAAATCTCCAAATGTTTGCATGGTAAATATATCACTAAAAACAGCATTTGCAGTCATTGCAGAAAATGATGTACAGCGACCTCTGGTTAGTGACCATACAGGCTCTCGTACAACCTCAACAGCACCTTTGATTGCAAGAGTCATACACCTGTAGATAACTTGAAAAAAATGATTGCATGTAACGTTTTCAAGATGATCGCAAAAAACAAAATAACACAGCTCAAGAAAGTAATCAATTGCACAAGAAAATTTCCCTACATTGGTCAAACAATAATTACGAAAGTGATCTCTCACATTTGACCCTTCATGTAAGTATGTACAAATACTATCAGTGCTATCACATATTGCATTGTGTTTTTCTTCCAAGACTTTAGTAGCTTCTGAATTTATGTTCCCAAAAACAATGTGTGCTTCTTTGTTTGAAATAATTAAAGAATTGAAGCTACCATTCGAAGGATAAGCTATTCGCCTTGACAAGTTTTTCCCCCTAAATCTAAAAATGATGATGCTGCAATTTTGGCACACACTCCCTAATTTTAATAGATCATTGTGGGTAGTAAGATTGGGAAAGAGTAACAACATAAGCAATAGACTGATCATTTTCCAAACTTTGTGCATTTTATAGCTCTACGTGTACTTTGTACTTTAGTTTGCACCAGTGGGTTCAAAAAACATTTGATACGCTCGACAACACAGGAATGAATTGATGAAGCTGACAGTTAATTTACAAAGCACTCTGTTTATTGTAGCTTGCTCGCTCGTCGCTTGAAACGTTAGTTTTGCTTTGAATTTGATTAACTTAAGCTTAAGTTAAGTTAAATCTCAGTTGCTTTGCTTGCTTTTTGCTTGCTGGCGGTGACAAACTTGGCTCGTTGGCGGGTAGTTTGCTACAGTTGTCGTTTGCTTTTGCTTTGCTTAGATTCAATTCAGCTTAAAGAGGTTTCTCAGTTTCTTTGATTGCTTTATGCCCGCTGGAGTTGTCTGGATTTGGCACGCTGGCCGAATTTGGCACTGTGGCCGATTACTCTTTGGGCTCGCTGGCCGATTATTGAGCTTGCTACAACAAGTTGCAAAAATAGTGGAGACACTGCCTTCTTGATGCGTTAGTAGCTTCCCCCATCTCTCCCACACTGCGATCCCCTTCCCCCCTTTGCTAGCAATACTAAATCATGTGGAAAACTTGAACGGTCAACATTGAAAGAGGGAGAGGGAGCGGGGAGGTGGGAAATGATTAAATTCTAGATTTGGTGGGAATGGAAAGGTAGAAAAGATGTTTTTTAACGGGAGTGTCTCACCATTTTTGCAACTTGTTGTCTGAGTTGCTTGTCATTGTATTGCTATCCGGTCACTTTGTATATTGGGGCGGGAAGGAGTTGGTGTTTGGCATTTAGTATGGGATTTCGAAAAAAAAAAAGGATTATTATGCGATATCTCGTGAATGGAAAATGGCCAGCGATAAAGTGGAATTTGGGGAGTTTCCGGTACGATGTAATCGGAGGCTATTTTTGTGCTTTCTGTGAGTTAGGTGGAAAACACATGTCATTTGGTAAATATAACGCTGCGATCACCGTCGTGTCGCTTTTTATGGTTTGCTAGAAACATGTTCGAACCCATGTGTAAATAATTTGTGGCAAACAAATATATTTCGGTTGATACATGACATCTAAAGCTTGCGTAATATGTACGAAATTAGGTGTTTACATATGTGAAACAAAGATCACCGCTACTTTAGAATTGTCATCGCGTGCCATTAAAAGGGAACACCCACTTTCCGAAAAATAAGGTGTTAGCAAACATTGTCAGAGAAAGGTACGTTTTCGTGAAGGAACATTTTTACGATTACTTTCTTGTTAGTCTGCTTTCCGCGAAGGGATTTCTAAGGCTTAGTAGGACGTTTTGTAAGGGACGTGTCGGGTAAAGGTAAACTCTACGCAGTGCACGCTTCTTTGAAATGGAATTTCTTCAAGGATATGACAGCACTGATTCAGAATCTACTGATACAGAAAATATGACCAATAAGAAAGTAGAAGCTAGTGCAGTGCCCCCCTCAATGCCTAATCTGAATGCGAGAGCTGTGCGACAAGTGTATTTGATCATCTACAGACAGGCTGATTCGAAGAGGTTTCCCACAAGAGAATCTTTCGCGCAAGCTATTGTGCGCTCTTTTAACAGCACACTTATATTGTTGAGCACTGGGTTTGTTGCAAGGAAGCTCACCATACCACGGGTTTCCACTACCACATGGCTATTAAACTTCAGAGTACGGCATTTCAGTTCATTTTTCAAACTTACATTACAATTATTACAGCGCGTGGAAATACACCACTAAGAAAGATAGCAATTTCTTGGAAAGTGACAATCATCCGGATTTATCAGATTTAAAAGCGCCTAAAACAGATACTGCATCAAGTTCTAGGAAGAAAAGTTCTAGCGAGAGCGATAATGATTCAAACACTGATCCAAAAAGTAATTCTGAAGACTACCAGATCGCCTCCAACGACAGCAGGGCTTTCAAAGGCAAAAAACGGAAAAAGCGCATGTCTTCATTTGATTTATCCGAAATAATCATTAGAAAGGGCATAAAAACTAGAACTGAACTGTTGGCTTATGCCAATTAACAGAAATCTCAAGGAAAATATGACATTGCAGAGTTTATTGTTAACCGAGGTCCCCGTGTTGTAGCTGAGGTCTTAACAACTGCCTGGGAAATGAATACAGCGCAAGAAAAACTAGATCGTGCTAAAAAATCTCGTATTGAAATTCTGGAAGAAGCATCACAAGGAGAATGTGCAGCAGGCTGTAATGGACAGTGGCTGACTTGTGCTACGGAGGTACTCGAGCAAAATGGTATTCGGAAAGAAAGTTTTACTACAGCCATAAAGGATCTACTTCAGAAGAGCCGTAGCAAATTTCGAAATGTAATGATTTGTGGCCCAGCAAATTCAGGGAAGACTTTTCTGCTGAACCCTCTTACAAGTGTCTACAAAACATTTTGCAATCCGGCTTGCACCTCATTTGCTTGGGTGGGAGCGGAAGAAGCTGAATGCATTTTCTTAAATGATTTTCGCTGGTCGCAACAAATTATTTAGTGGCATGATTTCCTTCTTATGCTTGAAGGCCAGATGGTCCATCTGCCTGCACCTAAAACGCATTACGCTAAAGACATTGTCTTTGACAAAGACACTCCTATTTTCTGTACAGGAACAACACTTCACAGCAAAAAAAGCTGAGTAAATTTAACTAAAAAATCATTGCATCCATACTGAGTATCTATAGTGAGTAATCTTAAGCAGTGTTGCTGAGTAAACTGTACTCAGGGGTTTGAGTTCAATTGACTCTGCAATGAGTACAAATACTCAAAGTCTGGGGTGAAAATACTCGGGGGTTTGAGTTCACCTGACTCTGCAATGAGTAAAAATACTCAAAATCAGGGGTAATAATACTCGAGAGAAATGCATCCATATAGTCCAGTCAATATATTGATAAGACCCATCACAAATTGCAACAGAATTTATTTCTTCACTATCCATATCAGAAAAGTGTCCCGATCAACATATCAAAAGTCTAGAAAAATCTACGAAGGGGAAGTGACTTAATTTCTTACTTATACATCACACCTCTATTGGTACAGCATGAAAACGAGGCTACATACAATAACCTACTCTTAAATGTATTTCTTTTATCGCAAATTTACTAATGTCATTCAAACAAGAAAGATAATGATCCAGACATCCTCACAAGTTCTAATTCAACTGGGCAGGACAAATGAATCACGAATTATAATCCTTTTCCCTAGTACGTTTCTAATTTTACAAATAAGCCTTTAAAGATCAGCATGGGAACAAGACTAAATACAAAACAACTTTCCTTGTTTACTTTTCACGATGGAAACATCACCGGCTTAATTGAAATAAAGTAAAGCTATAATCTAGACACCTTAGCAGACAGTGTCAATTTGGAAGAATGCATGAATCATACATCATCATCATCGTCATCATCTTCACTTTCACAGACATCCGGCTGGACAGAGTTGGTGCAACCTGAGCCTCTACACTGACCACAAGCAGTTGAACGCTCTAGGTTGTGTTTTCTGCAGGTACATCTAAGGCTGCTGCAGTCTGTGGAGCAGTTGCATCTCACAATTTGAAGGAGGGCTTGAGGTGCTGGAGGTAAGTGTGTCATGATAGGAAGAAGCAATCTTTCACTGGCCTTCCATCCCCATTCTTCTGCTGACATGGTTTCTCCAACCCCCTTCCACTGTTGGACTTGAAAGTACACATGTAGGCTGTGATATCTCGCTGCTGCTGATGTAGGGGGTAAGCTCTGTGGCTGAACTTGTGAAGTGTTGGTGGCTACCTTTTCACAGTACCGTCGGTATCGAAGAGAATCCAGTCCTTCGTCAGACTTGCCATTGTAAACACAAACCAGTGCCTTTTCACCCGCTGCGACAACATCCTCCTTGGAGGCAGATGTGTTGTAGAACACTTGTGCTTGATCTCGAAAATGCTGGCTGGCGAAGAACTTCTTCAGTGAGACGCCCTTACCAGTACCATAGAAGCGAGAAGTGGTATCACATGCAAGGATTGCATGGATGAACAACATGTTGCTGCATACCTCTTGACCAAGCTTCTGCTTCAGCACTTTCATGTTTCAGACCCGCCATTTTATCGAATTGGCCTTTGGCTCAGGCTGAAAGAATAACTCAAATGCATCCAATTCCGTGTGATAGCACAATAGGATAAGAAGATCGGTGTCATCCCCGACAAGCACGGTGTTTATCCTTCTTGCACTTTCCACAGATGTCTGTACTATGAGGAGATCAGCATCTGCTTGGGAGTGACGTGTTTGGCAATTTCTCTTCTGCAGATAGCTGCTCAGCATATTGATGAAGGATTGCTTGTTGCTTGAATTTGACAAGAAGTGATCTTTCTTCATGGTAACTTTCATATCATCAGAAAATGTGACGGTTGTCCCTGTTTTCCCTCCTGCTCGCCTCTGCTGTGTCATATCCTTTGTGGAACTGCTAGTGTAACCATCAAAGACAACAATTGCTTCACCATACTTCCGAGTCACGTAGTTGCAGTACAAATCACAGATGTCCCTATATGTAGGAAATCCACGTGGCCAAGGGATCCAATGAAGAAGCGCACCACCATCCAACACATATTGGACTTCACCGGTTGGCCCAGCAGGATCGGAAGGCCGCTTGGCCCAGATAGCATCTGCTAGTACTGGCTTTTGTGGCTGAAGCAGCATTAACGAGGAATCAAATAGAGCTGTTGGATAGCTACATAGTTCATGCTGGAACATGGCTTCCATGTCATCCAGTGATTTACTGGCAATAATCAGACGCTGAAACAACAGCTGCGGATCCACCTGGATCTTCTCTCCATCAATTTTAACAGATTACTTTGTACTAAGTGTGATGACCTGATTACTTCTTTTGAACTTGAATTCCACAGCTGATTTTCCTGTCATGGATTCTAAGATGGTCTGTCCGATCTCCTTAGCATTTTCCACATTCACGGAACTGTCACCATGGACGTCATTCATGATGTTGATCAGATCTTGATGAGGTGTGAAAGGGTTTCTTTCTGCTAGAGAAAAAAGCAAACTCTGGGTGTCCTTCATGTCGCGGGCTTGCCTGGTCATATCCTTGTTCTGCTCGCCTGTGCTGTAACTTACACCGGTGAGGTCCAACATGACACGATTCATCTCGGCACAGGCAGGCATGGAGAGCAACCAAGTCAGTCGCTGTCTTTCCGTCATCCCACGTCCTCTGGTAAGACCACCACTTGTCTTAACGCTTCTCATTAGCACTTGTTCAATCACAAGATCTGTCGAGAGTCCTGCCCACATGCAGTTGCTTCTTCTAACTACATGGAACCCAGCTTCAAATTTCCTGTATACATCTGGATGTTCACTCTCAAGGCTGTTCATGGATTGCAAGTACAATATGGCACTTTTAGTATACAGATTGTGCCCTGAGGCAGCCAGATAGGGAAGCATCTCTGACAAAGCTTGTAGATGGAGTCTCCAATTACCGGTTCGCTCAACCTTTATGAACATGCGAAGGATGTCTACCATATCGATATACTGCAGCAAGAGCGATGGTGTGCGGTCGGCCTTCATGAAATCCCTCTGTTGTTGGAGATGGCCTTTTATCCTGTCTAGAACATCAGCTGCACTAATTTCTTCTGCTGACTTTTTTTTGATTATTAACTCATCATACAGGGCACGAGCTTCCTGAAGGTCAGGATTCTGTCTGGGATCTGCAGTAGATGGCGTATTTGATGCAACATCTTCATCTTCATCTTCATCTTCATCTTCAGCTGCCGCTGACTCATTTGGCGTATCTTGCATTCCTGAAATGGGAACTGTCAGAGCTTTGGATAGCATGAGTGTGTTAAGAGCTGCATCTACAAGAAGATGTGCACGCACTGCTCGAGCAATAGCTTTACCAGTAAAGATGTGCTAAACTGCGTTTGGTGCATAAATCATCTCTAAAAGCTCTTTTAATCCAGATCCTGCCATGAGATTGCCAATGCAGCCGAGAAAACTCATCTCAGTATGGAATCCAACAAGACGCAGGACTATTTCACAAAGGTCACTTCCCAGAGGTTCAGACATAATGATTGTCAAAGCCTTCCACCACAGTGGTTGATCAAAAGTAATAATTGGTGTTACGTTAATGTGGAGAAGATGCAAGTAGGGTCACTTGAACTCATGTCAATCATTGGGAGGAATGTCACAGAGGACTGACCCGGGTGGTTACCATGATGAACATACTGCATCATACCAGACCAAGCTGGTTGAGAGAAACCAAATAAGAGTGACGTCTTCCATAGAATATCAAGATTGGCTGTTGGATCAAGGGCTTTCTGGATAACTATGTCATTGTACTTTATCTCTATTTCCTGGTTTGCTAAGCCCTGGTGCTGTATTTGGATGCATCCTTCTGTGGAAATATCTTCTGCATTAACTTGTCTCCTTGGAACAAGTTGGCTCTGCGTTGTTCCGGGGGTAACAGCGGCTATGATCCCCATGCCATGGAACGTATCGTTGCCGTCCAAGGTTCTTATGTTGTGATCAACATTATCTGCAACATATTGAACAAACTCAGAAGTATGGCTGGGAATATCAGTTCCTTGATTTACAGCTGCATTTTGTCCAAACTTCTGCACTTCTTGATATGAACAACAAAATCCATGACGGTGGAGGGAGTCAATAAGGAAACGTGATGCAAAATGGTGATGAAGCTGTACAGCCACTCCAACCTGAAGTGGTGCAAGTAGAACTCGAGGGCGGGCTGCTTGCATCATGGCTTGTCCAATAGATGCCAATTTAAGGCCGACATCTTTTCCTGTCAAGATCCCTTCTAAAAAAAGCTTGAGAGTGGCAGGAAGGAAGTTGAGGCATCTCTCTTCAGTTTCAATTCAATTTACGGTGGGATAGTGCTCATTTGAAGTGTCTACAAACTTGATGTCATTCTTAATGAGCTTGGCAGCAGTTTGCATGATGTGTTGTTTTTCCTGTTCAGTATGATCCTTTTGACGAGCATGAAATTCTTGAAGAACGGTCTCTGCCGTGCTCCTGAACGTGACTACATTAGCCCTTCCATTTAATTCAGTGATTATTATTTGATCACCAAAGTGCCCCTTGATCTTAGCCTTCATATGTGTATGGCCATACGCTGTGCTTTCCAAGTCTGCCATAAAATCATTCATTAAGTGAATAAGGTCACTCACACTTATCTGTTCATCGTCATTTTCTTGAAGAAACCTTGCTACTCGCAGGAACGCATCCGTTTTTTCCTCATCTTGCGGTCGGCCAACCTTTTTCTTCTTGTGCGTAGGTTCATCAGTCACAAACATCTTTGGAATTTGCTTCCCTGTGCGGAAATTGACTCTACATGTCTGATGATACACTGCATCAGTGGCAGGTAAGTCATGTACGTGCATAATTGTGGCCTGTACAATGTCACTCCATGCATCTTGTCTTTCACAACATATCGCCAATATAGTATCCTTCATGTCTAGGGTTGTTACACTAAAGACCTCTCTTTTTTTCCCTTGCTCTGCAACATTGACAGGCGTTCCACAGAAAAAGCAATCTCTGCT
>NC_090888.1:31278965-31283965 GCF_036669925.1 Montipora capricornis | reverse complement strand
GTCGAACGGGACTTGCAGATCCAGTTTCGATTCCAAGTACTCTTTCACTTCCCCATAGAGTGGCTAGGGGATGGAGATATAGTTCTTCTGTACTGGCTCATTGTCCCTTAGCTGGATTTTAAGGTAAGTGAAAAATTGACCGAAGAAGTGCTTTTTTTCCTCGTGCGTTGCTTTTAAAATGTTCACCTTCTCCTGTTTCTCAGAGTAATCTTTCAAAAACTCAATCATTTCGGATGCTGATGATCATGAACCAAAAGCTGTGGGTGATGATGCAACAATGAAAAGACGGAGTGTAAAGTCAAGGGATACTCTCTCAATGTGGACGGAGTGGCACAACTCAATGCTGAGGTGTTGGTTACCCACAAGAGTCAGACAAGAAAAGAGAGGGCATATTTAAACCCTGGAACACAAATTTAAAAGTTGTACAGGGCAGGGAAAAAACATGCAGAAACCATTTAAAGATATCTCCCTTACTATTATTTATGTTCAGGGTAAAACTGAGAGCTGCAGTTCGAAAAAAAGCCACTTTTTAAGTTGAAAGTGAGTTCAAGCGAGACTGCTATTGCTCACAATTGACTATTCTTGGAAGCTTTAACTGGGAGAACAATATGTGGAACAAGATCAGATATTAAATTTACGTTTCATGCGTACAGTACTTCTGCAGATTGCCAACTATAATGCAAACCAGCAGTTCAACCTGCCGATATGTAGCAAGGTGCATTTAAAGAGGCTCACAAAGGTTATTTGCTGAGAGTGATTCTTAAACCAAACACAGGAAATAAATTTAAGAAAGCTTGCAAGTGCTTTTTGCTGAGGGCGAATTCTCATTCCAAACACACCACATGTATTTGAGGACAGGAGTCACTAACTCAAAGGTATTTTTGTATAGCATACAGTTACAAAAACAATGTAAATCTTACTAAAGGTTATTAAAATCCAAAAATAGAATTGGGGGTAACCACACAATTTTCAGAGATAATCAAGTCCAAACCTGGAAAATATGAATAAGTGGTAACTTTATGTGCACACTTCCCGTAGACATACACAGAAGTAACAAAATATGCAAAAATCGTTGAAATAAATAGCAACTGGTAAACATAAAAAAATGATTTTGCGATTTTTTACTATGAAATGACCTCAATGGAGCCATTATTTTACTCCTTTGTAGACCAAAAACGGGCTTACCACTTCCCATATCAATGAGATGGAAAAACACCACCTCATGCACTTCCGTCGTACATTGTGGGTGGCGAGCATCTGATCGGATCGATCCACGGCATTCATGTATTGATTATACATGTGGAGAACCTCTGGCTGCTGGACAGCAGTGGCACTCCAGGTACCACTGGCCTTTCTCTTTCGCTTCACCTGGTTGGTCTCATTTGCATTGGCAGTGGTAGAAATCATTGACACTACCTTGTTGGCAACCCAGTGCAAAGCCAACACAGGTGCATCCCTAACCCAACGCATAGTTCCCTTCGGCTTACCTTAGCCCCACTCCTTGCCTTTCTTCAAACTTGCCGGGAAGGCCCTTCTGCTATCTAAAATAGTACTGGTGAGAAGGGTTCCGTGCTCAAACAAGTGTTTGGCAAGGGTCATAGATGTATAAAAATTATCTACAAATAAATGATACCCCTGGTTGAGATAGTTGTGTATGAGGGTCATAACAACATCATACCCGAGGCCATGCTGACTAATGTCCCGCCCTGCCTGCTTACCTGTGTAGATATTGAAATCTTGAACATAGGCATTGGAGCTATCGGCCATCACCCATAACTTTATGCCCCACTTAGTGGGCTTATCTTTGATGTATTGACGGATGCCTGACCTGTGTCAAGACTTAACCATGCACTCATCAATGGCGACATGTTGCCTTGGCTGGTGCAAGAGCTGGCATCTTGTTTTAAAATATTGAACAAGCGCCTCTACTTTAAGTAATTTGTTACCAGCAGGCTCGTTCAGGGGGTCCACGATGTGCAGGAAAGCCATAAGGGCTTGGAACCGCACCCTGGGCATGATTGATCCAGAGACCGTGGTACAAAGTAGCTGTGCTCCAATATTTACTAACATCCCCCACTACTTTAACTAACCCAAAATAAATCAAGAGAGCCATGAGCCTTCGGATCTCTGCTGATGTTGTTGCCTCCCAGCTGCCATCCGGAAGTGTGTAACTTCTATATTCACCGGTAGCGATACGGATGTCAGCGTAGGTGTTGGTATGCTTAACTATACTCTCAACCATTTCCCTTGTGAAGAACAGCTGGAAAAATTCTTTTGCATTTACCATGCTGTTCCGGAGGCTTCACATCTAAACGCATGAAACGCAATTTCATTCATATTAGACTGGAAGCGACAATGCGTGTGTTTGAATATAACACACAATCAGCCGTTTGTCTCTCGCTACCATCGAACTACAAAACTGCAACGACATCTGTTTCACAAATAAAGGCATTTGAGGAGAAATATAAGACTTTTTTGTCTAAAAAATTATTTGTGGATGAATTTCAAAAGAAAAAACATGGGTTTGTACGCTGGAAGTGAAAGGAAACGAAATTTTATCGCATTTCGAGGCCGACCGCGTGCTCTTTTGAAGAGAAGGTTCAAAATTTCGCTCACTTGCTCACCTCGATTTGTCGCTATGAAAGCCTAATTGGCGATCCAAATCATACTCCTCGTCTTCTCCCATCCCCAATGTGTCTTCGTAGAATTCTAAATCACCATAAATCGCATCCAAAGCATTTTCCGTGGTGTAAATCGTCTGTCTCGAAGAGGATGCCATCGCGTTGCAAGACAAAAACAGAGAGAAATGAATTCAAATCATCGTGGTGTCGGGAGATTGCTTCGTTGCTATGTGAAACTCTGCGTGTGATTGGTTAATTACAATATTGAGTCATGTAGCAGCTCTCATAACGTATAATGTGATTGGCTCGCTACCCTAACCAAAAACAAAAGACTAAACAATTGAAGCAATGACTTAGACTTGAAAAGCTGCTTACAATACCAAACAATAGCAGCTTACAAGAGCTGCTACACTACTGACAATATCTCGTTAGTGAGGAAATTTCGTAGCGATCCGAAGAATCTCTGATGTGTAACCCGATCTTTTCCGAATGATACGATTTCGTATCCGTTTGAGGCCCCCCTGTGGAAAAAGAGTTTTAACTCTTCAAACTTGATATTGATCTTTTTCAACTGCAATTTGGCTTGAAGAAGGCATTCCCTAAACCCACCCTAGTAAGTCAAATGATGGTGCCTCACTTTGTGAGGTATTGTGGGATATCTATCATGGTGGCTGGCATGCTAAAAAGAACCAAGCAACAGAGCTTCCCTTGTTGTGTCTTGTGGTAATAAAAGTTACTAACAAGTACTGAAATGCTCGGAAAATGTTAAGTTGTGTGAAGGTGTGAACTCTCAGTGTTCTCGATGGACTACTGTTTCACATGTGGGCTACTACTGAAGTGGAACTGAACAAATATGCGAGAACCAAATGAGTTGTCCTTTTTCTTTATATGCCATTGGTTTCTTCCTGTCTCCTAATTGTCCTTCAAGATGTTTTGAAATGCACAATTTAAGACTCCCTCTTGTTTATAGTTGTGTGCACACATTTGTTTATAGTTGTGTGTATAGTTGTGTATTTTATAGTTGTTTATAGTTGTGTGCACACATTAAGTATGGTTACCATGGACCTCAAAGTGAATCCTATTACCACCGTCTTGAATTCAGTCAACAAATTAGCAGCCATTAATGCTTTGACCAAAATTCTCGAGTCAAACAACTCTCCATTGTGGGCTGGTGATTTGAGGAAATCTACAGATTCCCTAAGGCACTCTGTTAGGGACAGTGGTTTTACAGGCTTCAATTTACACAAAAGTTGCACAGCTGCTACAGTTAATTTGTTGCCCAGTGAAGCTTGATGTGAAATTCCATGTTTTTGCACTGAATACTTGTGAAAGGTTGCGTATCTGAAAACTGCACAGCCGGCAATTGACAAATCTCTCCATTGTTCACACCTCTAAATAAGGGACACGCATTAATATTTCTATAGATATGTTTTGTGATGTCAGTCTTGTCTGCAAGTCATAGCTAGGAGGACATGACTTTTAAGAAACGTATGTGCCCTATTCCCCATGTGAATCCTGTCTTTATGGTCGTTAAAGGTGTCAGATTTGCGCATTATTTTGCTAAGAAAAAACGAAGGCCAGGTTTTCGTATAATGATATTTTATGGTCAAACACGACAAGCATTGATTTTTGGATGCCCCTTGAGCTTAGCGGGAAAGTGTTGGATGGTAAAAAGGAGTTGGAATTGTTTTCTGGACACTAATGGACTTGGAACACAGCAAGAAATATACTTCACGTTACAAGTGTTATACTGAGACACATAAATTGCCGTCATTGGATGAAACCTCTCATTACAACCTACAGCTTTTACTTCAGGTAGAAGAGCACAGAACACGTCATCAGAAAAGAATGCAAATGCGAGAAATTTACCCACGAATAATTAGTACATGGAAGTTTGGCAGTGTGGGTTGGGGTTCGTGTTCGGGTTAGCTGCTCAGTCTAGTACTCAGATTTGCCTTTTTATCATCTGCCATGTGGTAATGACTGGTGCTGGTAAGCTGGGGATTCTGATGGTAATGGCATCATGCCACATGAACTGTGACTCCAAAGGCATGTGAATGACTTTGCACCCCTCGCAGATGCCCTGTGAGTTGTCTTTAGTCCATGTAAGGCCATAACCAAAGTATGTGGCAAGCCAATTACAATTTTGATCATTGCCTTGTATGTAGTGGACAGTGTTAAGAGATGACCATAAAGTGCCTTCTTCTTACCATGTCGAATGGCCACCAAACACAAATTTCCTCACTCACATTTTCATGGATATGGAAAATGGTTTTGCCTCCAGCCAGAACAATATTGTCAAGATTGTACTCAATCGTTTTTCTTTCCTCCATTGTGCAACAAATCCAACAAAACACCAACATAATGTAACTAACGATA
>NC_090888.1:31261465-31273965 GCF_036669925.1 Montipora capricornis | reverse complement strand
TAACCTTACTTTTCCTTGGCCAAAATTATCAAAAACCAATCAACCATAATCGCCAATCAAACTCGTGCATTTTTTCTTGCATACAAATTGATCCGATTTTTCACAAAGCTCAGTTGCTTCTCGAGTTTCATCCTACCGTTTTCTCGGGGGGTCGCATCCTGTTAACGAAAGGACTATAAACACCAATCAGCAGTGAGTAATGTTTCTTGCATACAAATTGATCCGATTTTGAGCAAAGGTCGCACACCCTACCTTTCGTTGTTAAAAGAAAACTCTGAACACGCAACAAAAACAAAACAAGTTTGTCAAGTTAAAAACCAATGAAGGTGATAGAACAGATTTTATTGGTGGGTTTCGATCCTAACGTTTTCTGAGAGGTCAACAAGTTGTTCATAAAAGGAGAGAATCATGCTGTCAGTGTGTATTATACAGCGAAATCTCAGAGTAGTGAGAAGATGTCAAAGCAAGTGCGATTCAACGATAAAGTTTCCCAAGCTGTGTTTAACACGAGCAAAGGGACTAAACGTTGCATTGACAATGTGGAAACATGTCCGTTAGCTGAAGAGGATGAAGTTGTTGCACGCACTTCTGAATTTCAGATACTTCAACGTGAGCAGAAGAAAGCCTTGCATGAATACCATATGAATAAAAGAAAGATCAGTCGACTACATATGCGTGATGACATTCTAAAACTATTCTGGGCTGCTTATATATACGAGGAGGAAGCGTGGCAAAGGCTGGTTGACATAGTTGATAATCCAATTTCCACAGAACATGTGAATACCTTTGCCGAGCAAGCCATTATCTAATAAAACAGGGAACTTTGATTAAACGTTGCACTAATAATCCCTGATTATTTATTCTTACTGCCTGTAGGGTTAGTGAAAATAAAAGGTTTCGAATTGTCCACGCTTTGGTGTTTCCGGTTGCTGATTTAATAATTAAATCATTTTCTATGCTTTCTTCTGTAGCAAAATTCTTTGTCTAACTAGTAAATTCCACAGTACATTTTATGCTAAAAACTGATATCCCATGAATCATGAAGTGATGGAAACGATATCGGTTTTTCGAGTGAAATTTACTTTCGAATTCACCACTTTGGCAATGAAGTTTTCTTGAACCACACGAGTTTTAAAAGAAAACAAGAGTAGTATAGGGGGAATGACAAGGTGAATTTTATTCATGTATGCAAATAGATTCAGGCGGAAAATTCTACCCAAACCAGTTGTTGGATTAGGGTTTATAATGAGATGCGTACCACGTAGGTGTACGAGGGTATATTCAAGATGGCGGCAGAGGTTTAAATGAACTGCATGTCATATATTTGGTTTGAATTGTATTATAAGTTTTCTTTTCTTTGGAGTGGACTGTAGTGTGTTCTGGTGGTCCCAACCAGCCGGGTAGTATCGCACTTATATAGGGAAAGAATAATGGAGTAGCTAAGAACCAATGAGAAGGCACTCACGTCACAGTCAAACAAGTTGAAACAAGTTTAAGGGTTGGTTAGAAAAACCAGTTTTGAGATGATCAGTATTCAAAAGTCTTCAATAGCAAAAACCAGTCAAACTGGTTTTCCTTTCATCCTTATCGCACACCCTGAAATGGACACGTGTACAAGGGCAATTCAGAGATGGACAGAATCATCGAACAGCAGATTTTTGCTTTGGAGATGGACGCATTAACAAACTGTTTGCAGTGACTGCAGTTGGACAACAAAATCGTAACCTTACTTAATGAACTTTGGGATAAGATGAATAAAGGAGGCTGTCACAAAGTTGAAATAACAAGTGATGAAGATGGAATGGAAGTCATAATTGGAGAGCTAATGGTTCCAACATTTTATTTCACGAACGAGAAGAAATTTTTCCGTCAACTTTGTTGTATTTTGAAGTCAGCGCTACAAAATGAACACTGGCGACGGGCAAAGATTCATCAACTATTTGTTAGCGAGTGGAAGAGTGACTATTTCTCACATACAAGATGGAACAGAAATGACACGTTCACATTCAAGCAGTAAAAGAAAAAAAAAGTCATTATATTTTTGTTTGTATTTACAAGCAAATTTAAGTGTAGGTGCCAAAACTTTGCCTACAGGACTGTCGTTTAGTATCCCTCGTGGCTTCACAGAAATTTTGTCACACACTTTAAATTCAACAAGATTTATTGATTTACACTTAAAGCGTTGATCCAGGTAAATGAAGACTAATGCTTGTAAATAACTGAAGCTGATTGATAAAGCCTTGGATAGAAGCGGTTTCAGAAAGTCTGTATCCGTTGGAGGGATTACTGGTCGATTAAAGCTCAAAATCCTGTCGTTTTCCACGTTAACTCTCTCAAACTTAACTTACATCTAACATGACAAAAAACTGAAAAATAAGTAGACTACAAAAAGCATTGTTCTATTCGCCCTATGTGTTCACGCCTATCCGTCGGGCACATTTGACTCTACCAATTAACACTAAGTAAATACGATACAGGCGTGGGGAAACCAAAAAGCTTAAACAGACAGCTATTCGGCAGTAACATTAAGTATTTACAAACAATGCGAACTAAAAATTAAAGTATTTACAAACAAACAAACAGAACCTTTGTATTTACAAGCAACCACTGAAAAGTTACAGTATTTACAAAGAATAAGAATCTCTGTATTTACAAGCAAGAACTTACAAACAATAAGAACAAATGCTATTTACAAACTAGATAAACCCTATTCAACAACATAACTTTGCCTTTTCAATTCAGCGAAAGGGATGAAAAATCAATTAGCAAAGATTAATCGAAAAGCAGTCGCTGTATTTAGAAATAATGGTCTATGAGCTTTTCAAGTAATCTTTGACAGTGATCACGTCATTCAGGAGTTCCCATTTTCATCCATGTTTCCGCATGCAAATATACACTGAATTGCAAAGGCAATCTCGTGTTGTTGAATAGGGTTTAACCCTTGAATAAAAGAAAGATCAGTCGGCTACATGTGGGTGATGACATTCTAGAAGTATGTTACGAAAAATAGTATTGCGTGACAAGCGTTACTTTCTAGACCCTTCGCC
This sequence comes from Montipora capricornis, assembly GCF_036669925.1. Taxonomy (NCBI): domain Eukaryota; kingdom Metazoa; phylum Cnidaria; class Anthozoa; order Scleractinia; family Acroporidae; genus Montipora; species Montipora capricornis. The sequence continues at coordinate 31,270,918 of NC_090888.1, read as the reverse complement.
AGAGTTCGTAGTTTGTTTATATTTAGGTTTGTACGTAAGCGTTTCTAAATCGGTGTGTTTTGTAATCTTCTATAATTAGATCGATTACTAATTTAGAAAGTTCTAGAAGTTTATTGTCAGAGTATATAAGTAGACGAGTCCAAGCGGAGTGTTTTTCTAACTAGTTTTTCACAAGCGAAGAGAGTTGGCGTTGGCCGTGTTTAGTCAAGTGTGACAGAAGCAGTGTTTATTCAAGTTGGCGGAGGCCGTGTAAGTTTATTGAGTACGTGTTATTCAGAGTGTTACTTCGTGGAAACTACGTTCATTTTGGAATAAATCTTCTTGTTGTTGTTCCGACAACCCTGCGTTCAGATTAGTTTGCAAACTACCTTTCCTCAAAACACACGAACTCGTAACAAAGTATTCTGGGCTACTTACGATGAGGAAGCGTTTCAAAGGCTGGTTGACGTAGTTGATAATCCAATTTCCACAGAACATGTGAATACCTTTGCCAAGCAAGCCATTACCTCGGTGAATAAAAATAAAATCGTGAAAAGATGGCGGGAAGAATTGATGATTCTGATGCCTATTGTTGAGCAACATCACATGGTTCCATTTCACCATCAATTTCTAGACAGTCAGTTTAAGGAAGAACGGTTAATTGGACGAGCTGAGAGCTCCAATCATTGGCTGAATGAACTTTTACAGGAATTAACACACTCTCCTGATACTGAGATCTTAGACCATTTACAAATAATTTCCGATGATCCTATGACATCTGAAAATCATTTTGATATGGTATCTGAGACCTTGTCAGAACTGGACTCCCTTCATCCTGAATTTTTTTAAAATCTGACTGTCTGAAGAAGTAACAGAACATAACTTCATATCAATAGACAATGAATGAACGGATGAAGAGCAACCTCGTACCCAGGGTCTTCTTGGCTTTCAATATGGCGGCGGGTCTTGAGAAGACCCTGGTACACAGGAGATCACGTGATCAAGATTTGTCCATCGAGGATGGACAAATATAGAAATTTTTTCAAAATGACGGCAAGGAATAAGGTGAGAGAAATCTGGGTACAACAACTGCCAACAAACAAAATGGAGTACGAAGGGGAAACCCAAAGCTGTAAAATTTGATGTAAGAAACCAAAAATACGGATGGATGAATGCACGAGCAACGAGAATGCGGCAAATTACAGAGAAATCTTGCTTTTGTTTTCATTTCATGTTATTTTAAACCAATGCAATTTTATAGACGGCTATTATTTCTCGGGGCTGTGATTTTTAAACAGTTTGGAAACAGCCATTGCACACAGTTTCACCTGTAACATCACAGACACTTGATCACCGTAAAATCCAGTGAGCTAAGGTTTAATGAAAGCCCTGGTTCTAGCTATTTAGTCACGGAGGTGTGTTCGCTGTCTTCCATAATATATAGTTTATATTGCATGTTTATTTTCAATCAATTAAACCTAATTATCATTAATTTTTCATACACTTGAATGATCATCCGATTTCTTATCGGTGTATGTGAGCCTTCTGACAACGACTTTCCCCAGTATACATTGACCCAAAGCTATTTTCCTAAAAGGAAGTATTATTATACCAAATATCTGTGGTACTTCATTTTCACAGTGAAACCATTAGATTGTTGTATTGTGGTTTTATCTCTTATCTCATCGATTGACTGCAAGTATTGTCATGTCAGTGTAAAATCAGTATTTTAATTGTCTTCTGATTGGCAACAGGGAACCACAGCATGTTTAGTGCCCACATTCTTACAACGTGTTATTGTAAATATATATATATTTTGTGGTAAAGTTGACATAATCAAGCCAATGTACATTGTTGAAAATGCTATTCCATAGTATTAGCAATCTGCTTCTTGCACTTTTCAAGCTGTGAAAAAAACTTTTCCATGTCTTGTTTTACCAGTGAAGCCAATGTGATGTCTTGGAATGCTGCTCATGAAACCTGTTGAGCCTAATTACAAATGGGCACAATTTGTGGAAGTCCTAAACATAAGCATCTCATCATCTTTAGCAGTTCTTGTCGAATGAGCCCAGGGTTAGGGGTGGATCTTTGCTGTTTTATCAAACTGGCTTTTAATCTGCTGTTTTGGAGGCAGTGGAAATGGCACGGTTTGTTTTATTTGCCTCCATTCCTTAAACTACATTTTTGTTTCATTTCATTTACTCTGAAACGAATTGTATCTATTTAGACATCAGGGTGAACTATTTACACAATAAAGTAGAGTGGCCATTCAAAACAGAGTTTGTAATTGAACATCTAAACATCTATGAGACGTAAAAACAAACTTGTGAACATGTGAACCTGAAGTATAGCAAATCATAATGCTGACAAGCATGAAAGTGAACGAAATGGGTCATAAATATGAAGTTTTCACTATCTGAATGATTTTCGGTTATATTAAAGGGATGTATTTATATATTGAAACATCCAAAGCCATCTCTGTTCATGGTGATAAGTAATGTAAACAATCTTCCCACTGGTGAGTTGTAGTAGTAAATTAGGTTTTCCAGGAACCAGTTATTTTAAAGCTAGTACTGGTAACTTCCTAGGTTCACATAGTACCACAAGAGATGAAATGGTATATGAAATGAATCATATATGAACTGCGGATATGAAATCAAGTGAAGCTATGATCTTCGCAGTTATGAGAGCAATTTCTGCACTTGCGTAGAGAAGCCTGAAAAATTCAGGACTTCAACGGGGTTTGAACCCGTGACCTCGCGATTCCGGTGCGACGCTCTAACCAACTGAGCCCACAAATGACAGGCTCCCAATGTCAGTGGCTTCATAGCTCAGTTGGTTAGAGCATCGCACCGGAATCGCGAGGTCACAGGTTCAAACCCCGTTGAAGTCCTGAGTTTTTCAGGCTTCTCTACGCAATTGCAAAAATTGCTCTCATAACTGCGAAGATCATAGCTTCACTTGAGTACCAAAAGCAATGGAAGATTCACAGAAAATGGAATTAGAAATTTTATGCTGTGGCATTTGAAGGAAAATTAGGTATTTGTAGACAAGTATCATTATGTTCTCTTTAATGGTTAATATTCCTTCACAGGCTTTAACTGTTCAGAGAATTTTTGTCCTTCTTTGTTGACAGTTTCAATAGACGAAGCGAAATATATATGACCGACCAAGTGACCCACACTACACTATTTTATCTTTTCTCCTGCCTTTACCATTCCAGAAACAAAACACTATTTCTTTTTGTGAAATAGGTTCTTGTTGCTGGTGAAGTTGCGAATTTCCTGTGCTTTGTCACCTTCAATTTTATTTCCCAATTCCCCTGTCCAGTCTGCAATCTTCCCCCAAATCACTGGGTGTACCACATCTTCAGACAGTAATTAAAATGCCACAACTTGTGCAATGCTAGAGAATATTTTCAAAGCATGTTTTGAAAACGAATAATTCAACTTCAATTATTGGAGTACAAGAAAACTCACAGAAGTGTGATGCTAAAAAAGTAATGTGTACGAAATTAAAGAATACTGTTTAATATACATATTTATATTTTTAAATCAGAAGAAGCAAAAATTCGTTAGCGAATTGACAGGTTAATAAGACTATAATGATAAGCCTTACTATTATTTTCAAGAATAATAATTATTGTTAAGACTTCACAATCTTAAATAACTCTCTTGGAAAATTACAAGATGACATGCACTTTGTTTGGGGTGAGGAGATTAATATTTTTTATTAATGAAAGTAAAAGGCAATGATGAAAACCGACCGAGCTAGATCTCTCTGTGCACCACTATCTGAAGAGTGTGGAAGGGATGGAAAAGAATATGGATTACTGCAGTTGCAGGTCTATTGAAATAAAACACAGGTCACATTCCACTGGTGAGTGTACATGTCACCGTGCTGCAGACAAATAAACAACACCAAAAGTGTCTGCTAGCGCTAATCACTCAACAAAAATGTTGTTTCAGGTCTCGGGGAAACTTTTGGCTTAGTTGTTGATTATTGGAGCAGCGACCTCTAGTCTTGACCTGTATTTAACAGACAAGCCTTCATTGCAGCTGTCACACGAATCAACAGAACCACATACAACTGCTAAATCAACCACATCAATAATCTATGAACCCTGTTGCACAATTTTGTAATTTGTAACACAATCTGGCATGGTGAAAACATTGAAAAACAGTAACAATACTTGCGTCAGGGAATTACAATTGTGACACGCCAAAATGAACCAAAACGTAAAGGTACGTACGAAATAAAATCATTTAATTACCGTTACATCTTTCAAACACCATTATATCCTTCTATATTATAGAGCGATCGCTAAGCCAGAGGTCGTGAAAAGCCAACATAGTTTTAATTGGAATCGAGGCCTGATCATCGTACAACGTGAAAAAACGTGGAATTTTTTTTTACTGTTATGCTTGTTAATTTGCCGCTGCTTCTTACAGAACAGCTACAATTTTGAACATGATGTTATCACAAATTCTGTTCTTCTTCTGGCTCTCCTCACTAGCCGCCATATTTCTTTCGACATTAAACGAATTAGAGTTCCTGTGAAAAAAGCACCAATCAGCGATCTTTTTAGTTCACTGTGTGCCAGGGTCTTCTCAAGACCCGCCGCCATGTTGAAAGCCAAGAAGACCCTGGGTACGAGGTTGGGATAAAGAGCTGTTAGAATTTTTGGAACAGTGCGAGGAGGAGATGAAAGTCCCTTTCGATTCCTACGATTATTTGTTGGAAAACAAAGTAAGCGCATTTCCTTTACATTAACAAAGGTACTACCTGCTCTATTTTCCTGTTGTTAGTATGCAATGACGTTACTGCTTTATTTTTTTTTGTCAAGTAAATCAGTTTATTATTATTATTATGTCATAATGTATCTTGTCTGTCTTTCTACAAGCAAACCCTATGATTATTATATTACACGTACCAGTTCTAAGTTAATAAGTACACACCATTTTGAATTTACCAGTGGTCACCCATCTTGATTTGCTTTTGTGAGTTTTCATACAGTTTAACTTTGATGTGTGTAGTTGGAAGACGCAGAATGTTTCCTGGCTGAGGAGCAGGTTGGGGGTGGACAGAGATTATGGAACTCTGACAAGCGTTATGCTCTCCGTCAAATTGCTTCAAGGAAAGTGCGCAAGTTTAATATCACCGCCACAGACTATCTGCTTTCCTTAAACCCGCAATCCGAAGAACAACTGTTACTGGAACAGCTTGTCAACATTTTTGATTCCCTAGTACACGAAATGACATCAGGTATGCCTGATAATGATCTTGTACGTTGTATTCTTCAAAGTCGATCTCTCAACTACCCTATTTCCCTTCCCTTTATGCCACGCCATGAACTGAATGCAGAGAGGATTATGGGTGAAATGCAACGAGTCTTGCAATCCAACGAACAGGTCAGCCTTCACGTCGGCATGCAAGTTCACCTAGTCCATATCGGTATGCCTCAAGGTGGTGTAGCCTCACGTGAGAGGAAGCATTAAGGTTTAAATTGTCCAAGTTCCTAGACAGCAAGCAATCTGTCCTTCGCATAAAAAACAAAGATTCTCTATGTCTTGCTCACGCTATAGTAACGGACCTTGCACGACAAGAGAAAGATTCTGAATGGACTTCAATTTAAAAAGGGTGTAAACAGCAACGGTTACTCGCTCAGAAGCTGCATCAAAAAGCTGGTGTCCAAGAGGGTCTCTGTAGACTTCTTGAAGTCGCAAAATTCCAAGCAGTGCTTTACAACTACCAAATCATCGTCCTGTCTGCCAAACATTTCAACGCCATTGTCTACGAAGGGCCCAGGCGAGAAAAACAAATTTATCTGAAAACCATTTCTGTCTCTAGCTTTCTGGGGAGGGGCTATTGGTGTTTGGAATGCAAGAGAGTGTACAATACGAAAGAGAAACATAATTTCAGTGAGGTATGCAAATGTTGTTTTACAGAGGGGTGTCTCGGAATTACACAGAAAGCGCCCTAGGGAGAATGCGGTACCTGCCACCGAATGTTCGCTGGAAATGAGTGCTATGCCAATCACTACCAACCCAACAGAGAAGGGCAGTCCGTGTGTCAAAAATTACATAAATGTAAACAATGCAACAAAGTTCTGTCACACCAAAAAAGAAAGCCAGAAGATCACATGTGTGGGGAAAAAACGTGTTGGAACAATGAAGAATATGTTGACCCAAATAAGCACAGATGTTATATGAAACTGATCGTCAATCAAGTAGAAGATTCAAGTGAAGTGCAGTCAAAACTGAACAAAAGGAAGAAAGAGCAAAGAAAACGAACACGTATTTCTGAGGAGATGATTAGTCATGAAGTTGAAGAAGACACGGAAAAAGAGGAGAGGCAAGAGTATTTATTTTTCGACATAGAATCACGCCAAGACAAAGATCAACACATTGCCAACCTTCTTATAGTACATGATGAGACGGGGTTTGAGATGATATTTAAAGGCGATGATTGCATTAATCAATTCAGGACGTGGTTATTAGATGGCACCCACCAGGGCGCTATCGTCATTGCTCATAATCTGAGAGGTTACGATGGCTTTCTACTTTGTAAATATTTTTATAAAGAGTGTATCCTTCCGAGTCTTATCCTGAATGGTCCGAAAATCATGTCCATGAAACTAAAAGAAGCTGAAATCAAGTGCTGGGATTCCCTCAATTTTCTGCCCATGCCCCTCAAAGCATTACCGAAAACCTTTGGCCTGACTGAACTTAAGAAAGGCTATTTTCCACACTTTAATCGTAAAGAAAATCAACAATATGTTGGCCCTCTTCCTTCTATAGAAAATTACGATCCGGCTGGTATGAAGAACACAAAAGAGCGAGAGGAATTCCTGAGGTGGCATCAAGAATTAACGAATGCAGAAGTACGTCTTTGATTTTGAAATGGAAATAGAAGAATATTGTCGTAGTGATGTGCACATTCTGAGGCGATGTTGCTTACAATTTAAACAGTTGATGGAAGAAGTCTGCAACCTTGATCCATTCAAACACTGTGTTACCATTGCAAGTGCCTGTAACCGAGTTTCCGACAAGAATTCCTTCAAGAAAACACAATCGGTCTTATTCTTGTTCAAGGTTATCAACCAGCCCGAAAATACTCTGTCATGGCTCTTCAATGGCTGTCCTGGAGTCATCATCAAAAAGGTGACCGCATTCTGCACGCTCTAAATGGGGGTGAACAATGCATAGATAACACCTATGTTGATGGTTATGATCTCGCCAAAAAAACCATCTATGAATTCATGGGGTGCCTGTGGCATGGTTGTGACAAATGTTATCTACCTGACACAGTTAATACTGTGAACGACACGCGTATGGAAGACCTTCTTGAGGGTACCATTTGCAAAATTGAACGTTTCAAGAAGCTTGGATTCCAGGTAGAAGGGAAATGGGAATGCGAATTTAAACAAGAATTGACCACGAACATAGAGATGAAGTCCTTTATTGAAAGCCTCAAGTTTGACACGCCCTGAGCCTCATCACGCATTCTTCGAAGGACGTACCAATGCCGTCTGTCTTTACAAGCACGTGAACGAGAATGAGAAGATCCATTACGTTGACTTTACATCCTTATACCCATGGAGAACTAAGTACTGCGAAATTCCGATCCAGCATCCTGAAATTTTAACAAGTGAAGCTTTAATCAATCATTTACCTCGCGAGTTCTTTGGGCTGATCAAGTGTGACATCCTTCCACCTACCTTTCTGTCTCATCCTGTTACCCTACCGTGCCAATGAAAAAGTGATGTTTCCTCTTTGTAGAACATGTGCTGAAACTCTGCAACAAAGCCCTTGTCAATATAAGAAAGAAGAGCGTATTCTTTCTGGAACCTGGTGTTCCATTGAGATTAATAAGGCGTTGGAGTTGGGATATCACATGGTTCGAATGATAGAGATATGGCATTTTCCTCAGAAGTCGTCTAAACTTTCCATTGGGTACATCGATACTTTCCTTAAAATCAAACAAGAGGCGAGCGTTTGGCCTTCCTGGTGTGAGACAGAAGCTCAAAAACAACAGTATATCACAGAGTATGAACAGAAAGAAGGGATCAAGTTGGAGTATGGAAAGGTTAAGAAGAACCCTGGATTATGCTCACTCGCCAAGTAGATGTTGAATTCCTTTTGTAAGTATCATTTCCTTCAGTTTAAAAATGACTCTTCTTGGTTTCAATAAACTAAACTATGGTTTTTTTTTTTCTTCTTTTAAAGGGGGAAAATTTGGACAGCATGATAAGTGGAGCTAGTCAAGGATCCAGAACACTACTTTCGACTCCTCACCTGTCAGTCAACGTGGGTTAAAAACATTCAGTTTGTTAATGATGAGTGCATAGAAGTTTATTATACTCATAGGGAAGGATTCGTATCAGGATCAGATAAGACGAATGTTGTCATCACAGCTTTCACTATCGCACATGCAAGACTCAAACTCCATTCTGTACTAGAACGTCTTCAAACAAGGGTTCTGTATTTTGACACAGATTCTGTTATCTTTACAAGTGAACCCGATGATTGGATGCCAGCCCTTGGTGACTATCTCGGTGAGTTAACTAACAAATTGGACCATAATGATTACATCACGACCTTTGTGTCCAGTGGTCCAAAGAATTATGCCTACCAAACCAAGAACGTTAAAACCACCTGCAAAGTCAGAGGATTCACCCTAAACTTCAGGGGATTGCAAAAACTGAATTTCTCAACCATGTGCGAACATGTCTGCAATCCTAATCAACAACCCATCTTCCTCGAGAATCCACATTTCATGAAACGAGGTGGGAAAACGAAAACAATACACACTGTTAACTTAAAGAAGAAATACAAACTCATGTATGACAAGAGAGTTGTTCACGGCTCCACAACATTACCTTATGGGTATCATTGAATCCAGCATTATTGCCTATGATTGGACATCTGAGTCTACATTCTGACATGCTTAATCTGTGGAGGCTAGGGATTGCTATAAGGGGAGGTTTGGAGGCCATCTACCACTCATTTTGCACTGGACTGTGAATATGAACAGACTTCATTTTTTTCTGGTGAGCGGTTGCGCTCAAACACTTGTACCCCTTACCGTTTTCCCCATCGTTTCCTCTTGGATTTGGCCTGATGTTTTGAAAGACATAGGAACAATACTTTGGGGTAGACTGTTGAGCTTGTATGCCTATATGGCTCGAAGTAACGCACCTCTGAGAGAGCAATACACATTTCACCTAAGCTTATGCAATACCTATCAATCACGTTACCATTCTTCATGGTGGATGACTGGACACATTTTAAAATAACCATGGTTATTGTTATGGGAAGGGATAAAAGACAGATGGATCAAGTTACATTTGTCATTTGTAACACAACCATGGGTAACGTTGCAAGTCGCCTTTGCACGAGTTCTACCCCTACTTTGGCCTTAAGTGATATATTTCAAAAGACGTGCTGCTTAGTTGCATGTTGCGGTAGTGAA
>NC_090888.1:31251465-31253965 GCF_036669925.1 Montipora capricornis | reverse complement strand
GGAAGATTCTTCTGTCCCCATGATGTTTAAGAAATTTATTTCAAACAATCGCTACTGCCCCAGGATTCAATATAGACAAAAACATTGACACTTTACCTGCAAACATTATGGAAGAAACCCTTCTTAATGTCAGTTTCTTGTCTTTTCAAGTTATCATGGAAGACAAAAATGTAAAATGGATTGACCTTGGTGGTGCTGATTGACATTCACACAATACTGAACTGTAGAACATTAAAGAATATCGCAAGTTACTGCACATATGAATATTACAACGCTTACAGTCACACTAAGTGAAGCGTACCCCTCAAGATTGCATTAATGAACTGATTATTTGAAACTTGAACCCGCTAGTGGTTTCAAGAATGCAATAATGAATTAATTATTCAAATATTGAACTTCCTCACTCGATCCAAGAATCAACTAATGGGTTCCGTTTTCGAAAAATCAATTCACTGTTGCGACTAGTAGGTTTGAAACTTACTCATCTTTTCTAGAATGTAATAGTCAATTGATTTTTTGTAAACGGAACCTGTTAGCAGTATTCTTGGATCAAACGAGCGAGTTCAATATTGAATAATCAATTTATTGTTGCATTTTTGAAATGACTAGCGGGTTCAAGTTTCAAATAAACAGTTCATTAATGCAATCTTGAGGGGTATGCTTCACTTACTTTGACTGTAAGAGTTTACTTAGTGCATTCTTTGCACATAATGGACAATTCAATTCAATGTCCTGTTTATTTCGTTTTACAAATATTCTTAATGAAAAAAAAGAAATGTTTTGAACTTGATAATGCTGAATTGCAAGAGTACCTTCACAGGTAGTTCTCCAATTGTTACTGTTGTTGTGTTACCATTTGTTGATGCTATTGTTATTGTTAGTGTTTCATTTTTGAAAAGATATTTCATGGCAAATCTTAATTACAAAAAACAAACAAATATTTTACTTTCTTTCATAATATCTTTCAAGACTTAAGATTTTATTCCAGATTTTAATTAAAAGTTCTACTGCTTGCCTGTAATTCCTAACATTTGTTATTGTTGCTATGCCAATCGGGATTTTCAATGTAGACCAATTAGCAACTTGCTTATAAATAGTAGGCATAAGAAACACCATATCAAGATGGGATGCATTATAATCCACCACTATCTCAGATTATAACATTACTCAGTTATAATTTACCATTTTTCTGTTCATGTTTTCTTCTAAGAATTGAAATAAAGTGATCTTGTGTTAACTTCAATTATGAATGTCAATGTGGCAATATTAAAATAACCACACAACATTACAACCCACCTTTCTAATCCTAACACACTGTTGACGTTTTTATGTAACATAGGGATGCTCCTTCAAAACAGGGAAGATGGACCAAAAAATAGGTTCTGAATAGGCAATTACCCCCACATAATTACTATAACGTATACTATAATGGTATGAATACTGATCCAAGGTTTCCCATTACCCCCAGAATACCATTTCTCACTATTTGAAAATTTAAATTTTTCCCACAGAGCATGCCCATTCGCCCCCCCCCCCCCCGCCCCTGTAGTTTGTTACTTGAATGCAGTTAAGATAATTCCCTTGAAATTGTTCTATTCTCAAACTTTTTTGGAAACTTGGCATAATTAACATTCATGATATGAACATTAAAAAAATGCAATAAACAAATGGGATCACCGTGCTTGTTTACGCGTCAGCAGGCTCTTAAAATGGGGTATTTTTAATGTTTTCGCGTTAAAAATTGGAATTACCTTCATTCTGAATTAAGTCTTGGTTACTTCAAAGACACAAAATTTTATTTTGAAAATGAAGCTCCTTTTATTTACATAAGCAGTATTGCTTCATTTACGCCTTCTCTGATTCCCTGGTTGTGGGAATAGTGCACTTTTTGGGACAGTTCCATGGTTAGCTTGAAGTCCTCACCATGGGTAAAATACACTCAGTACGGAACTGTTTTCCAAAAAAAATTAATGTTCTACTATGAAACTTTTTTTCTTCTTCAAATATGTTCTTTATTAGACTGTTTTTAGCAAATACCTGAAAAAAAAATCGGGGGTCACCATGCTCGTTTGAGAGAAAAGGAGCATTTATTTCGCGATCGGGTTTAGTTTGAGCGAAATCTCTTACGTTTTGTATGCGCACATGCTCATGTGCGCAAGCTAATGACGCGAAAATCGTGCGCAGTAGGGATGCGCAATGCAATACTAAGGAATTACCTTAACTCACACTATCATAATCCCCGTTCATAACATACATAACAAAAAAACCAGTACCCCATTACCATATTATCAAATTGTTCTTCTCAATACCCTTTAGTTCAGATGACCAGCAATAACAGGCACAATGAAAATTGTCCATTAAAAGAATGAGCTGGCTCACAGAGCCCTTTGATTTAGTTTCTGGGCATTGTCTGGTTAAAGACAAAAGTAAAACCTGTGACTGACGTTAGTAAACATCTCACACTGATATCGCTCACTCCCGCCTTGCGTAAGATCGCCGA
>NC_090888.1:31221465-31241465 GCF_036669925.1 Montipora capricornis | reverse complement strand
GGACCATATTTAGCGCAAAGAAAGAACAAGGGCAATTGATTTTTATGAGCTAAGAATGTATAAACACTCGTTCGCATTTTAGCATTTTTGCTCCTTTCTTTTGTTAGTTCCACACAACAGAATTTTTGTATAATTTAGCCAAAGCTTTAGAAATTAAAAAAGAACATCTTCTATATGTGATTGTGCGTATTTTCTATTAAAAATAAATTAAATTTAAGCCTAATATTTTTTCCCGGAAATCCAGGCAGGAGGGGGGTCTTTTGTCTTGGAAATCCAGACAGGAGGGGGGGTCTTGGGCTTCAGGAAATCCAGGAATCCCATCCGTCGGGGGGGGGGGGGGGAGGGGAGTGTGTATTTTTCTGGAATAACCTATTTGCATTAATGTGTATAACAAAATTTAAAAAACCATACAGCAGGCTTTTAGGCGAGGAGACCTCAGGAAACCACCAGGCTTATAGGAGAGGCCACCTCGACATCACAATATTAAACAAAATGAGGGCTGCGAACGAGTGTGGCAGGAACTAACTGAGAAACTATTTAAATAAAATTTCTAGCACTTTGTTCTTAAACATAGGCAGGAAGACAGTTCCAGAGCCTAGGTCCTTGGTAAAGAATTGTCAATTTCTTAATGTTCGTGCAACAGGAATGCACACGATAATTACTGGCTGTTCTTGTGTCATATTTATGGATTTGACTGTTTGTCATAAACAGATTGAAGAAAAGTGGAGGCAGCAGATTATTGTCGTAGCAGAACATGAATTTAGCAATATCGAGGGTATTGATTTGGAAGATGTCTAAAATTTTTAGTTTGGAAAAAGAGGAGCAGTATGTGCTCGGTATTCTAAATTTGTAACAGCTCGCAGTGCCTGCTTTTGTAGATAATAAACTCTGTTTAAATTAGATACGTAAGTGGAGGACCATGTAGAGTTAAAATAAGTGATATATGGATAAATTAATGTATAGTACAGCATGAGTTTGGTCTTTCAGGATAAGTAGAAATGTGTCCTGGATAAAATACCAACTGATTTAGTGATTTATTTATAGACAAAGTTTATGTGATATCCCTTACCAAATCTACATATATGTGACATATAACTGTTACATATGTATGCAGCATATGTGTGACATATATTTTGCATGTATGTTAAATATATGTTGCATGGCTGTGACATATATGCAACATATATGTCAGATGTAGGTATTTGGGACTTGTGGGCAGCTATGTTACGTATATGTAACATATATGTGTATAATGTTACATATATGTAACATATATGTGTAAGTTATGCGAAATATATATTACATGTATGTTACATATATGTCACATGTATGTCACATGTACATGTATTTCTGCTTACATGCATGCAGCTATATATTTTGCACAATGATAACTGCATGCAAATAGCAATTAATTGAAATCATATCAACTGACAGGTTCAAATTAACTCACCTTTTGCTACTGGAATTGCAACTTTGACAACTTAAAAGATTAATTGCACACAATGTTTTTGCCTCAAACAAGTAAATGCATGGCTTTTATTTAATTGAGATTACATACCAAAATGACTTACTGTTACAATTTGCAATAAAAGCTGACATCAACAAATTGTTATATAATCATAATAATAATTACACTTCGAAAATGATATGGCAAATGGACAAATTAGGCATGCCTAAATTATATAATGCAAACATCCTTCTTCAAATAACTGGCAGATTATTCATAAATTATGCATTCATCTTAGTGGCCTAAGACACAATTCAATTCATCAACACTGATAAAATTTTAAAACTTGCAATTAATTCTAAACATTATAAAAGGACAGTAACAATCAAGAGGCTAATTCCAAATTACCTTTAGCCTCTTTCTCAACCAAGCAAGTGTTATTGCCCATGCATGCATGCATTATATGAAATTAGAATTCATTCATGTGCAAGTTAAACTCATTTTCATATGAATGGTTGTGGAACAGGCCTCTCTTTCACAGAGAGGCTTAAGACAACTTAAGGCTATTCATAAGCATACACACTGAGTCATTTAAAAAGATTTTGCCAGATCAGGGCTGTTAGCTCTCCTGTATTTTTCTTTTTGACACTCCTCGTCTTGATGCCGTACATTTGTCTTGTATTGCTTTGCTCACTATGGACACTTTTGAGTCTGCAAACTGGGACTGTACAAATGCTGTGGAGTGAAGAGCAAGATGTCAATAATAAAAAACAAAACCCTATGCTTTGCAGAACAATTTAGATAATTGATGACTGGTGACGGGTCCAATTACAAAAACCCAGTGTCCAGGGTTATAACTGTACATTTTTTTATATTTCTAATCTATGCTGCTTTATACACTGATCAAATTAAATTGAACTATTACACAAATTTAGTGACTGCAGTCCTTGTTGTACATGCATGTAAATGTATGTGAGTCAAGTACATGCATGTGTGTATTGTTTTGAAGGTTTTCATAAATGGTTATAGAGTACAGTTAAAAAATGAAGTTATATGTAGTCCTTCATTTTACTGTAATGTTATTTATCATGCATATTGAATATCGATAGTACCTGTAATGGCTCCCACTATTTTGGGGCACAGTTGCTGGTAGCCACAGTGCCCTCCTCCTTTCAAGTTCGAAATACTCAGTTTTTCTTTGTCAAACATGACGTCCAATAAATAGGATGTCATCGTTCCTATGGTTTTCCCCTCTGCCAAGGCATTGAAGCGTTGGGAGTGGTTCCAAAAGATGCCGCTCCCAACCGTCATCTCTTCCATCTACATGTTAGTAGAGAAAACAGTTTGAATGAGAATATTATTTTATTGCTGTTGGTCAAATCATACAATGATATAGATCGAGGTTAATGATCTAGCCTAGATTTCACTAAGAATTCCTCATGTAGTATTTCAATATGCCAAACCTTATCTTCAGAAAAGAAATCATCTGAGGTTAGAAAGATGGCTGCATATTCAAATATGTTTATGTCCAATTGCATTGTTCTGATATTACAGCAACAAATCTATGACCACACGACAACTAGACCATGCAATGTAATGTAACTGAAAGTAACTGAGTCCCTTTGTGAAAGCAAGGTTTTTTTGTGGCCATGTGATGTGAGGGATCATAGAGACCACTGTAAACAGAATAACATTATTTTGAAAAGTACATGATCAGTAAGCACATTACTGCATGTAAAATGGTTTAATACTTCTCTTCTTTCTTTGAACAAGTGAGGAGAGTGGAGAGTGCAGTGTTGGATGAAACATATTCAACAAAAATAGCTGTTTTGATTAAATGACATTATCTTGTACATGCATGTAGTAAGGATTCATTTTGGTCATCAATGTTGCAGTGACATATTACGTATTATGTTACTGCTGATTTTCTATTACAGTATATATGTATCATATTTGCAAGCGTACCTTGTATTTCACGGCTAAAACTGGAGAAATCACCCCAGCAAGAGGTTTCTTGTCACTTTCAGTCAGTAAACTTGACTCTGAAATATTAAACAAAGCAAATTTACAATAACCTATTGACATGAATTGGCAGGCAATGAACCATGGCTGTACAGACATGACATAACATGCATCTTTATAGAGAATTTACTAATTGTGTTTTCTGTGGTTGTATAAACAAGTTAGTACCTAGTACCTAGCTTGGCAAATAAATCACCTGATTTTGAGGGGACATGGCAAGGAAGCCTCTAATCTAAATGGATCGAGGGTTACTATCTTCTATCTAATTAATCCCTGAAGCAGAAGCAGCATTCTGAATCTGCTTCTGTGTAGGATAGAGTGAATCCCTGAATTTTGACAAACTGGAAAGTGACTGGAAACTGACAAACTGGAAAGACAAGGGTGTTATGATCATTTCTATATAGTTGTTAAACGTTAAAAAAATCAGAGATCTGTATGATAATGACAGGAATTCTTACCATTTAATTTTCTTTGGAGTTCTTCTACTTTGTATTTCATTTTTTTAATCTCTTCTCTCAAGAAAATGCTCTCTTGGCAGCCACAGGAGCGGGGAAGTTGACCTGTAAATAGGCAAATTGAGGGAAACTGTCTTTAAATAAAATCAATGAAATCAGGTACTTGCCTTTCAACGTGCATGCATGCTCAATAAATAATGTACCATTATTATTATTGTTGTTCACAGTGGGAAAATTATTTACTCCTGAATATAAATAGATGAGGTTATTACAGTAACATTTTTTTTGTCAAAATTAATTTGAAACTTCTCTCTCTATTTTGACAGAGCAATTATAAGGTAGGTGCAGTTTGGGCAGAGATAATCGTTTAACTCGTGTTTGACATTTCAATTTACTAGGACTGTGAACAGCCTAACAAATTCACCTTGTTTTTTCTTAGAAGAAGCATCTGAGGCTGGTCTTTTTCTTGATGGTGTGCTTGAAGAACTTGCACCTGTAGATAGAAAAAGATAAACAATCAATGTCATTTTTTATTGTTTAGAGTTCTTTCTCAGTGGAAATGCATGAAAGCTGATTGTGGTGCGAATTATACACTTTCAATAGAATCATTCCAAAATTTCTCTCTGCTGCTGCTTTCACAGATCAGTTATAGGTTCTTGAAGGCACAGTTTTCTGGACAACTTGAAACACAAATTTGGAGTTAAAATCCGTATAATCTATACTATCAAATCCATAAAGTAATCTGCTTCAAATTGGTTCAAAACAGGTAATATCCAGGACTGAAAATTTGACTTACCCTTTTGAAAAAGCTCCTTCAGAGGTGAACTGTGTAGTTCATCTGAGACTGTTTCATCTTCATCATCAGAAGTAGCATAGTAATCATCTACATGTACCAAGGAGCAGTCGTCATGTTGATTCCTTGGCAGGCTACAGATACTTTCCACATCGGAAGTATCATCATTTGAAAGCACTTCCTGGGAATGTACCTCAGAAGTAGCAATCTCAAGGCTTTTTCTCCATTGTGCGCCTTTAGTAGCTTTTTTATTCACAGCCTTTTTTCCTCTAGCATCACTGCTTATGTCTGTTGTCTTCACTCGTTTCTCTTCTCTGTCGTTTTCAGACTGCACCTCATGGACTGAATTTCAAAAGTGCTGAGTCAATGTTTTGGTTTGCCTTTTCTTTATTATTTGTTTCAATGGGGGTGTCTGCGTGTATATCTTGACATTGCTGTAATTCTCTGATATAGGCTATTTGAGCTATGCTTCTTCTTGTTACAGTAAGGGAGCATTATTTGGTCTCTCAGTATTGATTCTTATTTTTCTATTTTGTTTAACCACATATATATATATCTATATATGTACTCTTATGTCCAAATTATTGTCAATTAAACTGGAGCCATTTCCAGTCTGCTTTATTAGTGATAATTGAAAGTGTTAACTAGTTTTACCTTTTTTTTTCCTTTTTTGGGATTCCTTGGTCCTAGTTTGGTTAGGGACTGCAGTTCTGGAGGCTGGTAGCTTATATGTATGCCTTGCTTTGTCTTTGTTGAATTGAGAGGGGTAGTCCTTGTCTTGCTGACCATGCACAGCTCTGTCCTCTGAAACATCCTCATAAGGAAGTTCCTCCTGGGAACACATCCCAGAGTTAGCACTTGGTTTGGGAACTTTGTAACCTTCAAACTGTTTGGCTTGCTCAAGCCTTCTCTTGAGCAGTGCATCCTTTGTTGCCTTTGCATTCACAGCTTTTTTAGCCTTAGCCTCTTTCCTCATCTCACTTTGCTTCTTCTTCTGTTGCTCTTCCTCACTCCTGGACTGGACCTCTTGAACTGAGTTTCACAAGAGCATTAAACAACATAACAATAAGGTCAGGTACTATATTCACAATAACAACAATTATATTAAATGTTTATTGTTTGTTGTAAAAAAGACTGCTAGGAGTGTTCCCAAGGGTGTCTATATTAGAGAGAGATAGTGTCTACTGTACATGTATGTAAAGAATTGTAATTGACAAAAACAAGAAGAAAACTGTGATGCGCAAAGTTTGTTTGATAGAGAAAACTAGTAAATATTTATTATTGTGCATGTAAACTTCCATATGTTTTGAGGCTGCTGCCCCATCATCAGTGGTCCACTGATAAAGAGGCAGCAGCCTCAAAACATATGGAAGTTTAGGTACTTTTCACCCAATAATTGTTAGTGAAAGCCTTGAAACAAAGTTACATGTATAGTGTTTAAGGAAGTCTTTAGATCTACCTGGCGTTTTTCTTTTCTTGGCCGATTCCTTGGTTCCTGCTGTTTTACTGGCTGTAGTTCTGGATTTCTGATTTTCCCCTTTTGGCTTACTCTGCATAATTCTTAAATATTCAAGATCTAAAACATTATAGGGATACAAGGCTGCTGCCTAACGGGCGCCCGGTCGCCTGGGGCGCCCTGGTTGCGGGCGTGGGTGACCAAAGTTTAGTACAAGGAGCCCGAACGGGCGCCTAACATCACAAAAGCAATTGACCCCAACTTTCTTGTAAATTACATTCCTGTAGCTGGACATAACACAGTGAAAGTTTTGATGTATATGACGAGTGTGTCAACGCGGGAAACGTGCACAAATAGCCAAACGATTTCAACATAACGATGTCTTAACGACTTTACGTTGAATCGAAGCAATTTATTGCGTGAAGACTGGGTCCAAGATGTGATTTCCAAATATGGGATTGGGATATTATGGGCTGTCAGTTGAACATCGAAATTCGCGTGGTATCAGTGGATCTCAGACCTACCTATTTGAATGTCGGTCGTTTCGTAGGATGGGCTGGTATCTTAAAATTAATTTTGGGCTCCTAAAAGTATGACTTGGGCTCCCACCTGTCAATTTTGGGAGCCCGAAGGGCTCCCTGAAATTTTCCTTAGGCAGCAGCCTTGGGGATAGAATGAATTATGAATGCAAAGGAATGCTCTTAATCAAAACCAAGAAAACCTTCAACAGACACGGATGCCACTTTTTATTGGCTGTTCAGAAACAATAAAAATTACTATTTAATTGAACCACAATCAGTGGAATGGGCCAATAATTTGAAGTAAGTTCATAAGGCTGTTTATGCCGTCCCTGTAGAATGTGTTTTTAATCTAATAATTATTAAAAATGGGAATCAAAATATACGATGTTTGTTGAAATGGTCTCACCTCCAATGTCCACAATAAAGGCAGGATACCATTCTTTGTGTTTGGCATCCTTCCAGAGGGCCTCACATGATGCACCCCTCACTATATCATCACAGTCCCTAATTTCCCCATGACTAACAATCGCCTTAACGTTGTCTTCTTTAAAGACAACAAGGTAGTGGTCTAAAAATATATGAAAGGCCCATATTTAGCAATTATTGTGCTTGATTTTCGATGGTATATATAAGTCTATAGTGTGGCAGTAGGTTAAGTTCAGCTTATAGATCCACCATATTCATAAATGGCTGCCAATTTAAACTTCTTCTGTATGAATTTAAATTAGCCCAACTAACCTCGAGCGTTTGAGAGTAAAAATTCTTTTGAGCTATCAACTCAAAAAAAAGGTTAGTTGGGCTATAAATTTTAATATTCCCACAATAATTTTTAATTAATTTTTGGCAGCCATCTATGCATATATAAGGTCTATACTGGAATTAACTGGGTCCAGGAATTCTGGGAAACTGGATGGAATGCAGTATGTTGCAAACAAAAGATGACAACCTGAGGCTATAGCTCGATCGTTTTTCGAAGGCCCAAAAACTTTTCACACCAGCTAGGAAAGCCATCTAACAGAAACTTAAACCTGCCAAGCTGTTTTATTCACATATTCTTAATATGAACAAAGATTCCCTTTACATGAGAATTAAGTTTCAGGCGTATACATGTATAATATACGCCTGAAACTTAATTCTCATGTAAAGGGAATCTTTGTTCATATATGCAACTTTATGTTTGTTTAGATATAGATTAACGAAAAATGGCTCTTTAAACTACGCAATTATTGTGAATAAAAAGATTTTACAAGCGTTTCATACTCGTATTAAATATAATGTCATGGATATTATCGCCATGGCCGATGGGAGAGATCGAGATTAAAGAGTGAAACGAACATTAATTTATTTTAAAGCCAAAACGAACAATATATCTTATGTACATCAAAGGTGACATTTACTTCCTTTTCCAAAAAGTATTTTAGACGTTGGGAACTGACATGTTTGCGAAACGACCGGGGATCGAGTCGGAGGAGGATCGAGTGCGTTCATTAAAGTTGGGCAATGTCGACCAGGAACGACTCAGTATACTGATCAGTTTGTTCAAAAATTTTACTACAGTGCGACAAAAACGCTATTAAATGTGGTTTTTATCCCTGAATACCGAGGAGAGAAACTGGTTTCAGCAAAGAGTGCTAATCGCTGCACATGATCCTTCCCGTCGCCTCGTGATATTAATTGTTATTGTTACATATTATTCAAAATACGTTTAGGAAGAGAAATGATACCGAAGAGATGCACTACTAAGCTGCTTGCTGTTAAGAAAGCGAAATAGTAAACTTAAAGTTCATACTATAAAGCTTTATTAGTTACCGTTAGCCCGCCGGTATGCACTTCGCCCACATTGTATGGCATAAATCCCGCCGGGCATGTTCATTTCACTTAATTGTTATGGAATTAAACTGTGCATGACTTACCAAGGTCGTCAGTGAAGCGAGAAGGCGTCTTTGTTTCTCTCATAGTAGCTAGGAGTCGTCAATTAACCCGGAAAACAATATTGAAATTGATGAAGCTGAAATTACGAGTAGATACTCAAAGACTCTCAAAAACTCAAAGCATTGTCAACAGTTCACAATATTCCCGCTCTTTTCTGATCACGCGCCAGTGCCTCCCCATGCATTGTGGTCTAGCGCGTACATATGCATGACGCTCATATTGTCGCTCCATGGATCTGGCTGCAGTTCCGTTGGAAAGCCGACCAACTGAAAGAGGTCGTTACAACACTCATCGAAGAGATGTATCCCTACAAAAACCCAAAAGTGCTGTCCATCGACAAAATCAAAATACCAGACAAATCGGCACAGATGTTGATGTTCAAAGCTTGGAGGAAATTAACGATGTGCAGTTCGGAAGTGTGACATACCTCGGCTTATCAAACGATTCAGATGATTGTGAACAGCACTTTCAAGATTCTGGCATGTCCTTGCTTGTATCTCCCCACAGCCATGAACAATTTTGTTCACCCGAAGACAACAGTGATGGCTCTTTGGATACGAATTGGAGTGATTCCGAAGGTGATGGATCCTGCAGCAGCTACTGTGAAAGTGCAGACATTCAGTTTTCAGATGAGGAACCGGAGAGTGCAGTTTCTGGCAACGACTTTATTCAAACGAATGAATCGCCAGATGAGGACCCTTATGTGTACCCTGGCTCACAACTTAAATTGTCTGAAAGCGTTCTTTTGATTCTCACTCTGGCCGTTACTCACAACCTAAATGGAAGTTGTCTTTCAGACGTTATTTCTTTGATCAACTTACACTGTATCCCTGGACCGCAAAACAAGTGTGTGCGCTCATTGAGTGCACTAAAGAAGTACTTTGTGGACTTACAACTTCCCATAACGAAACACTTCTATATTAAGTTTTGTTCTGAATACCTTGGTGTTACGGGTGATACTCCTGATGTCTGGCCTATATGCGAGAAGGATGTGAGTGATTTGAAGAAGGAACCATATTTTGTCATTCTCTCCATGAAAAATCAGCTGAGAGAACTTGCACAAAGTAAGTAAGCTTTCATGCAGATATCTATAATAAGGAGTATGGTTTATTATATATATGTTGTTGAACTAGCATGTGGTCCATGTAGTTCTTTTTTTTACAGATTTATGGACTGAACCGCAGGCAATAAATTAAGCGCTCCATAAACTTGCATCGCTTTTGTGAACATTTTTACTGCGCCTTCCAGTAACATACGTCCTCTAAACTTCAAAGCACAACTGTGTAAGTGTGTTTTAATTTTGCTACTGTCAATCAAATGTTCAGCGGCTCCTCTCAGCTTTCGACTATACTGCCAAATGCACGATAATGAAATGAAATTGTTCAGTTCAGACAACATAGTCAGAAGCTGGGAGGAGCTGCCGAACATTTGATTGACGAAAGCAGAAAAAGCATTTGTCGGTTGAGCTTTTAATTTTAGAGTCCCCATGTTATTGAACGCCACAGCAACACTGAAGTTAGACAGAAAAGTTAAACAATTTCTGCTGAACAAAAATCTGTTAATTTTCAGCTATGGATTGTAGAAGCAACTTGTCCATCTTAGCAGCCTGTATAAATTTAATTGCAAAATTTATACTGCTTAGGGAACCAATAAGACTTCTCCTTTTCATGGGGATTACTGAATCATATAATAAAAAGAACAGATTAGTATTAAGAAGAGGTGTTTTCTGACCCACAGAATGTTCAATTTCTGCCATGAACTGTACATTAATTATTACACTGATCACTTCTTGAATTTTCATCAACATTTATTTTTCATTAGAAAAGGAATTCCAGGAAGATATAAAACACCCCTTTCAAAGGAAGAAAAACGCAGCTGAAGACATCACTGATGTATATGATGGCCATCTTTACAGTAAATTGTTTGAAGGCGATGGTCCACTTTCTCAACTGGAGAACTTTTCTTTAAAGTTCAATACAGATGGTGTATCTGTGTTTAAATCATCAGGTGCAAGTGTTTGGCCAGTGTACTTCCAAATAAATGAATTACCCCCAAATAAAAGGTATTTGACATAATTGTTGATACTACTACACTGAATATCTATAATTATTAAATTCTCAACCTCGGATAATGCATTTCGCGGGCTCTGATTGGTTCACTCAATCTCGGTTATCAGCTCATATACCTTGGTTTGACCTTATATGGTAAATGATTGCGTTAAGCGTTGCTAAACGAAAAATGTTTTCGTTGGAATGCCAAATTTCTTTTTGAATAAAGCCAAAAAGGAGAAAAAAAACTTTTTTTCTGGAAAGTTTGGATCAATTCCGACGTTTAGAGGTACGCGAAAAGGCAAGAAATGTTTTTGTGATGAGCCTGCGTCTGTCTGACAACAAGGTATTACACAACATCGCATCAGTTCTCATCAAGCTTTTTTCGATTTCGCTCGGATTTGCTCGCTTTTTCCGCTCGTATTTCGTACTACCAAATTTTTGGAGTTGAAGGAATTTAATAAAACAATTATTCCATTCGCGCTTGTTGGATATGAGACTGGTTATAGCCAACTCGGCGCTACGCGCCTCGTTGGCTATTTACCATCTCATATCCAACGCACGCAAAAAATCATCCATCTCATATCCAACGCGCGCTCATGGAATAATTGTTAATTATCCACCAGACCCTCAATAGTGTCTGCTTTGTGCCATGTCCATGCATGTAAAACAAAGATACACATTCTTTCCTTTGAAAGATGTGCTTCAATTGCAAATTGAACAAGTTTCCCAGGTGAAAGTCATGGAATTTGATTGTGGCATTATCCAGAACTGGACCTAGGGATATATGCAATCTTCGTAAATTATTAATTGACAGAAGGTCGGCACACATGATGGGACTATAGTCCCTGTGACTTGTCCCTGCAACTAGTCTCCTCAGTGAAGAGTTTACATGAAGGGACTGGTCGCAGGGACTTGTCCCACGAACAGTTCATACAAAGTGTTTTAAGGAACAAGTGCAGGGACTTGTCCCAAAAATTCAAACCAGTTTGAATTTGTGGGTCCTAGATTTTGCCAAGTTCACACAATGGGACTTGTCCCCCGACTTGTTGCAGGAACTAGTCACAGGGACTAGTCCCCTCGTGTGTGCCAACCTTTACCCTGTTATTACTGTTTTATCAGGAGGCACCTGGAGAACATGGTGTTCGGTGGTCTCTGGTTTAGTGACAAAAAACCAGTCATGTCTACCTTTTTGAAGCCTTTCAGAACGTCATTAGAAGAACTGGAAACAAAAGGTACATAATTTTATAATCTAGCTTTATCAATATACATCAATGTACTTTAGAAAAAATCGCTAAGATAACCTACATGTAATTTTTAGGTAAACACCCAAAAACAAAACTTGATTAATATGAACTTGAGAGCAAGATTTACTGACTCTAATCTAACCTTGATTAGGTATCTTGACATATTAATTTTGACAGCAAAAGACATACACTACATGTTCTGTGCAGAATTGTATGAATTTTGGTGTAACTTTCTTTCGCATAAAACCTATAAAACATGGGTGACATCAAACACTCTTCTGTTTTTTGTGCAGGACTTGAAATGGAAATTCCAGGTAAAGGAAGAATCACAAGTAAAGTATATCTTCTTGGCTCAGTCCTTGATCTTCCAGCAAGATCCAGCTTTTTAGAAATGCTTCAGTTTAATGGCTTTTGCAGCTGTTGTTATTGTATGATTCTGGGAATTTCATGTCAATCCAGTGACAAAGACGGAAAGAGAGGAAGAGTTACAGTTTTTCCTTTTAACTTTGAGTCCTCTGATGGCCTTGCCAGAGAACGCACTAGTCAAAGTATGGTTGCAGATGGCTTACAGTTTCTTAAGGGTGAATCAGGAGGCAAACCAGTAAGTTTACTATCACAGATATTTTGGCCATAGTGTAGTGTAGTAGTGTCACTATTCAAAATGAAGCAACCAAAGATTCTGTGCATACCAGTAGTTAATGTAAATCATGAATGGATTTGAAAAGTGTGCAATTTTGTGACCGGTATTAATTTTACAGTGGTAAAAATATTATTAAAATAAAATAAAAGGCACCTGTCTATCTCCAATTCAAAACAAGTATTATTGGGTTCTTGTTCATCTAATGTAAAGAAATTAAAATTCATTTCCTTGGCAGCTTATTTGGATTGAACCAGTGTACAGGTACATTGGCTATATCCTCCTCAATAAATCATAGAGTTAAAAATTGTACTGAAGCCTAACATGTATGTATGTCTGATGATGATGATGATGATGATGTAAATGGTTAAGAAATGTACTGTTACTTTGTATACTACTATCAACTGACTAGGTATGTTTCCAATTGCCATTTCTGTCGTATTGTCAAGGTAAATGGCATTTAGGGTTTAGTTGTCAGTTTGCAAGCCTGAGGAACTTTGACATCAGTAAAGGTGTGTGCTTAGACTACATGCATGGTGTGCTGTTGGGAGTCACAAAGCAATTAATGGGCCTTTGGTTGGATACAAAATACAAAGATAAACCCTGGTACTGTGGAGATGCTATTGGTGTTATTGATGAGCGCCTATGCAGCATCCAGCCACCATTGAATATCACAAGAACACCCAGATCTATTGAAACTCATCGAAAATATTTTAAAGGTGAAGTTGCACTTGCAATATACGTTATAAATACATGTATAACTCATTCATGTGTACATGTGGATTGAATGAGTTAATGCAGTAGGGGCTTCATGTAGACTTTTCAATCCATCCAAACTTTTAAATCTGCTTATAGACTTTTTAATTGATGTAGATGGAAATTAATTGTTGATTGATTTTTGCTATATGATGTTATTGCCAGTAAAGTACTGAAAATAAAACCCCTATTTAGGCTAAATAGATAAATGACTGTAATGAGCTACAGTGGCTTCCTGGGGAACATCTTGCTAAATTTTCACTAAATAATAACATAAATACTGAATACTGAACTTTATTTATCCACAGGATCCTTACACATGCAGACCTTTTTTAAAGGTAATCATGCTCAAAACAAGGCATTATTTCCACAGCAACCGAGTACCGAAATTGGCTGTTCCACTATAGTATTCCTTGCTTGAATGGTGTTCTACCAGATATTTATCTTCACCACTTTATGCTTCTTGCATTTGGAGTTTGGCTTGTCAAGCAAGAGGCCATTTGTCCAGAAGATCTTAATCTGAGTGGGAACCTCATTGGACTATTTGTGATGCTATTTGATGCCCTTTATGGTAAGTTGATTCACAGATGCTGTAATTAAGCTACATTTGTGTTTCCGTAATTATTAGATAATATTACACATGCCTAAATACTTGCAATTTCAGGTCACTTTAACACTTGCACTGAAACATATGTATGTCACTCCCCTGTTTGTTCGTTTTTTGTTTTTTAATTATTAGATTTGTAAGATTTATACTTTTCCTTGATCCAAACCATCACTGTAATCATTACAATTAAAAAAAATGACAAGGGTGTCTGCTTTTCTTTCAGGTGAACGCCACATGGCCATGAATGTCCATAATCTGCTCCACATCAATGCTTCCGTTCGTAATCATGGACCACTATGGGCACATTCTGCATTCGAATTTGAAGATGCAAATGGTGAGCTAACTGCTCTGTTCCATGGAACACAGAACATAGATATGCAGGTGACCTACATGTTATGAAAAACTTATTAAGGACGTTCGTGCCAATTGTTTCTGCGCATCCTTACTGCGCACGCAAATGCACACGCCACGTCATACACGAGCGCGCGCGCTAAGTAATAAAATGAGAAGTGGTAGGGCAAAAGGCCAATGCTATAGCTTTGCCTGGATTTAACGGTCTTGGACGTTCGTTGACCCCTATTTTTCTTTCCAGAAACGGATTTTACTTAAAATTATCTCCACGTTGTCCAAAAATGAGCAAAAAATCAATGTGGGAAGTTAAAAAAAATTCAAGATTTCTGCTCACGGGACATCAAATCCTGCCATCTTGCGGCTGCAAGGCGCGTGAAACTGTGGTTGCTAAATGCGAACTTGATCCTTAAGGAACCTCACCAGTTGACTAAATTCACTTTATAAGTCCACTTAAACAATATTTGGCAGAGAAGATTTCACTTCAAAGATTTAATTGCAATTTATTTGGGTTTACAGACACTGGCCTTATTCGCTAACGAAGCCCGATTTTGTCACATTTTGGGTGTTTTTCTGGGCATGTTCTCTCCAAAACAAAGTCGGTGACCCCCCATTTTTTTTACATTTCTGACATAACTAACTCATCATCTTACAGTGGTAAAAGTTTCAGAAAAATATCAATGTTGAAAAATTTGTAAATTGCGTTCATAACTGCGAAGATCATAGCTTCACTTGATTTCATATCCGCAGTTCATATGATTCATTTCATATACCATTTCATCATTGATTCACTCCTCACGGGACCATTAGAACCCACAAATGACCAGCTCCCAACGTCAGTGGCTTCATAGCTCAGTTGGTTAGAGCGTTGCACCGGAATCGCAAGGTCACGGGTTCAAACCCTGTTGAAGTCCTGAATTTTTCAGGCTTCTCTACGCAGTTGTAAAAATTGCATTCATAACTGCTAAGATCATAGCTTCACTCGATTTCATATCCACAGTTCATATGATTCATTTCATATACCATTTCATCAATATAATCATATGTAATAATGTTCCTCACTTATGTGCCAATCACCTCTGGTTGGGCACATTAATGGCAATAGATGACGTAATGATAAACATAGCTATACTATGATTATGGTATAATTAAAATTTATCTTATCTTTTTTTTAATTGAGGGATGAAGACATTCATGTTGCTCCAATCAGGAGCATCAGACACAAATGTGTATTTATGGACTTCATGGATGCTGACTATGTCTATGTGAGCCACTTCCCCAACTTCACAGAAAGTGATTGAAGTTTAACATGGACTGAACTAAAACCAAGCTAATCTACATTCAATAACCAGTTCTGTCACACATTTGTGACTGTAGCTACAGACAAAAATGCCGGTAGTTACTACTCTTCTTAGTAGACCGTGACACCCACAATTTTTTTTGCTGCCTTGAACTTAACATTTTCGATGCGAGAGTTTGTTTCGAACTAGTCACGTGGTACATTGTAATGACATTTTTTCTGTCAGCATGGCTGCTGTTTATTGATCAGCTAAAGATAAAATTTCAGAGCAGTTCTATGGCAGACAAAAAGAGCGGTAAACTTCCTCTTGAAGATAAATACATTGTGAATGAACATCATGCAATAAATTCAATTTCAATGATACAAAACAACTCAATACTACGAAACAATATTCAATACGAAACAATTCAATTCCGATAATACAGAAAACTCAGGACGCCACAGAAAAAATGTCCTCACATGGTGCATTTCAATGTACCGTATGATTGGTTTGAAACAAACTCATGGCATTAAAAACGTTGCTCTGAAGGCGGCAGAAAAATTTGTTGGTGTTGCAGACGCCTGGGAAGAGTAGTAATATATATATAAACAATAGCCTCCATTTGGCACGAAAATATGATCAGATATTTGTCCGCGGACATTATCTGTTCCAAGAAGCGAACAGTTTTGCGAGAGCATAGCTCAAGGAAAACTGTGAGCTTTGAGGAACAGATAATGTCCAAGGACAAATATCCGAGCATATTTTCGCCCCAAATGGAGGCTATTGTGTTTATTATCCTTCAAATCTTTTACGCAACACACACAGTTTTGAAAATTGGGGAATATTCAGTCACGTGACACGTTTAGACCAATCGCGCGCAAGCGAAAATATCTGATGGATTATAAGCATGGTTACATGTGAACAGATATTCATTCTCTATGTAAGGTTTGTAATGGTTTCTGTTACTGCGTGCAGTTCCTAAAAGAGTGGACTTCAGATGCCATACATAATTATTCCCTTTTGTTATTACTATATGTAAGTCAGTAGAGTTTCTTTCTCAGCATGTGCAAAACTTGTCTTCATTTCTAAGCATGGGTATACCAATGTAACAGTAAATTGTACCTATTATTGTATATATGTTAATTCTGCGAATTGCATGGATATAGATATAGGTTTTTGTTAAAATTTGCTTCCATTAAATAATATTTCCAACAAAAACATGTGTCGACATTCATATATGAAAGAGTTATTATAAATTATATGTATTACATGCAGTTCTTGATTATCAGTGCAGTTTTACATTTTTGTATAGTGATCATTGTATTATAGTAATTAAGAATTATTGTATAGAAATTGTATATATATATATATAGCTGCGACTTCTTACATATGTTACATATATGTGGAAACAGCAGCCACTTCTTACATATATGTTACATATATGTAGTTCTCAGCAGCGCAGCTCTACATATATGAAACATATATGTAGAAACAGCTGCCACTTCTTACATATATGTTACATACATGTACAGTTGTGTAACATATATGTAAGGTGGTGTAGTATATGTCACATATATGAGGCATATATGTAGATTTGGTAAGGGATTGCCAAGTAAGGTGTTCGTCTAGATACACCCCAAGGAATTTAGTTACATTGTTTTGAGTAAGAGGTTGACCTCCAAAGGAGAGAGAAAAACTGTGATTGACTTTCCTCTGACTCAGACTAAATATAACATAATTTGTCTTTTGGACATAAATCCCGAGCTTATTGCATCTTAACCAAACATCGATATTTAATAACTCATTATTAAGCACATTCTCCAAGTAGGTGGGATTAGAGTGTGAAAAAAAGATACTAGTGTCGTCAGCAAAAAGCAGATGTTCAGTTGAGTTGGAAGCTTTGGAAAGATCATTTATGTATAATATGAAGAATAAAGGGCCCAGGATGGATCCTTGAGGAACTCCACACTTCATGGCCTGCGTTGAAGAACATGTTTGATTAATTTGGACAAATTGCCAGCGGCAAGGAAAGTAGCTTTTAATCCCCTGCAGAGCCACATCACGGATACCACAGTGCTCCAGCCTTGTAAATAAAATTTGATGGTCAAGAGTGTCAAAAGCTTTGGAGAGATCTAGGAAAACACCTACAGTAGTTTCACGTTGGTCAATTGCCGAGGAGATTTTATTTATCAGGTGAATTAGAGCATGGGACGTTGAATAGTTTTTCCGAAATCCAAACTGGCAGCGGTATAATATATTATATTGGTCGTCTAATTCAGTTATGCAATTATACATTACTTTTTCAAAAATTTTTGAAAAGTTTGACAACAAAGAAATAGGTCTGTAGTTTGTGAAAAGACTACGACCATTTCCTTTTTAACTTGGAATCACTTTAGTAATACCCCGTTCACACCAACGCCTAAACATGTTTAAAAGTAGTTTCACCAAACACAGTTTTAAATATAAATTGTTCCCACCACGCACTGACGCAAGTTAAACATGTTTAAAATGTGTTTAACATTCGTGTTTAATTAAACAACCTAAAAATGGCGACTGTCCGAAAAGCTCGTGGGAAAAGGTGGGAGGACTGTGAGACTAAGCTTTTGCTTGAAAAATGGGGAGAGGAAAATGTGCAGTTAAAACTTAAGACATGTACCAGAAAAAAAAAATTGGCAAGAAATAGGTGATTTTTTAAACGCTTGCAGCTATGAAGGCAGTGAAGCTTGTAAAATCCGTTTGCACACACTTGTTACAGCTTACCGCCAATGTAAAGACGAAACTAACAAGACGGGAAATGGAACTCCTGGCAAGAGGTCACCCTTTTTTGACGAACTGGACGAAGTTCTGTCTGATAAGCCTAGTGCACTGCCAAAATTTGTGATTAATTCAACCAAAATCGTCGAGGCATCATGTTGCGAAGTGAACAAAGACCACAAACTACAAGATGAAAATAACATGAACATTCCGTCAACCAGTCCTGAGAATTCTTCAGCTGCCAAATGCACCGTTGAGTCGGTTTGTGAGAAAGGTGAGCATTGCATTATATATACTTCAGCCCGTTCTAAATATTGTCTTCCTCCAACAGTTACCTTAATACAGTAAAGTCACGCAACACTTTGACACCTTCATGTCAAGTCAACCACGATGCATATTATGGGCCAGGCTTCCGTGTATTTTAATTTTTTGATTTAAAAGGCCGGGAAAGAAATTGTTTGTTTTTCGTTAATTTCGTTTGGAACAAAAAAAGCAACTGAAAGTGAAAGGAAGAAGGTTTGCTTTACAGGAAAGAAAAGGAGGCTTTCAGCTGCAGATGGCCTCGCAAAGATCGATAAAGCGCTTGAAGCGTTTATGACTTGCCAGCAGGAATCTGACAGACGCTTTTTGGAAGCAGAGAAAGAAAGAGAAAATAGGGAAGAGGAAAGGGAAGGAAAACGGAGGAAAGGAGATCAATAATTTTTTATTTAGTTGATGCATGCACTCAAGAAGTAAGCTGTTAAGTTTTTCCTTTTGCTCATGCAATTGATTTAAGCCTTTCCATATTTCTGTGTGTTTTCATGTCGAAGCTTCTGTTTTGGATGTGTGACTTTGATATTTCAGGTTAATTCAGTTAAATTTACACATTCAGAATCAGCTTACATCTAAAATACTGTGGTTTTTCAATTAGTGTACCCGGTATTTCATTTCTCAAAGCTAAAATTATGCAATTTTTGTAAATATGATAGCTGATATTTATGTTATTTGATGTCACATTCATAACTTCCAATTTCAAGAGAACATTAATCTTCTTTCTTTTAAAACTTTTGTAAAAGTGTAAATTTTTGAAAACAGGACTATTTTTTATTTTAAGGTTTCAAAAAAATCTTACAGGGAGGACCATATTAAAAGGTCATTGATTTCCTAATTAAACTGTTATGTTGCATAGTTAAGAAAGGAGGGAGGGGCGGGGCAGGGCAGGGCTGGGGGTGTAAACAGAAGTATAAGCATGAGCACAACATCACAACGTTATGATTTTCCCTCAATTCACCATCCACACGCTCACTATTCCCCATAGCTACCTACTGATTAATGAATGTTTTAGTTAGTGGAGAGAAACCCCTTCTTGTAAGGCAGATTCTTCTAAAAACACCAATTAAGACAGCCACAAAGGTTACTAGGTTACCTGCTACCTCATGTATTTCTATGAAACAACAAGGCTGAAATTCGTGTCAGCATTTCCTATCTTCACGGAGAGAAAATGAAATACCACTTCATTTGTTTTTACAATAATAATAATAATAGTGTGAGGTTACCTTTTGACCTTGACCTTGTTCCTTTTTATGGTTTTGCTTATGGACTGAGACAAAGTTGATAAATTACTCCTTAATTTTGGCCCAGAATTTGAATTTAAAATTTCACATGTTCAACAACAATGGTTCCTATAGCCATAAACAAGACCACATTTACGGAGGCTC